>NC_046621.1:18780111-19087226 GCF_900324465.2 Anabas testudineus
TCTCTTTTGGTGATTTGAGAGGTGCAATTCATTAACCAAGTGGTGGTAACACAGACATGTCTCCTGTCGTATTAGCCATGCTGCTAGCACACACGATGTGCATATATAAAACAACAATTTCATTCACACAACACCTCCCATGTGTATATTCAGCTGTGGCACAAATGTCTAACGTAATGTTTTTTATTTTTGATAAAACGTTATGTTTGGCAACGTGAACCTTCAGCTGCTTCAGCTCCCTCCACAGATTTTCTGTGGGAATAAGGTCTGGAGACTGGCTGGGCCACTGGACCATTTTCAGTGCCCTTGCTGAGGGAAGGAGGTTCTCAACTAAGATTTAACGGTACATGGACCCGTCCATATTATATTCCCTTTGATGCAGTGCAGTTGTCCTGTCCCCTAATCCATAATGTTTCCACCTCCATGTTTGAAGGTGGGGATGGTGTTCTTGAGGTCAAAGGCAACATTCTTCCTCCTCCAAACACAGTGAGTTGATGCCAAAGAGCTCGACAGCACTTTCACCTAGTTCTCCTCTGAATCATTCAGATGTTCTTTGACAAACTTCAGACAGGCCTGTACATGTGCTTTCTTGTAGCTCTTGTCAGAGGGACCTTGCGGGTGAGGCAGGATTAGTGTGTAGTGTGTTCCCAATTGTCTTCGTGACTGTGGTCCCAGCTGCCTTGAGATGCATTGAGCCCTAGGCCAAGGGTTGACAGTTATTTTGTGTTTTCAGCTTTTTGTTGTTGTTGTTATTCTGTTTCTCACTGTTTGAATTAACCTGCCATTAAAATTATAGACTGATCATTTCTTTGTCAGTGGGCAAAAGAACAAAATCAGCAGGAGATCCAGTACTTTTTTCCTCACTGTATATGATTACAGATTAGAGAGTTTTCTGGATTGGCCTGTGTAGCCATTGTACTACCATTACCTTATATAACAGGCTTCATATTATACTATTTATTCTTTATTATTCAATGCAAATACCTTCCTTTGTAATTTAAAGTGGAGCATAGGGGCCACACATTATAGAATACACTAGAGTTGACCTGAGTCGCTGAGGCCCAGGGAAGAGGACACATCCTTGAGGGTAAATTGAACACAATTGGGTCATCTCATGTGCCCCTACATACTGTATATAGTTATATATGTGGTAAACAGTTGCTGGGAATGTTGGATTGTTGCCTGGGACCAGACGATCGTGTTAGTTATTTAAAGCAGTTTTGTACTGTAGCATCGTGCAATGCTCATTTCCGCAAGTATGCAATGTTCACGCTCAGTCCAACAAATTATGGTGCTTGGTGTGAGGAGTGGGGGTAGTGCCAGTCATGTCAATATACTGACAATACACAATGAGGTTGATAATGGGCATGTCATTTACATACTTCACAAGTTCAACATTGCAGCTCTTACACATCACTCATTATATTTAATGTATATGTATTTTATTATTGTTATAAAATGTTCAATATGTTACCATTGTATGCTAGCAGCATATATACACAGTTTGCCTTTCATTGCTGCATAAGAACACTCCTTCAAGTCCAAAACACACTAAGCTTCCAAAAATACTGCACTGCGGGTCACAGGGGTCAAGGTATTTATATACCCAAACAATCAATTCTCCCTGTACCCTGTGACGCCTACAATACCAGACAAAAAGATGCTATCACACAACAAGACACAATTTCAAGGTAGAGCAGCCTCAATGTGTTTGTGAATTCAGTGTGAGGATGGGAAGAGTGTGTCAGGCTCCTGCCCAGGCCCAACATTTTTAGTCTGTCCTTGCAGCTAAAAGCCAATACAAGTGCATTTATGTGAAAAAGTCTTATAATGTAACTATGAGATAATGTACCAATAATGGAGCAACAGTTGGAACACTTCAAAGTTTCCTGAAAATCATCAGGGTTTTGAAAGTGCCCAAGTATAAATCCCAGAGTTACTGGTTCGATTCCTGGTTCCTTCTGGCTACATGACAATGTCATCATTATCATTAAAGTAATACTGTAAGGATCCAGATCACTACCAGGCTCAAGAGGACACAGCAGGCTTGGTTTTAAAGCTTTATTTTAAGAAGCTAGGTAGGGTGATCACGGAATAGTGAATAGTGGAGCCAAAAATCCCGAAGATGGCAAGGAGCGTAATGGAGAGGGGTGGTGATTGCAGGGGAATGGAATCCTGAGAGAAGAGGGTGGCTGGTGTGGGCACCGCTAGAGCGGTGAGCGGCAGCTGAGCCAGGTTCTGTGAATAAACAAATACTAGGGGAGGGATCCATAGACAACTGTGAACCCAGAGGTAGACAGAGAGCGAGGGAGGCAAACAAATCCACAATCCAAAAGGGTATTCCTCAGAGCTTCAGGAATAAATGCAGACAATCTGGTGGGCTGCAGACCTGCTTACTGTATATGTAAGAGGGAGAGAACATGAGAAACTGATTGGGTAATCAGAGGCAGAAACACAGACAGAGAGCACAGGCAGTCCATATACTGTATGGTGAAAAGAGGAGGTGAAGGCTGGAGACCGTGATAAATACAACCATGGTTGTCAGTAAATGCAAAGGAAAAAAAGAACTGTCAATTGTTAATTCAGAACATAAATATAGACTAAAAATGAGGCATTTGTTGCAGACCACAGTGTAAATTATTGTAACCAATAAGTCACTGTACCTTTAAAAATTCAGTTCACCTCTTCCCATTGTCTTCATCAGTCCTCTGGTACATTGTATAAGCACCACTGTATATGCACCACTGTATATATGCCACAAGTTGCCAGACTGTCTTAGGTGCGTTTGCAACAGCACAGCATTCCAATCCACTGCTTTCCCTGTTCTCTGACCTCAGCTGTCTTTGTACTTCAGTCTTCTCTTGGATTTGTTTGCTATCTGCTGACAGCTTGCCTGGTGCTGACTCTTATCTGAACTGTTTGCCAAGTAAAGTTTGAACGGCCCAGCTTGTCCTGTGTCACGGCTGGGTTCACCAGTTCACTGACTCTGAAAGTGTAGAATAAATTATTAAATTACTAGCACCATAATGACTCTTGCTGAAGATAACAATGATTAATAACCACTGTAACTTTTAATGGGATCCTCATTTCTGCACCTCTTAACTATGCAGAAGTGTAAACATATGTTCAATCCTTGACTTTTTAAATGAGGCCTGTATTTCCCAGCAGGAAGAATAATATTGCCATGGATATACTGTATTACACCGTGAGTTTCAACTTGGGTCTAATTTACTGGGCAGTATATGTTTGTGTTTTGACCATTAAGTCCATCATATTAAGTAATTAAAGTAGTAATGGCTGTGCAGAAACCTGAGCTAGTCTGATACTGAGGAAAACCTAAAACCTGATGATTCTCTCAGACTTGTTGAAATTGCTGCACCATTACTCTAATGTATTATCATCATCATCAATGTAATTATAAAGTAGTTTCCCCAAAATTATGAGATTCAGAACTTGCAATTATGAGATCTTTTCCCAGTTTGACTGAGAAGATGTCTTAAATAGAATAAACATAGAGAATAAGTACAGTACCTCATGTTTGTGTCAAGTATTTCTCATAATATATTTAAGATCCATGAATGTTCTTACATATGTAAGCTTTACATGTTTTAGATATATTTTAGATATATTTTATAGCGTCAGTTTCTTTATGTTGTTACTGCAAGCTTTATCTGGGTTCATAACAGATAAAAGGCACTTATTATTCAAATAGCTGCTCAAGTTTGCATCAAGGATGTTTGATACGAGCAGAGCATCATCCACCCCCATGAGAACATGCCTAGCTCACCATAGGAGGTAAGAGTTTCACATGTTGCACCAGCTTGAGTAGTAGTGGAAATAAAATCTGAAGATGATTTAGATTCAAATTTTAAGTTTATTTTGTTAAAAACACACAAACCACCTTTTTCACAATGAACATACAATGCAATGAATTGTACTTAAACATTAGGACAATAAAACTCATACACATGCACAGACACACACACACACACACTCTTGGCTTTGGCATCTCCCTGCTTTTATCCAAGCACTGCCTGTCTGTTAATAAGAAGAATGAGATTGTGCATTGGCATAAATAGAGTTTTTTGTCCATAGAGATTATGGACAAAAAACAATTAGTTGTGTAGCCTCAGGCTACTAAACAAGTGAGTGGTTTGCCTGAGCCTGGTGGAGCTTTTCTCTTTGAAATGTATCTGGTTGTGATAAAATGATGAGGCTGTCTTACATGGCAATCTGACATTATGTAGAGAGTCTTTCAAAATAAAAGCATACCATGTTTCTGATACTATTCACTGATAAATAAATGAAGTAGAAGTGAGTAATGGGTTAGCAGTGTAAATGTTAAAAAGCTGTTACACTGCCTATATGCCATATTCTGTGCAACTATTTAACTACCAGCCAATTAGACCTTCTCTTATCACTACTGTCGCAACACTGATTTATTCACTCATTCCTGTTGTCTCCTATTGTATACTGTTGTTCACTAATGCTCTTGTCATTTTCTTACTGTCAAATGGAGTTCACTGAGAGAAGACAGATGCAGATGTAGTTGAAGAAACAGGCATTTAACATTTTTTGAGATGCGGGACAGATGTCAGATGGACAAATCTGCTATTATTTGGTAACACATTGTGAGGGACGAGAAGACTGGTCATGTAAATTTAGCTTCAAGGCTACTTTTTCATATGTGTGTGTGTGTGTGTGTGTGTGTGTGTGTGTATGAGTGAGTGAATGGAATGCAATATATAATTTCATCCCATTCACTCCTTCGCCTTACAAGGATATGCAGTATGCAGCCCCAGCTCTCTTTGTTATCCACTAGATTGCCTATTGTATCTCCATTGCCTCAACTTTTTTTTGCCTGCATCACTAGATTATTGGTGACAATCTCGGCCTTTCTCACCACACGACCTGTTTGGTCATGCTCTCACATAAAGATGATATTGACTTTTAACATAGTCTTTGAGAACGATGCTTGTGAGTCTTTTTCTGTCTAACAATATCACAGACTGTAATCAATGCCCTAATTTCAATACAGTTTAGATGCTCTTAGCCTTTATGTTCATGGTCTAGTGACAAGAATTTAGTCCTTCAAGAAATATTTTTGTCTTTAGTTTTCCAGGCTATTTGCTAATCCAACAATTATGTTTTTAATTAAAGTTATAGTATAAAACATTTTTATTCACTGTACAATTTTCTTTTTTCCTACTTTCTTTATGTCTTTCTGTAATTTCACATTGCTCTAACCTTCCAACCCCAGTTTCTACAGTTTTTTCTTGTATGTTCAAGGTTGAGCTGAACGCATGGACAATTCTCTTCTTATATGTGCTTGTTAATATTTTTAAAGGTTAGGCTTCTCTTTATGCTTTCGTCTCTTTGTGAAAACCAGTATTAATTTCACTGTTATGTATAAGATGTTGCTTCTGATCTGCTTCTTCATATATTTAATCAGACTAGTTTTGCTGCCCAATGTTCTTTGAGGCCGTAACATAACGAGCTCATATCTTGTGAGTTTTATCTGTAACTAGTGGTGGTCATTCATGCTTAAAGTCATTCACAGCCATTAATTGTTTCTGCTCATCCTCATGTTCCTGCCTTCTAAGCATTGATCCTGCCAACATGAACTGCAAATTGCCAACTGTCAATTTAGTTTTTAGTATCAATAAGTGCATTAGTTGGATTGATACCTAAAACACTCACAACAATGAATTTGACAAACTTTCTAAATGTTAACTAAGACTTGGAAACCTTGCTCACTTTCTTCTACAAATTGGAGGATTGCTTGTTTTTATATTGCCATTGTGTGACTAGGGGCATCAGGAGAGAGGAGATAGAAAAGAGGAAGAATCTCAGGGTGCAACAGTGCAGACAGAAACATGCTACAACAAAAAAGGTGCAAATGACTTTCTATTTAAAGACAAACAGGAAGGACCAGGGGAGACAGAGAAATTATTTAGGACCAGCATGAGCCAAGGGAGAATGAGACATGTTGACTATACAGACAAACTGTTGTTACTGTTCTTTCCGATAAAGTTAAATGGTCAGACCATTTTTACTTTGACATGAAGAGAAGGAAACACAAAATGCTGACTTTCAGTCTATAAGACGAAGTATTTTTAAGTTTGAACCAAACTGATTCTAAATCAGCCACTTAAAGTGTCAGCAGACATTCACCAGCCATTTACCACAACATAATAAGTGCTCATTTCAATTATTACCTGAGAATAGTAAAAGGAAGTGCCTCATGTTTAGCCACTTATTTGGTAGTGATTAAAATAACATCAGTCTTGTGTTATTAATAATTCATTTAGCCCATAAATTATGACATAGATTCATCACCTGTACATAATAATATTAATATTGAAAGGAACATCATGTTCATGTTCATGTCTCCAGTAATTACTAAACAGATTAGGTTAGGTTACTTACACTGTAACTTACAACCCATAAATGCATAAAGCATTATACATTTTAATGACTAAAAGAAATTATGAAAATAATTCCTTTAGATCCTAAATCCATTACAACACTACCTACTGTCCCACTCCCACATATATACCTTAGGTGAATTAAACTTTACAGTGAGTAATTTCTATGTCTTATTTCAGTAAATTAACAATAAATGGCAACAATTTAATGTGCAATCAACTTGTCTAGAGTAGGTATTTTTAACTACAGGATATCTATTTAGTAATTAGAGGAGAAATGAACTTGAACATGACGTTCCTTTCAGTAACAATAAATGGTAAAATATTTTTTTTATTTTAATGAGATCTCTTAGATGTAGTTGTAATTAATAGTTCTTCATCTATTGATGATACAGTAATGATACATTAATGTGAAATTTGTCTTATTTAAGGTATAAACAGCAAGACAACTCATCTCATTATCAAGCTAAGCCCTCTCTGTGACACTATCAGCCTATATCTTTACCAGGTTCTAAGCAGGATTTATATGTAATGATTATCTGAGCTGAAACAGCTTGACTATGTATGACTATGTCGCCCCTCCCTGCACAATTTTTCTGCTTTGTAGCTTTACCCCGACCCCTCCACTGCCACTATGAAAGGCTTCTTGGGGCATCTCAGATTAGACTCATTTTATTAGCCATCTTTTGACTCTATTCCTATTGACTTTGTTTAAAATCTATTACATTATCAATATTAGCATTCATGTTAATTTGATGCTTTCCTAATTAGAGTTAGGGCAGACAATACATTACCAGTCCATATTTATTATACCAGGTTTACTTTATGATACATTACAAGCAAATGGATCACATTCACAGACAACAATAAGCAGCAGAAACAGGGATGGTGTGGAATTTAAATTGACTGTTCTACTCTGTGTATACATCTGCCACTGGTAGATAACTTCAACTGGCTAGGTTCTTTAGAGTCATCAAATGAAAAGAAAGTAGTGTGTGCTTTTCAGCTTTGCTGCCAAAGAGGCCAGTTTAGATGGGGTAATGAGTACATAGAGCCTTTTTTAAGTTACCCACCATCAAAGTGTGACTCGGGTCTTTGCTTACCCACAGTGTTGTGTGCCCTACTAGAGAAGGCCGCCAGCTCTTTTGTTTTAATCTTTCAAGTCCATTCGAGTCCACAGCAGCGTACACTTCACCAAACCTGACAGCATTCATGATGACAAACTGAACTTGCAATTATCTGTGTGGCAGACCACAATATGTGCTGCTTAATGACACTCTAGTCAGAATGATTAGTCTGTATCAATGCTAATTACATACTCAGTGATTGTTTGAACGACAGCCACTAATCCTGTCATCCCTGGATGTTGCAGACTCTTCTATTGGACTCACATTTGATAGAAGCTCATAAATTACCTCAGCTTGTGAATGTCATTGCATTATTATTGTGCATGGAATGATGAATCCTTTAATGATGGAAAATAGGTCTGTAATTTAGATGATGATATACTGGAGACATTCACCAGATGCTCAGCTCTAAGTTCAATCTTTGAGGACTCATTTGTGTTATAAACCAGCTTTTTATACAAACTGTATTATCCATGAACATCATTCACTCTTTTTCTGACGATGTGCCTAAAGTAAGTGACAACACAAATAAAGCACAAAGTCTTTTGGCACTTCTTTTGAGTGAAGTTTATTTTGCCTATATGTGAACATCTTCATGCATTACTTGTGAGCATAGCCTTGATGACTTTAAAACCACCCACAAGTGTGAATATGAGCATGAATATTTGTCTATCCATATATGTCTGCACTGTGATTGGCTGGCAGACTGTCCAGTGCACACCCTGCCTCTCGCCCAGTGTCAGTATATACTCCAGCACCACCGCCACCCACCTTTGCAAAGGATAAGCAGATTAATTAGTGAGTCATAACCTAAAATTTATCCTTTTTACCGTAAAGTACTTAATTTTCCTCCTACACTCCAAAGACTCGCATGCCAAGCAAACTAGAAACTCGTAATTACTTAAGTCTTGTATATACAATTAAAATAAACAAGTTAATCATGCAGTACCTGTCTACATTACATCTACCAGACCTAGCTGTAAAAATAATGACATACTCTATTGATCCCCTTGGGGAAATAGTTATTGGACAGCTGTTAGACATTGTGCATATTTGCACATAACAGGGTTTTTTGGTGTCTTATCCAGGGACACCTCAACAAGTAACAAGTCAACCACTAACACTAGGGTTTGAAGAAGATGATATTAGGGCCATGGCTCTTTCTCATCACTAAGAATGTATTTAACCCTAAAGAAAATTGGTAATATTGATCTTAATTTCAGACTGCTCTAATGAGTAGTTTTACATTAGCAATGGTTTAGTGTGTAATGGAAAACAACAAGCTTGTGGTGATTATGCCACACAAAGTTATCACAAACTCTGTTCCCAACTGCTCTGTGGAGATTTTTAGTCTCTCTCAGCTGATTGTTTTGGTTTATTATACCACAGCTTTACTGGTTTGGCTTAGTGGTTAGTGTTCTAACTGACCTTGAGTCCTGTAGCAACATGCAACTGTTTTAAGTGAAAAAGCTCTGATAAAACCAAAATACAGAATACATAATTGCAAACCAAACTTTCAGTATCATGTAAATACCAGTAAAAAGATTGTATTATGTAAATAAGAAACACTCTGTTCCAGAAAGCAGGTCTAGCAAATTCTGAACAATACCCTGAACTCTGAGTTTACTAACTCTGATATGATGAGTACAAAAAGTCCTCATCATCAAAAAAGAGGAGCTCTTATCACACAGTGGCAGCACTTAAAGAGCCTGAGCTGAAAAAAACATTTACATTATAAGTCATTACAAATATTCATTCATTATTTAGCAGACTGGAATTTCCATTATAAAGTGCCAGAATTCTACTATGTGTTGCATTCATTTGTTAAAAATATGATTTAATCTGTAGCCTGATGGGGACAAAGTGCTGCAGCCAAAGTTTGAAATGAGTGTTCTCTGCATTTCTCATCCATCTCTATGTCTTTCTGCTGGCAACGGCAGTGGTCATAGATATTGTGTTATCGGCACTTCCACCCACGCATTGTAACTGCTATGAGAATCAGCTATACAGTTTTAGTTAGTTTGGTCATTTGAGTTGAATATGTGAATAATTTATGTTAATAAAAGAAATATTTTTGTTTAACTAGAATATGATTAAGAACACATATATTTGAAGCGACTGTCTGACTGTTGGCTCACAGCAAGAAGGACCCTGGTTCGAATAAACGGGTCAGCAGGGTGCCTTTCTGTGGCACCCCATATGTTGCCTTTGTGAACTCCAGCTTCCTCCCACCTCCAAAGACATGCATGTGAGGTTAATTGGTGAATCTAAATATCCATGAGTGTGAAAGGTTGTATGTCTTTTCTGCGTTGGACTGGCGACCTGTCCAGGCTGTGCCCCACCTCTTGCCTGGTGACAGGTTCTGAAGACTTAAATGTTTTAAGTCTTAAAGAAAGATGTGATGGTGCTTGCCGGTGTTTACTGACCCCTGAATTATAGATCAGATTCCTATACAAATATGCGGATGCAAAGTTTTTGGTTCACAGGCTGTTATTGTGCTAAACTCAGCTGAACTCAGTCCCAGTGTTTCTCTGGCTGCAAAGATGCCAGCAGATGTCTGGCTGCTCTGTCATCTCTGCACAGCTGGCCAATCACAGCAGTGAAGTGGGTGAATGAATCGTCTGTTTTGGAAAGTTGCAGAAAGTGGTTGGCACAAACACCACCACCACCCCCGCCATATCTGCGGGGATGGGGTGTGGAGGGTGTTTGGGGGGTAATCTGGGATTTGAAGAAGCATCCAAACAATTTGTCTTGGGATGAAGACAGGTGAGTAACACAAGTAAATAAAAGAGGTATGTGAAAAGTGGTATAGAAGTTCCTGCTCACTGTCAGTGCTTGTGGTGGGAAATATTGTTATCTTACACTACTAAGATCTTTAAAATCATTCTGACAAAGGTCTGTCAAGAAACTGTCAGAAATTATTGGCAGTATGACTGAGTTCTAGGTCTATCAATATAACAAATGAATAAAAAACATAGGGAAGCTACATCACATAAGTTGAATATACTTAACTGAAACTAGAAATTCAGTTTAGAGCGTGACTCATTTGCCTTTTATCAGGCCTCATGTTTACAGTCCTTTTCCAACCTATCCAACCATAGGGTGCACAAACTATAGTAATAGAAAAAGCAGCAAGTGAACATGCTCATTAATTAATGTTTGCTTTTTTAAGGCACAATTATACATGCTGTCTGTATTGTAAGGAGAAGAAGAGAAAAGACAGACGCGTGGGATTAAGTAAATAAGATATGAAACATCACCTCAGGATGAGACAATATTTAGTTGCCATAGTGATTTACTGTAGGAACAGAAGTTCACAATTAGCAATGAACAAGAAATTACTGTCCCAAGGCTGTCTCCGCTGAGAGCTACATTATTTTCATTATGCTCCATGTTCACTAAAAGAGTCACTAAGACAGAGAACACATTTGATTTGGTATGCGCATAATCTCCCACGTGTTCTGAAACTGCAGTCGACTGCAACTTGGATAGAGTTTCTGATAGAGATAATTAGTTTATCTTTGCAGTAATAGAGCTACTCATCCCACGTTGTGCAAAATAAACCATGTCATTAATTATGAAACAGAAACAAACCCCTAAAGTGTAACAATTTTCCATCTAATATGTTCCCAATGATCCTGAGTTTGAAGAAATACAGTCAAATGTTAACAAGTACAGCAAAACACTTCAAACTGTTTTCTTGATTTATAACTGAAAGCTGGTTTAAAACATCAATGTCAATGAATTTCTAGCTCAGCATGACCTCATTTTCAGACTTAAATACACCAAAGCAAATAGGTAGCTTTATCCATGATAGTTTCATTTTTTTATTTCAAAAGTGTAATAACAGTCTCAAATTATCATTTCAGTTAAGACATAGTTAAGATGGTCAAATGACCACAGAGATGCAAGACAACCATTAAATACACAAAAGCACAGATATGCAAAAAATGATGTGTGTTTACAGTCAGTGGAAGCATTTCTGCTGTGTGTTTCAGTCTTCCATCTCCTGTGTCTCATATCGTCATGTTAGAGTCCCTCTAAGAAAAGATGTGACGAGAGAGGAATAGAGGAAATCTGGTTTCATGAGAGACGAGACGTCCTTTTCCACTGACCCTATAGTATGAAGTGAGATCCTTTTCTGACCTACATTGATCTACATTCATTTCTGATGGATCAATACATATATAATAATCTATAATCACAGTTCCACAACATCAATGTGTGCACATGAACTAAAAACCTGCATTTTGTATTAATATCATGACAGAGCCATCAGATCCATAACAGTTTGTAATGTTAATGCTCAGACACAGGAAGGATACAGATTCCATTTATTTTGAATAAATGAAGTCTTATTGATGTATAAATAAAAAAGATTATTTGAGCCTACATTTGTTCAGAATGCTTTGCAAAGGCATTTTGTAATTATCTATGTTGTGATGAGAATGTACAGAGTTTTTGGCATGTCTTAGGATTATTTCTGTTTTATTGCAAGTGGGCAGTGTGTAAATAATTCTGAATATTCAGGAGTGGAGAGAGAGTTTGTCAAGCTGCATTGAAAAACAAATGGCGAATTCAGGCCTGATTTTAATTTCATAACTAATTTGTTTAGTAATTAATTTGTCACTGTGTAGAAAAATAGCTTTAGGAGGCAGCTGAACTGATGAGATGAGCTCCAGAAGCTCTTTGAGAATGTCTGAAAACAAAAACTCTGCAAAGAAGCATAAAACAACACATGAAAGCAGTTCATGAGCCATGTTATTTGCATAGTTGAATATGTTTAAAATTATGGTCTTCTATTATTATTTATTGGAACTTTAGAAATGTTCGTGGTTAATTATCACTTTTTGAGACCTCCAAATGAAGACTTTTTAGGGAAGCACGGATTTCTTTTGGTGAAGCTCTAATTCTTATCCACGATAAAGATCAAAATGCTTACTTACAGATGTTAGTTAACATGGTTGTAGCAGTGAATCAGAACACAAATACAATCTAAAGTTGGTGGTGACATTGCATCTGTATGGAAACTGCTGTTTGTCCCAGCATAAACTACGGTGTTAGAAAGATATTAGAGTTGCTTCCTCATTCATGTCTCTTCAAGGGAGTCTCCTCACTTTGGTGAACACACACAAAAATAAGAAATTCAACATGACAAGGACACGAATGACAAGAATGACTTCCATGTCCATCATTGAAATTACTTTTATAATTTCAACATGCGCTTTTTGTAAACTCAAAATTGAGCCACTAACAAAAAACATGAAATATGTTTTATATATTGTTTTGTTTGCTGAAATGTTTTTCCTCTTTTGTTGTTTAGATCTGTGAGATATGATTTTCTCCTCATCTCCCCTTGTGGTAATATCAGCAAATGTCCCACACAGTTCTTTCACAAACCAACTTAAATTGACCCATATTAAAGCTGAGACTTGATATTGTAATGAAGAATCCATTCCCCAACCATCTAAGTTATATTATTCAAAACTTAACTCTATGAATGCTGAGTCTGATTTAGTTCTTAGTGCAGATAAAGTCAATATAGTGGGTTACTTAGATAATAAAATAAAAACTGCCCTCAGAACTGCATTTAATTCACTATTAGATTCCATTGGTTTTACTTGGTTTAAAATGTAAATAATCCCACTCACAGTTTTAATCACACCCTTCATCTTGTTTTGACTTATGGTGTTGAAACAGATCATTTAATAGTTTTTCCCTAAAATCCTCTTTTATCCAACCATTTTTATTATTATATTATATTATAGATATATATCTGAAAATGCTGTTGAATTTAAGGAACTGATTCATTATTTTATTTCAGAGCCATGTACCAACGTCTCTAAGTACCTTTCTGCGATATTTCTGGCATCAGAGTTGTATCTTTTAACCTGCCCAGTGTTTTGTATGCTGCTCTTCTTCACTCTGTGTGGTTCACTCACTCCAACCATTCGAGGCAGCTGGCCAAGATTTTATTCTGTCTTTATTTCGAATGTCATCTTTTGATCCTAGAAATGTTAGTGACTGAAAAGTGTGTCAACAAACATGTAACCAAAGCTCATCTCTTGAAGTTCCTGCTCACTACCTGCTCCAGGGGAACAGCTCCACATCTCTGCTCCACTCTGCTTGTGCATGTTTGTGATTTCACAAATAATGAACAGTGTGAGACAAAGCTGGAAATCTAAAATTGTGTTTCTCAGCTGAGTTTGTCTTTTCTCTCTTTCTCCCTCATTTACTCTTAAATATTCAAAGCCTCTGTTTTAAAGATTTAACAATACATCACTGTACAATACACTGTACTTAAACATGCACAGTGTTAATGATAGTTGCTTTACATTCATAATTTAATGTGGTGTGAATACAGGTCAGTAGTTGAGCTACCTTCAAGGTAAATTACACTACAAAGCACTAACAAAATACACGATGAATTAAACTGTTGAACAGTGCTGTTTGGAAATACATTTGGACTCACTGGAGGGTTCAGAACATAGCTTACTCTGTGCTGTTTTATTGAAGAGGTCATTGTTTTACAGTAAGATGTCTTATCTTTCTTCAACAGTTTCTATGCCTTATGCAGCTGCTCCTGTGTGTTCAGTCTCACTTTTCTTCCGACAGTACTGTACTTCAACAACCACCTGGCTGAATATTGGGGCAGGTAGTGAAAACAGTCGTCCATAAAGTACAATAACCAGATAAAAACATTGCTCAAAATCTGTTGCTGGTCTCTAAATGTAATAATCTGACAAACAAACAAACGAGACCAGAGCTTGGCAAACAAAAAGATTTAATATCAACTGGTCCAAAAGCAGGGGACACGGGGAACAAACAAGAATGACTTACGCAAAACAAAGTATCAACGTAAAGAGACCCGAAAGCACAGAGGACACAAAAGTAACAAAGTGTGAACAAAGTAACAATCGAAAACGCTGCAGTAACGCAGGCAAAAAACCAAACTATACACACAGACCGAACATACAAAATATCAAACAAAGTAACTGCAGAGGCAGACACAAATACTAACTAGTATACTAACTCAGAAATGTCAAGTGGCAACAAAGATTTATGCACAAAAAGCAAACCAAACACAAACAAACTAATAAACGATAATCAATGCACAAAAGCAGGCAAAAAAACTAACATTACAAAGTAACAACAAAAAGTCACTGCAATGGCAGGATGAAAATACAAACTTATAAATGGGGAAACGAAGTCCAACAAACAGAGGTACAGTCCGGGGTGAAACAAACAAAGAATGAACAAATGTGAGGTGAAGTTCAGTGTATCCAATAGTCCGACCAACGAACAAACAAGCTGTGGTCCGAAAGAAATCCGACAAACAAACTAACATGAGTGAAAGTGCAGGGTATGGTGCAAAAGAAATCCAACAAACCAGTGGAGAACAAAGGGGTGAGGGGAGCTTATAAAGGAATGAAAACCAAAAGGTGAATCAAATCCAAAATCAACGAGCCGGCGAGTGGAGGAAGAGGAAAGCCATATAGGAGCAAACAGAAAGTGACAGGTGACAAAAACAAAAACAACGTCACAGGGGGGAGGAATCGTAACACTAGCTGTATTTATGGTTGATTTATGGTTTGTCTAGCTCTGTTGATACTTTAACTCTAGTGCCCTCCCATGGTTTTTTTGTTCCTCACTTCCCCTGTCTGGCCCCTGCATCTGTCTACCTATCACCTTTGACAGTAAACTCCTTTGCCTTTTTATTCATACCTGGCATTTTAATTGGGTCCTCAAAAAACGAATTCTCACCGGGAATGCAGCCTGCCCCTTTTGCTCCTGGTCAGTCCCCGCTGCCTTCCTTCCATGCTACCACTACTGATCCAGAGACTCCCACCACTCTGAGCTCAAAAAAGGCATTTGGAACTAGTTAGAAGCTCAGTAGGCACTGGACTTTGAACTCGTAAGCTGTCTTCCTGTTACCCAGCCATCAGGGAATAATGTTTTCATGAAAAGGTATACACGGTCTGCAACAATGCTTATGTAGATAGTAGTAACATCCACATGAATGGCCAGACCCAAGGTTTCCCAGTCGAACATTGCTTAAAGCATTACACTTTCTCTGCCGGCTTGCTTTGTTCCCATAGTGCATCTTTGTGTTCCCCAGGTAAGTGACATACACGTGATTCAAAAGAAAATGTGATTTATCAGACTTGGCCACCTTCTTCCATTCAACAAAAAGAAGCAGCCCAAAACATTTGGGCAGGTCAACTGGATTCTGGAGATATAGAGCTCCAAGGCTGATGGTACCTGCAGAAAAGTACAGAGAGAACAGGAGACAGAGAGGAGGAAGCACAACTACGGGAGAGAGACAGAATGTTAATTACAGGCAATAGTAGCACTTGAGTCATCTCATCATTCCTCAGGTGGAAAAAGGCAGCTCTAGATATTTCTTTTATGTATGAAGTAAAGGAGATATTCTGGTCAAAAAGATTTCTCACAGTGTTGCCTTTATGTCTTTTAAGCATGCTTGAAGTTTGATTATTTGATTAGTTTCTCCTGGTTTCATAGATAAGTATAGTCAGGTATCATCTGCATAGCAATGGAAATTTGTGTGTTTTCTAATAATATTGCCTGAGGAACAATATTATATACACAATATATAGAGTAAAAAGAATCTATCCAAGCACAGAACCATGTGGCACTCCACAACTAACTTTTGTGTGCATGGAAGACTCATCATTAACATGAACAAACTGGAATCTACCTGATAGATACGATTTAAACCACTCTAGTGCTGTTCTTTTAATTCCAATGACATGTTCCAGTCTGTGTAATTAAATGCTGTGATCTATAGTGTTGAATGCAGCACTAAGATCTAACAAAATGTAGGTCCATTGTCTGATGCTAATAGAAGATCATTAGTGACCTTTACCAGTGCTGTTTCTGTACTATGATGCACTCTAAATCCTGACTGGAAATCTTCATAAAAGTTATTCCTTTGCAGGTGGTCACATAATTGCTTTGAAACTAGCTTTTCTAGAATTTTATAGATAACACCAGTGCTCTGATCTATAAACACAGTGTCTCTCTGATACTTCTTTAAAGGAATACTGGTGACTTTTGGTGATTAAAATGTCATCAGTGTGTTGTGTGTCATATTGTTTATTATCGCAATGCCAGCCTGATAATCCTCTGCTCAGTATCATGGGCATGCTTCAGCTTGTCACATACTGTATGTATGACCAATGTGAGGTGTTGGCATGCCTGATAAATTATTGTTTATACATATTTCCTCCAGTGTTCAGATGTGTTTTTGTACATTTCATATTAGTGCTTCCCATAGTGACAATAACCTACTCAGTAGTCGAGATGAGTGCTCCTCCTCTGAGAGCTTTGTTCAGGCCTGGAGCTCCGCAGCAGGGAACATGAGCCAGCCAAACATGACTCGGTTGAACACGACTCCCAGCTGTGTGGCTATATTTATTTCCAAAGCAGAGAGCTATGACTAAACCCTCTCCACATATCACAGCTGGAGGTCACCTCTCTGGCTCTGCTTACTGTATTTAGGCATACTTTTGTGGAAGCATAAAGGTAGATGTTATTAGTCTTTGGGGTTTATGTCAAGGAGTTGTGATTAAATACTGCAATTTCCTTTTTAATTTTACCCACTGTCCCTCAACTTTCCCTATCTTCTGTGACTTTCGTCATGATATGTGCTGTTTCCCAGAATGCCTTTTAATACGCCCCAAAATGATTATTTGTGCTATTTAGCGAAAGCACTACTTTTTTTTTTTTTCACAAGGAGAAAGGGGGGGTAAATAAATAACTTTTCTGAAGTTTGTTTATATCTACAGCAGTAAGAATTTACATACTACCCACAACACACCTGTCAAGATACAATCTGCAAATGCATTGCATTTGTCATAGCAGAGGTAATCATTAGTGCAAGAATTGTTATTTCTGTCTTCTCAATTGAATTCCTCTCTTGATGATTTCTACACCGACATCATTAGAAGCTGCACAGCACTGAAACTGCCTTCATAGCTTTATAACAGCATAAAGAAAAACCTGGCTTAAAGAAGACACAGATGTTGTGTATTTAGGGGATTTAGTGGATTAGTGGATAGTTCCTAAGACAGTATACTGTGTTGGTGAAAGAACAGTATCATATTCCATTATGGTGATTGGATGTATAGTACACTGATCTCCATAAACCCCAGGATATTTCTTTAGATAGTTCCTCAAGACACATTGAAAAAATAATGTACATTTATAAATATCTTATTGGTATGGAAAACCCCATTAGTAGTCTAATTGTTAACGTACAAACACATACCACATAATCACAATGTAACCAGTTTTACTCCTAGCATATCTCCTACTATCCTAATTTCTAGGATACAGGAATGTAAAGTGCACTGTATAAAAGCAAAATGAAAAAAGAAAAACTAAAGTCAAACAAAACTCTCTCTCTAAACTCTCTCTCTAAAGACAGCAATGATATCAAGCAACCATGGCTGTGGCATTCCTGATTGAGCTTTGGACCATTCTTCCTACCTTCAGCTGCTTTAACTGCTTCAGCTCAGACATATTCTTAGGACACCTGTAGTGAACAGCTCTCTTAAGGTCACCCCATAGAATTCCAAAGGTGGTTGGTATCAACCAAAACTCCTCACTAAGATAAAGTTTTTTGTTTCTTCCCAGCTTGGAGTATTGCTGAGAAATGTCCTTT
Organism: Anabas testudineus; assembly: GCF_900324465.2. Taxonomy (NCBI): domain Eukaryota; kingdom Metazoa; phylum Chordata; class Actinopteri; order Anabantiformes; family Anabantidae; genus Anabas; species Anabas testudineus. The sequence continues at coordinate 18,798,354 of NC_046621.1, forward strand.
TAATTAAATTAATCACCGTTAGTCTAGGACCTCCAGATGGGCCTTTAAGGTGTGGCTGTGGCTCAATAGGTAAAGCACTTGTGGTGGTTCATTCCCAGCTCCTTCTATCACATGCCAAAGTGTCCTTTAGCAACAAACTGAACCCCAAGTTGTGTGTGTGTTCTTGTATGTGTAAATGAGATGCAGTGTAAAGCGCTTTGAGTACCAGTTAGGTAGAAAAGTGCTATATAAGTGCAGAACATTTACTGCAGCAGGAGAAAGAGCAGGAATTATTTTTTCTATACTGAAAACAATGTGAAGAACTATCAAAATACCTGTGTCAATCTTAGTGCTAGTAGTAAAACGTTTTCACAAAACCTTTGAGAGTAGGTAGAGCAGTTGACTGCCAATCGCAGGATTGGTGGTTCGATTCCCAGCTGCCACGTCACATGCCAAAGTGTCCTTGGGCAACATACTGAACCCCTAGTTGCCCCCGGTGAGTCAGGTCAGCTGCATAGCAGCTCTGCCGTGTGTGTGTGTGAATGGGTGAATGAGATGCAGTGTAAAGCGCTTTGAGTACCAGCTAGGTAGAAAAGCGCTATATAAGTGCAGACCATTTACCATTTACAGTAGTTAAATAATCATAACATTGACAAGGGACCTTGGCTTTGAGATATGTCTCTGGCAGCTAACACTAGTTAATCCAAGTGAGATATCATGATAAAGTTTAACAAGACAAATAGTTCGCTCAGTTAGTAGACAGAATTGGTAGATGCAATTATGAGGTAACTACTGTAATTAGTGTGTCAATAATATATTGTTAGAAAATTGGTAGTAGTTTGTGAGAAATTGAAATTGTGGTGGATATTGGAATGTATGTATAATAAAATGTTGTCTATCATCTCAGGAGCCTTAAAGTTTTTTTGACATTATAGTATTACATTCTTATGTAATCATTGGGCAACAGAAACATCTGCAGTGCTTTGAAATATAAATAGACTCTATACACTTTAAATCAGCGGTCTCCTAATCTTTTTTGCGCCATGGGCCGGTTTCATGTAAAACAACATTTTCATGGACAGCTAAAAACAAAGTGTCTAAAAATACAACTCCTCTATCCGATTAATTAATGGGAGCCCTGAGCTTGTTTCCCTCCAACCAGCCCTCCCATCTGGGGGTAATGGGAGACAATGACACTACTAATACTCTAATACTTTAATACTAATACTCTGTAATTTGGTTTTGTCACTGTCATTGCAGAAAATTCCATTTCACAAAGATAGCATGTTGAAAATGGCGGTAAGTGATTTTTTTTGGCAATCTCTAGAAATTTTGCCTTGATCTTTATCCAGAACACCCGCAGACTGGTTGTTTGTTTCATTTGCAGCAGTTGCCCTTCTTCTGGCACGGACAGGCTCAATTCACCTGGTTCGTTGGCAAATGATTTGCGGATCCATCTAGATAGCCATCTTACTTCTGTGTGTAAGAGAAGGCATTTGTGCTCTGCGTCCATCTCCTCACAAAACTGCTCAAACAGACAAAAGTTTAGGCAATTCCCTTTGATGTAGTTAATAACTTTAATGACGTTGTTCAATACGCTGTTAAATTCCGGTAGCATTTTACAGCTAGCCAGCATTTCCCTGTGAATGACACCATACGTTGATGGGCATTTAGGTGAATCACCTGTAGCAATAAAACTGTATTTTAAGTAGGACTCCTAATATTGACGGTGAAGATTCACAGTCGTCCAGGTGAAGTTATCTGTTGAGTCATGACAACTGGACTTCCCTCTTGTTAGGTTGAAATGTTTCACTACTCATCAATTAGCTTCTTCTGTCTGAAGGTAGTTGGTTAAAGACCACAAATTGAGTGTGTGAATGGGGCCTGATGTTTCTAGAGATAGATGACAAGTGCAGCATGGTAAATAGAAGACAGGTTTGTGTCTGAGGCCTCCACCTGTGTTGAGTGAGGGGGTGTTGATTTGCAAATGGGAGACATTTGCAAGTCAACACCCAAATGGTACAGACCTTAACTCCCAGAGCACCCTCCACAGAATGCCATGAGGGACACGGTCGAATGCCTTCTCAGTCCACAAAGCACATGTGGACTGGTTGGGTAAACTCCAGTTGAGGGAGTAAGGGTATAGAGCTGGTACAGTTGCAACAGTGAGAAGAGGCGAATCAGTTTAGGAAAGCTGAGCCGTAGATGCTGTAAGATTTCTGCAGCTGAACAATGCACACTCACTTTCAACTCTACAGTCTAAATATGCCACGTCTGTTTGTAGCCCCGACCCCATGCACCACCCCCCATCACACTATGTTTTTCTATAGGAGCTTTGTACAGGGACTTCAAACTGCATCTAGGAGAGGGTCCTGGTACATTGGCTAAAGATGATTTGTTAAGAACCTTCACAGTCACAATATAAAGGGCTTTCTTTTGTGCTCCAGAGAAGTTTGGTAGCTCTATGTACAGCAGATCATGCACAGTCTTTTGCTTTGAAATTCTTCCAGGAGAAACCCCTCACACTTACATTTGTAGAGGAGTTACATTTATATACTGTAAACTTCTGTTAAAGAATATTTATATAATTTTGTCCAGTTATGAATACTGTTACCTTTTGTTGCCTAAAGCTTGCTCAAATGGCATTGTTGGGTTTTCTCTATAATTTTTTGTATAAATAAATACTGTAAGGTCTCAAACCTTACACTGTAAAGTGCCTTGAGATAACTTCTGTTGTAAATTGGCGCTATACAAATAAAATTGAATTGAATTGAATTGAATTGAATGTTACATCAGCATAAGCTAACACTATTCGGAATATTTTCTGAAAAGAGTAATCCTGTAAGGCCTTGCCTAAAAGTGATTCAATGGCCAGAGCATACAGTCTCCCAGACTGAACAGGGACTAGTCAGCTGAGGCTACCCCCCACCTTCAATAGCACAGTAGCTTTTGAATACGACAACTTTATCCATAAAATTAACATTTTTCCAAAACCAAAGGCATCTAATGTATTGAAGAGATAACCATTTTCAACCCTTTTAAGTGCTTTTTATTGATTAATGGAAAATTAATTAACATTGAAATCTCACAGTATGTCTGACTGTAATGTATAATAGTGTCCATATGTCACGAGGCTGGGTTCGGACTATATTGCCAGAGAACACACAAAGGCAAAAATGAGTTTAAAATGTTTATTACAACAAAAGATGCAAATGATAGTAATAAGGGTTTCTGTTGGACAACGTCAGGGTGAGGGTGTGATCACCCTGTCATACAAGGTCTCGGGAGATGCAGGCGGACCGCTACCAGGTGACCACCTTGGTGAGGGGGAAAGAACCTGGAAGCCAACTTCTGGTTCTCCACCTGCAATGGGATGTCTGGGGAGGAGAGCCAAGCACCCTGACACACTCTGTAAGTCGGGGCCGGTCTACACTACCTGTTAGCCCAGTTTTGTAAGAACGAACAGACCAGATGAGAAAAGCGTGGGCTCTCGTCCAGGCCAGGTGGCAGCGTCGAACTGAAGCCTGAGAAGATGGGACAGAGGATTCCTTTTCCTGTGCATCGAACAACAGGGGCTCGTAGTACCACCTGGTAGTACCACCTGGAAAGGCATCAACCTAGTCGCTGAAGACGGCAAGGAGTTGTGTGCGTACTCAAACCAGACCAGCTTCGTCGAAAAAAATGTTGGGTCCCGGGAGCACAGAAGACGGAGGCCAGTCTCCGGCTCCTGGTTGCAACGCTCTGTCTGTTGGATTGGGAATGCAAGCCAAAAGACAGAGACAGAGATCCCCAACAGTCAACAGAACTCAGCCACAGTCGTGAACTGGGGACCTCTGTCAGACACAATGTCACGGGGGAGACCATGGAGATGGAAGACATGTAGAATAAGCATGTCTGTCATCTCCTTAGCAGATGGAAGTCCACTATAGTCAGGATGGTGTTGAATCCTTTGGAGGGAGGAAGTCCAGTGACGAGGTCCCGGAGATGTGGTACCAAGGGTGATGAGGGATGGAGAGAGGACGAAGGAGACCAGTGCTTGATGACCCGGCTTGGCTTGGTCACAGATAGAGCAAGCAGCTACAAAGGTTTGGACATCCACCAATAGTGTAGGCCACCAGAAACGCTGCCTAACCACAAAGAGGGGGCACGCCATTCCTGGATGACATGTCAGGTGAGAGAAGTGGCACCAGTCCAGAACCCTAGAGCGAAGATCATTAGGGGCAAACAGTTTATTGGGTGGACAGGCTGACAGGAACAATCTTTATTTCTCTTTAACATATAGGTGGTTTTGTAAGAGACATTTCAACACCCTCCACACATGTTCAGTTTCAGACTTTTCAGCAGAGTACCCTTTTCTCGATGTCCGACAAAGTGACTCCAAGTCGGGTGGCAGGAGGAAGAAGTCCAACGAGCCAGGAGATTCTGTCTGCACTTGTGGGAGTAACACAAGTGCAGACAATGAGCAATCAGCAGGTCACATGGCAGGGAGAAGAAAAAAACAGGAAACAGACCAAATAAAGGATCAGGGACAGACAGGCGTGAGGAGCTGTAACCGTGACATCCATACACTCCTTAAGTCTGTTGGGAGAAACAGCAATTATCTATTGCATCTATTTCTACAATGGTTGAGATTCCGTTTCTTTTTAATGCCCACCATAAAGCTAGGTTTTTAAAGTCTCCTCTTCTCAGTCTCCACTGACTCCAGTCATAAAGGATTAAAGTTTTATTATATACCAATCATACATTGAGTTGCCAGTAAGGACACTGCTGAGACCATACTAGTAGAGAGAGCAATATAAAGTCATAGGTGATGATCTGAAAAACCAACAGGTGATATTATGGACTTCATTAACTTAATGCTGCATGTCTGGTTTATATAAATCTTGAATACTCATTGAATTAACACTCATTTACTACAACTACACTGGAGAGAAAGGAAGCTGACTGTGGATGCATTCAGCTCGAGTGGTCAAGGCAGATCACTGTCCACCCTGATCCTGGTTCTGTTAAAGGTTTCTTCCGTTAAAGGAAGACTTTCGTTTACATTGTTGTGTAGTGCTTTCTCGAGTGGACTTGTTAGGTTTTCTTCAAACTAAATGTATGTATTTGTATTGTTATTCTGTCATGGTGGTGTAGTGCTTGGCACTGTTGCCTCACAGCAAGAAGAACCTGGGATCAAATCCATGGATTAGCTGGGGCTGTCTGTATGGAGTGCATGTTCTTCACATGTCAGCATATGTTGTATCCTGGGTATTCTGGCTTCCACTGACTCAAGACATGCAGGTTAGAGTAAGTGTTAAGTCTGGTGACTAAAATTGCCCATAGGTGTGAGTGCAAATGGATGTCTTTACTGTCTGGATGTCTTCAGCCCTATGACTGGCAACCTGTCCAAGGTGTCTCTCGCCCGATGACAGCTGGGATAGACTCCAGCACTCCCGTGACCCTTGAGTGGACAAGCGTATAAGAAAATGGATGGCTGGATGAGCTTTAGGCTTTAGCTTTAGGAGGACATGGATGTTTAAAACAGATTATTTTATGCCAGTGTTTATTTTTATGTAATGGATGGCATGCCTTAATTACTTATTTACTAAATGTGATTATAATACTTTTACACACTACATCCACCTTCACATCCACCAGCTGAATTGGAGGACAGTGATATTTTAACAAAACAGAAAAGGTACAACAGCAACACAGATAATAACTGTGGCATTCATTAATTATGAGGTGCAAGTGGTTATACAGCTACTGTATAACTGCTGCAAATTACCCAAATAACAAGGATAGCACTGGATGGTCATGCGATCTAAGTTCTGGGAGCTACCATCAGCTTTTATAAATCAAAGGAATAGTGTTGTTAACAAAAGCTGTTAGTGCTATTTGAAAGCCATACTGTCACAGTAAACAATTCAAAAAGTCAGACAAACATGGACTCTCCCATTGTAGCTTTAGCCATTATTCTGTTAAGAACTAGTGCAGAGAAAAATGAACTCCTGTCTCCAAACTCACTTGACTACTAAGTGACATTGTTGTTTGCTTTAAGCAGTGCAAGTTGTGACTGACACATCTTCCCCTCTGGGCTTACCATAGCTGCAATATGTGTATTTACTACAAACATGTATACTTGACTCAGCTCGACTGCTGCTGCTGATACCAACCCTTGTACATGCCAAACTGCAGCCTGTACTCTGGAGAATGCCGATGAGACTGCTTGGGAGGTTCATAGCGCACCAAATTCATACATTTACAAGGATAGACTCAGTGCTTTACAGTATATTGTTGCTTGTAGACTTCTGAGAGAGTTGCTGCTGCAGTTCAGTTTTTATACAAAGGTTTGTGCATTTTTGCTGTTAAAAACAGTTTTGCACACACAGCATCAAAATATCACCATAACATAAGTAAAAATGCTGGGATTTGTCTGTCTCCTGACAATAATTTCTTCATTTCGGGTGTGTACAACACTGAGGTCACACCTGATCATTTGCAATATTATCTATATCATCATTATAATTTACTTATAATCAGTCTTTACTTTATTATAATTACATGGTAGATACATTTCTGATTGCTCATATATGATATTTCGCAGTAGTGTTAGCAAAAGCTGTTGTCTGTCAGTCTGTCTTCATTCTAAGCTCAGTATGAGGTGTTTAGTACAGTCAGCAATGTTTGCTTTAGGGCTGATTGATGATGAAAGTCTAAATATGTGTCATACTTTATAAAATACATCCAGTAGCAGAGCTATTTCAGTTTAGAGCACAGCCAGCCACCCGTCCCTAGAGCCATGACATTAGTATTAGTGTTAGTAAATGTATTACGCAAAATATAATATTGCAAATGCACAGGTGTGACCTCAGTGTTGTACACACTGAAATGAAAGAAATTGATGTCAGGAGACAAACAAATCCTAGCAGTTTTACTTCTGTTGCGGTGATATTTTTAGTTTGATGCTGTGCTGTGTGTGCAAAACTGTTTTTAACAGCAAAAATATATAAAATATAATATGTTTGATAAATATGCTAAAAATAAAACTTTTATTGCACTGCATTGTAATGATAAAGAAAGTGCTGGATGAAACATACATTTTTTGGTTCATCACTTTTTAAAATCCCCAAGAAGGCTGTGAGACAAACAGATTAATTGTCTCTGTAAAGGTTAAAAAGACTGTATGAAATGATGCACTATTCTGGGATAAACAAAGTATGTGTGCTTTCTGGACTTTAGGCTGTGGCTATATGGGTGATAAATAATTATGGTAAGGCCTCTACAGCAAGAGTGAATTTAGACATCTGCAATTAATCATTCTGCTTTGATGGAAGAGTGTTGTAACTGTAGAAATAAGAACTATAACTGCATAAACAAAGATTATGTGTAAAAAAAATTTGCAGTGGAGAGGCAATATTTAGTTTTTTGTTCAAGCAACACTAAAATCTTTTATAATTACTGTGTTCGATATAATCCACCTCTATTTTTTTTCTCCTGCTCTGATTACATTTGTATTATTTCAGCATTTGCAAGCAAAGTGCTAATAATTGTCTTGTTTTAGATTATTTAACCAAAACAAATATTTAAATGGTATCTTCACAATGAGCATTGCTATGTTTTGACAAGAGCAATTCTTAGTCAGTGTTTCTATTTCATTCAAACTCAGCAGCTGTTCTCTTTGAGGCCCACTTCACACAGGATAGTCTACACAAAAAAACAATACACACAGTTTTCCTTTTGAATGATGTGTATTTGACCTGTAAAAACCTGCTGCTGCTGTAAAGGAAAATCGGCATCAGTTACTTGTCAACTGTGATATCTATCATGGCTGACCTTGACCAGTTTGCAGCTTATTTGCAGTGCAAAAAGCTCAGAAAGAGAAAAACACACTTCTGTCACTGAAAGGAAAGTATCAAACAATATTGACTTCATGCTCTGGTGAATCTACAGCTGACTGGATGTGTCATACCAAAGAAAACCATCCTCCTCTACCCCAATCACGTCTTTAGACTTTAAAGTAGAAGTTGAACACACTGTGGTCTCAGTGGAGCAGCAGAGTGATCCTGGTAAGGATGATGATTTGTGATTGATACGATGTTGGCCCTTCATCATTTGGATCAACTCAAATGGCAGTTTGGTGTATGTGTTAAAGAATCCGTGAGAAATTCTACGGAAGCTCAATATTCGTATGGGCAATTTAGAGTCACCAATTAACCTGATATGCAGGTGTGAGAAGCCTGGGGTACCTGGAGAGAACCCACGCAGAGACAGGGGGAACATGCAAACTCCACACAGAAAGGCACCCTGCCTACCCGTGGATTCAAACTAGGGTCCCTCTTGCTGTGAGGCGATAGTGCTAACACCTACAGCAATACACTACTGTGCCACCCATGTTAAGCACCACTAACATTTAATTTGAAGGAATTAAGAGAATTGTAAAAGTATTATGTGTAACATGTGACTGACTGGTGTGTTTTGTTACCCAGGTGTGTCCTGTTACATCGACCATTCAAACAATAATTGCACTACACTAGAGGTGTAACTAACATAAAAACCAGAGAGCTGTCTATGAGTGAAAAACAAGCCATTGTGAAGCTGAGAGAAGATGGAAAATCAATACATAATAAAAAATACGGGAACTGGCCTCACTGTTTCAATACTTTTGGAGGGGAGTGTATGTACCTAAACCTCCCAGTAATTACACCCTGTGCACCAAATTTTTGGGGTTTCATCTTATGCATATTTTTGCAGTGACTATAAGTTATGGTTCAACGTCAACATCATTTTTAAACAATATGAACTACCACATAAAAAGATGTAATATAACTTAATATTCTCCTGTTCCATAACATGTTCTCACCAGAGATTAGACTGTAATAGCAGAAGAGGCCTCTGTAGATCTGTAGTGCTTCCTAATGAGGAACTACTTTTCACACAACTATGATTATCTTTTAACAGTTTTTACTACAAATCAATCACCCAATTAATCCATAAAGAAAAAGAAAAAGAAAAAGAAAGGTTCTTACCAACCTTAAAGAATGATAGTCCAATACAGCAGCATATTGCTGCCAACCTGACAAAATGAAATGTGCCCTGTATACTGTTATAACATTAAACTTGTTTGTTATAACAAGATCTTTTCACATTATTCTAACATACAGTAGTTTCTTATTATGACAAGAATGAAGATAAAAGAGATATCAATTTATTCTGCAGCTATGAGATATTAGCATATCACAGCATATCACTTTATCACACACACATATAACTGAGACAACATGACGTTGAACGGGTAGATTAAGGTAGACAACAGCAGTTGAGGACAGAAACATTGTGACAGCTGTTGTAAAACAATTGTTAGTTAGATCAGCAATAACATCCACAGGCTGGGAGGGAATGTATCACAATCTACTGTTTTCAGAAGACCTCATGAAGAAAATTACAGAGGCTACACCAGAAAATGAAAAAACAAGAAGCAAGAACAATAGGAAGACCAGTCTGGAATTTGCCAGAAGGTACAGAAATGAGCCTCAAAAAGTTTTATGAACTAATAAGACAAACCTGATGAAAATGATAGAAAGACTAAAGGTTGGAAAAATACAGGATCTGCTCATACAAGCTTATCTGTGAAACACAGTGGAGGTAATTTCATGACCAATGCGTTCTGGCACTGATGTACCCTGACCTTGGCTTTCACCTCTAATCTCTTTGGAAGTTGTTCTGAGCTCTTTGGTTACCATTCGTATTATCTGCCTCTTTAATTGTTTTTAGGAACAGTGGAGAAGAACTCACTTTAGAGGAAGAAACCTCCAGCAGCGGGTGAAGTTGGGCAATACAGAGAGGAAATATTCAAGAGAGCAATCTGCCATGGACTAGTTGATGTGTAACAATGCTAGTGGGATCATTACAGAAATGAATTTCAGAATAAAAGCTTTCACTGTTTGCTGTGATGAAGCCTGATGAGTCCCAGAATTTAATTTGTTTTGATGCATTTTCTCATAAGCAGACAAAATAATTCTGTACATCTTCTTCTATTTCCCTTTCGGCTTTTCCCATCAGGGGTCGCCACAGCAAATCATCCTTTTCCACCTAATTCTGTCATGAACATCTTTTACCCTAACACTAGCCAACCTCATGTCCTCTGTTATAACATCCATATATCTCCTCTTTGGTCGTTCTCTTGCCCTCTTGCCTGGCAGCTCCATCTCCAACATCCTTCTACCAATATACTCACTATCCCTCCTCTGAACATGTCTGAACCATCTCCGTCTGGCCTCACAGGCAACGTGAGCCGTCCCTCTGATGTACTCGTTCCTTATTCTGTCTAACCTGGTCACTCCTAAGGAGAACCTCAACATCTTCATCTCTGCTACCTCCATCTCAGCCTCTTGTCTCTTTCTCACTGCTACCGTCTCTAACCCATAGAGCAGAGCTGGTCTCACCACTGTCTTGTACACCTTTCCTTTGAATCTTGCTGACACTCTTCTGTCACACAATACTCCTGACACTTTCCTCCACCCGCTCCAACCTGCCTGCACTCGCCTCTTCACCTCTTTTCCACACTCCCCATCACACTGAACTATTGACCCTAAGTACTTAACCTAACGCTTCTACGTTGATCCCTCTCGTTCAGACACATATATTCTGTCTTACTACAGTATGACTGATTTTCATGCCTCTTCTTTCCAGAGCAAACCTCCACCTCTCCAGCTGTTCCTCTACCTGCTCTCTACTCTCACTGCAAATCACAATGTCATCCGCAAACATCATTGTCCAGGGAGATTCCTGTCTGACCTCATCTGTCAGCTTGTCCATCAGCATAGCAAACAAGAAGGGACTCAAAGCTGATCCTTGGTGTAGTTCCACCTCCACCTTAAACTCCTCTGTCTGACCTACAGCACACCTCACCATCGTCATACTTCTCTCATACATGTCCTGAACTACTCTGACATACTTCTCTGCCACTCCCGACAGCCTCATATAGTACCACAGCTCTTCCCTCGGCACCCTGTCATACGCCTTCTCTAAATTTACAAAGACACAATGCAGCTCCTTCTGACCATCTCTGTACTTTTCCATCAACATTCTCAAAGCAAAAATGGCATCAGTGGTGCTCTTACGGGGCATGAAACCATTCTGCTGCTCACAAATCTCCACCTTCTTCCTAAGCCTGGCTTCCACTACTCTTTCCCACAGCTTCATTGTGTGGCTCATCAACTTTATTCCTCTGTAGTTGCTGCAGTTCTGCATGTCACCCTTGTTCTTAAAGATTGGAACCAGAACACTTCTCCTCCATTCCTCAGGCATCTTCTCACTCTCTAGAATCCTATTGAACAAACTGGTTAGAAACTCCACTGCTGCCTCTCTTAAGCACTTCCACACCTCCACAGGTACGTCATCAGGACCAACAGCCTTTCCACTCTTCATCCTTTTCAGAGCCTTCCTAACCTCATCCTTTCCAATCTCTGCTATTTCCTGCTCCACAACATCCACATGTTCCTCCCTTCTTTCCCTGTCATTTTCCTCGTTCATCAGCTCCTCAAAATTCTCCTTCCATCTTTTCTGCACACTCTCCTGGGTTTTTAGCACTTTTCCATCTCTGTCCTTAATCACCCTTACCTGTTGCACATCCTTCCCATCTCTATCTCTCTGTCTGGCTAGCCTGTACAAGGCCTTCTCTCCTTCCTTCGTGTCTAACCTGTCATACAGCTCATCGTAAGCTTTCTGTTTGGCCTTTGCCACCTCCCTCTTCACTTTACGCTGCGCTTCCTTGTACTCCTGTCTACTTTCCTCAGTCCTTTCTATATCTCACCTCCATCTAGCTAACCTCTTCCTCTGGACGGCATTCCTGTACTTCCTCATTCCACCACCAAGTGTCTTTACCTTCTTTCCTCTTTCCAGATGACACACCTAGCACTTTCCTACCTGTTTCCGTGATAACCTCTGCTGTAGTTTCCCAGTCATCTGGGAGCTCATCCTGACCACCCAGAACCTGTCTCAACTTCTGTCTGAATTCCTCACAAGTTTCTTCATTCTTTAGCTTCCACCACTTGGTCTTCTTCTCTGTCTTCCCTCCCTTCTTCTTCCTGACCTCCAGAGTCATCTTACACACCACCATGCGGTGCTCTCTGGCTACACTCTCTCCTACCACCACTTTGCAGTCACTAACCTCTCTCAAATGACCTCGTCTACATAGGATGTAGTCCACCTGTGTACTCCCACCTCCACTCTTGTATGTCACTCTGTGTTCCTCTCTCTTCTGGAAGTAAGTGTTGACTACAGCCATTTCCATCCTCTTAGCATCCTCTTCCTTTCCTTTACACCAAACTTGCCCATCACCTCCTCATCACCTCTGTTGCCCTCACCAACATGCTCATTAAAGTCTGCTCCAACAACTAGTTTCTCTCCTCTGGGGATATTCTCTATGACCTCATCAAACTCACTCCAGAATGAGAATCTCCTTCTCTTCTAACTCACAGCCAACCTGTTGAGCATACCCACTGACTACATTCACCATCACCCCTTCAATTTCTAGCTTTAGGCTCATCACCCTATCTGAGACTCTTTTCACCTCTAGGACATTGTTCACAAACTCCGCCTTCAGAATCACTCCTACCCCGTTTCTCTTCCTATCCACACCATGGTAGAACAGTTTGTATCCTCCTCCAATACTATGTGCCTTGCTGCCCTTCCACCTCGTCTCCTGCACACACAGAACATCTACCTTCCTTCTCTCCATCATGTCTGCCAGCTCTCTGCCTTTCCCTTTCATCGTGCCTATTCTCAAACCTATGCTCCTTCCTTTTCCCTTCTCTCTCTGCCCACGAACCCTTCTGCCTCCCCTCTTTCTTCGACCAACAGTAGTCAAATCTCCACCGGCACCCTGTATGTTAACAGCATCGGTGGCGGTCGTTGTTAACCCGGGCCTCGACCGATCTGGTATAAAATTGTTGTGGATGATTCGCATAGTTATTTTGGCAATTTTTATGGCGGATGCCCTTCCTGACGCAACCCTCTCTATTCATCCGGGCTTGGGACCGGCACAGAAGTCACTGGCCTGCAACCCCTGTGGCTAGATTACAAAATAATTCTGTACATCTCTGAATTTATCTTGCTCCTATCATGAGTTCAGGGCTGAAACAACATGTCAACGTCATCACGCCAGTCTCTGTGGAATGCTTTGATGCGTAACAATGGTACAATAATGCTGTAATGATACTATGATACTGTATCACCAGAACTATGACCCCAGTACCATGCTTCCAGTGGCAGAATATAATGAACACATTTTCTACTTAAATCTGCCCATATAAATCAGAACTTTTGTAATGTATAGTTTCAGAAGGTGAAAGTTCAACTTCTTTCATTCAGAGATTTTATAGGTACACTGTAAAAGGTAAATCCATCAATGTGCTTTATTTATTTGTCATAATCCTGTTGATTTAACTAACATACAGTATTGTGAGTAATTGTGTTTATTTTTCATAATTGACAATTCCATGTTGAGAAGTCCCAGCAATAGTGTAATCTTAGCGTCATGTTGGGGCAAAGTCAAAACTTGCAGAGGGCTAATGTTAGTTCATTCTTGCTCTAGCTAACAATACCTTAACACGTAAACATAAGCAATTAGCAAACGGTCTGGCATTAACAAGAGAGGGAATACATGTGATGAGAGGTCAACCAGGACCAAGTGATGTTACTTTTCAAACGTGAAAGACTAATATAACGTGTAAAAGTCAAAATCCCAACAGACATGCGCTATGCATCACGCACGAGCTTACTCGCGCGTACTGGGCTGCTGCTGATGCTGGCTGCAGTTATTTGCAATTACAAAATAACCATCAGAAGGAAAATACACTTATGTGTCATGAGCTGGATGAAGGACTCCATGGCCAGAAATAACAGGAAAGAGTTTTCAAGGGTTTATTAATAACAAGGGTACAAGGGAATGAGTCAGATGAGTACTTGTAGGAAACTTGTCAGTTCAGAATGAGTGTGGAGGTCTGGGTGAACCGGAAGTAGTCTGTGGCAGGAAATGGTGGTGTGAGGTCACGGCCAATATAGCTGACCAACAGAGAGCATGTGGAGCAGATGGAGAAAGTGTTTGCCGGGAATGGCAGCTGGCAACAGTGCAATGAGTCCAGGAGAGTGAAAACAGTTTGCAATATATCATATAGAAATATGATAGGGGAAACAGTCCAAATCCAAATACAGATTATGATGACAGAATCCACAGTCCAATATGCAGGGTGCTAATAAAGACTGGTGATAAGTACAGGGGCAGAACAACAATAAATCCAGCAGGCTATAATTCTTGGTCAGGGGTAATCCAGGTCATACACAGTGAGAAGGTTCAAAGGGAAGTCCAGCAGGCAAAATCCAAAACAGAATAGACAGTCCAGGTCAAAAACACTAGGAGGTCCACACAGAGTTGAAACAGGGTAGGAACAATGAGGGAGAGAACAGATCAGGGTACAACACTCACGTAAAGGCAGGTTCAGGTCAGGCAGGTCTGGTGAGGGGAATCACAGAGACAGGGTCGTAGGGCTGCAGGTCCGGGAAGGGGAATCAGGCAGATACAGGTCCAGGTCTGGTACTGTGAGCAGGGGGAATGACGGGGAGTTAGCAGAACTCACAGCACCAGGGGGTCAGGCAAGAGACAGGGTCCAGGGCAGGCAGAGTCAGAAAAATCCAAAATAAGTCAGTCCAAATGAAACGCTGGATAGTGTTCAGGGGTTAAAGATAGACTATCTGGCAGGGGAGAAAGGTCAGCATGTCTGTATATGTAGTCCGGGGGAAACCAGTACAATTAACCAGGTGAGTGAAGAATCAGGCTGAGAGGAGGAAACAGGAAATTGCCCAAATAAGGGCATGGGGGAAAGCCAGGCAGCAAGGAGGCCGGAACCATATTATGAAACATGTGCCTCCTCCCTAGACAACAGAATAGTTGCTGTCTAAATGTTTAGTGAATCATTATTACTGATATAGTAATGTATAAGTGACATTTCATCTTGTGTAGGTGGAGAAAGTTTTACTAGCTTTATACTGTTGTGTACCAACACCTACAATAAACATATTTATTTTCCTGGTGAGACATTACATTAAATATTGATTTTTAAAGCAACTAGTATGCAACAAATGTAACCCTTAAGAACCCATAGCGACAACATTTAAGGAAATGTGTTTAGTTTGTTTCTTATCCTACATAATTTTCATTTTAGGAGAAATGGGTCTGGCTTATTAAGGGTTAAAAGTGTGGCTATTTGCATCTGAAATGTAGTTGACGACTCCATTTGTTTGCAGGGATTTAGATTTTAATTACAAAAATTTTGGCAGGCTTCTCAAATATGCTTTAAATTCATGTGCATGAATGTAGCTGATTTTTTTTCTCATGTTTGTAGTTTATTTTAGCCATAGTTACATAATGTTAAACAACTTGTAACTTGTAAAACAAACTGTAATTAAATACTTTTTTTGTTTTGTTTGCAGCTTGACGGTAGAACAACCCTCACTGATGCAGTGGACATCTGTACTTCTTTTGTGAAAAGAAAATAATAAAAGCAGGCCGCTAGATCTCTAAATTAACAAAATTTTAGCTAGGTGTAGCTAATAAACTGACAACTGAGTGTATATATTGAAAGTATATAAGTGTATATATATATATATAACTTAAATCTTTGTACTGGTATCAATGTGAACATGTAACTCTCAGCAAGGGCTGCCGTCGCAGTTTGGAAAGCTGTCCTGCACTGTGTTCCAGTTCGCGGGGGCAATGGCAGTGAATTCTTCAAAGTGTGTTTTGTAAGTATTATGGTTATTATATAGCAGGGATTTATCAAGTTAAGGTTTTTGCTTAGGCAATTTTCAACTTATTGTCTCAACACTCTAATTGCAATAATCAGATGTCACCAGAGATCACACAGAGGGTCCTGTTTGTCTATTGGCAGTTGTACCAGATGACAGCCACCGACCTGGTCCAAATGCCCTGTACTTGAGTAAATTGAAAGTTTTAGTTAAGTGAATCTAACTTAAGCTGCAAACATGTAGCAGAACAATTTAAGTATACCTGACTTTTACAAGTTATTACAACTTAAAAAATCTATTACATGCAAAAACGGTTTTAGTAAACATAAATAAATATTAAGTAAACATAACCTGAAATTATTTGTTGTATATACTTTTTTATAAGGCAATCTGTTTCCAAGAGTTTTTAAATTAAGAATAACTTTATAACTTTTTATTTTAATTTACAGTGTAGTATATTTGATAGGTTTTCTGACAGATGTTATGATTAATTAACTGTTGTGTTGAAAAGTATTACTAACTCTACTCACTTGTACTCTACAGTACATAGTTAATTCAAATATGGTACTTTAGGTTTTTTCTACTTCACAACATTTCAGTGAAAAACGTTGAACTTTTGACTCTACACATTTGACAACTATGTATATGGTGTACATTAGAAAATACTGTTGATAAGCTTACACAATACTTCAATTAAAGATTAAACACTTCACTATCTCTGTATCTTGCTGGGGCTTTCTTTCATGTTTCAGATGTCTATGAACTGTTAGCAGCCAAAGACACATTTCCCTCTACTTTCTTACATTTTCATTTCAACTGCTTAAGGCACAAAGAAGTCAAATTATTCATTAAGATTACAAAAAGATTAGAAAGTCCAAAAAACTAAAAATGAATGAAGGAAAAGGATTTGTGTATCGAAAGTTGTTATTTCTTTTTTCCTCTCCCATTAATTATCTGACAACCCCTGATTTATCTTGTGGCCCTTTGGTGTGTTTCTTCTAATTATGCAAAAGGTACTGCAGTGAGAACTACTACTGCTGGTGTCACAGCATCTTCACATTCACAAACTTTTCCATCAAACCTGTGTCAGTTTTAATTGTGGTTCCTTTTTCATTTACTTTTCTGGCTTGTCATTGTTTGTGTCTTTATAAACTTAATTAATTTATTTATTTATGATGTAGTATTCTTTAACATTCATGTTATTGTAACATTTTATTTATTATAAAATTACTGAATAAAACTAAATAAATCTATTGGATCTGTCACTGTGTAAAAATGTAAAATGTGTGTGTTTGCATTTTGTCAATGTTGTAGACAACAGTTAATCAGCAGCCACAAGCTGTGCTCTGTACAGGTATTGTTCTCTTTTCAGTGGACACATAAATGTCTTTTAGTCTTTTATTTCATACTGGGTTTCGTTAAAAAACACTGAAAAGTTAAAATTGATTTTTGTTTTAATGACACCTCTCAGAGTCCAAGGACCCCCAGGTTTGGGAAACTGACATTTACTGCAAACTAAGAGTATTTAACTACAACATTGATCTGATAAACTCCCATTTCCAACAAAAACACATCTATGAAAATAATGTGGTAATAAAAAATGAATGCCCAGGTTAATAGAGTATGGAGATTCACTGACTGACATTGTCTGAAATAAATAAACAATTAATTTAATAATTGACCTCTAAAATACATTTCATAGATATATTTAAAAGTTTAAGCTTTGTAATTACTGTGTATGAAAAAAAGTGGTGTTTACAGTGATTAACCCACAGAAAACTATCAGCAATTCTGCAGTCCCCTCACCTCTACAAAGGTCTTTATTATCTCTAGGATCTCACTGTTTTGGTCGTTTAAGTTGTAGAGCATTCGTTGTCATGGTTACAGTAATAAAGATGCAGTTACAATAATTGCTCAAATAAATAAATAGCAGTCACCTGTGTTGAACTCAAGTGTTTTGTCCACCCAGCCATCACCCTGATCTCCTCCCTAATCAAACCTGCATTACTGTAGAACATCACTTGACCTCTTCCTTTGGTCTGGTCGCAATTGTGTGTTATAAAAAGCTGCTTGCACAAACAACCTACTGCCAATGCTGCCATGGTGTCTGTGGGAATGGATGTGAATTAGAAACAGATACTGTGTTTGTTTTACTAGAAAAACTATGTTTATGATATGATTTGAACTCAGTTAGTTAGTAACAGTCGTATATTGTGTACATTGTGTACATTCTGCTCAAGCAGCATTCTGTTCAAGCAACATGTTTAAATGATCAGACGTAACACTGTGTTGAAGAATTGAGGAGACTCAAAGCACCTCTACAATATATATATAGTAGTTGGATGAAATCAGCAGAAAAACATGGTCATTTATTTGGTAACATGACCCAACCAGTTGTGTATTGTTATGATTAACCAGATCCCAGTCTTACTCTAACTCCAACTATAGCCAGTTGGAGTTTGACAGCAGCAGTCCCAGTAGCATTTCTCCTCGAGCTAATCATCACCTACATGTTGCTGCAGGAAACTGAATCATTAACGTCATAATGATCATGATGGACTTGATGCTTATTAACTGTGTTTTTAGTCCAATTCTAAAATGTGCCAAACCAGCAAAAGACAGACACATGATTGTTCATTTACCAGTAATGTTTTGAAGGTGATTTGTATCCAACATGCATGTAAAACAGCAAATTGAACATTTCACCGCTAAAGCCAGGGTGCTGCACACAGGAGTTTTTTGACAGTAGCATTTTAAAGTGCAGTGTAAATAGGCAAAGGTGTTAAAAGGGGGGCACCTTATTCCCTTGCATGTAAAATGGGCATTTCAGTATTTAAATAGACAGATATTTTCTCAGGAGTTGGTGAAGACCAAAGCAGAGCTAAAAGGGGAGGGGATTGTGTTCTATTAGTAATTCCATTAGTTGGACACAAACACAACTCCAAGTAAAAGCTAATATTTTTTTTTTAAGTAAGTAAGTGCCATGCTCTTTCACTGGGTGACAAATTACTTAATTACAATCAACAAGACCTGCTGCGGAATAGTGTGTGTATAGGATGAAGCAAGAAGAGTTACCAGACAGTAATACATTATGTAGTAGTAAAAGTAAATGAAACTATAACTATGGTAATAATGATATAACTATTAATCAGTAATATTTAATGATTAAAAGTAAATGATGAAAATGTCTATCGCCAATTCTTCTTTAGGTATACCAACTGACATCGTAGAGTTGGAAATATAGAGAATGTTGAGAAATATCGTAAAATCTATTAGTTGGATTGCCATGAAATGTGGTTCACACAGCCATGATGAGCAATAACTGTGGAGAGACTCTTGATTTTTCACTTTAGTAAACCTGTCTGTCAGTGTTTTCCTCATTAAATTTGGTATAGGCATTCATGTATCCCTCAGCATAAATTCTAACTTTGATCATCTCTTAACTGCTGTAGTCACAAGTCTATATCTATTTTAATAGTGTTCCTGTGACATTAAATTAGGTCTCTGGGATGATACTGTCAGATATGTAAATAATCACAAACAAAGTTTTATTTACAAACCACTATCTAATTTAAAAGTCTTTACACTAGGAAATAGCTTGTTTATGATAAACAAAAGCCCAGCCTCGGAGATGTACATATTTACACCAACCTGCCCAGTGTTTTTGCTGCTTATTCTCCACGGATGGAGGTTTCTTATGCCGTTGTGTCACAGTAGATGGAACCATGAACAAGTATGAATGAATCTTTTTACTTACTTTTTTACTTTAAGCAAAACAAAAGGAGATACATCACATTTTCTATTAAACTGTTCTTTTCTTGGAAACAGTACACATTACAGTATTAAATCTATATTTTTCAATTAGACCTTGATTTGCTAAGTTCCCAAATGGCCCAAAAAAGTGAAACATTTCATGCACAATCTTGCACTTTTTGTTGGTGGGAGTTTTGTGGGTGATCTACAAAGAAAGATTATGTGATTGACAAGAGGTGCCAACATGGTAAAAGACGTGTTTTTAAATGAGGATTATTAGGCTCCTATAACTCTCAGGAAAGCAACCGCATTAAAAGTCTTGTTTGGCACTGCTCAGAAAGCAGAGTTGGCAGAATATATCATCAAGTGCATCAAGTGTGTCAAACTCTGTGTCATCAGAGTGAAAAATGTATTTCATATTTACCTGTGGATGCACCAAATGTTAACTCCTGATTAGGTGCTCTAATTGATAAAATAACAGTCAGTGCCAAGAGCTTGGCCTGTGGTTGAGGGTGCACAGTAACTTAGTTGAGGGGATATGGTCTGTGGATGCACCAGTTTTTTTGTTTTTTTCAGCTTTTCACATAGTTTAGTACATGTAAACCTTTAGTAAAGCAGGCTTTTAGTCTTCAATTTTCCTGTCAGGCAAGAACTGATGAAACAGGAGATGTTTCCAGTTTCAAATGAATACTTTATGCCCTTTTCCAGTTTACATGGTCTAGTATTGAGATTTCAATCATTCAAAAGACAAAGAGTGTGTTAACTATTTACTATTCACTCTGTGATAATGGATCATTTTGTTGCAGAATTGCTCAAACTGTTATTCTGAGTGAACCTAACTGTATATAAACATAAAAGTTAATAATTAAACATATAATTGTAGGTCAGTTTTTTGTGTGCAATTCAAAAGCATAACCAGTTTGGCACTCAGCTTTTGTCTCATCTTGGCTAAGTGTTTCCACATTGTATGCTTTTTAGATGAGTAGTTAAGCAAATGTGTTTTTAATATCTTAATTGTTTAAAAAAGGAGAAAGATGGTATTGGATTGTTATCAGCAGATGCTCAAGGTTGTGGTATCAGACATGAAAAAGTAGTATCGATTTAACCCTAATCAGAGACTCAAGTTTAACTTGAGTCAGTTAAACTCAAACATAACAAAAAAGTTTCAAATGACATGTTCCTTTAAATACTTACTTACTAAATCATTACTATCCACAATCATTTTTATTGTTTTGAAGCTGTAAGCTATTTTTTCATTACCTTCATGTGTTGCATTGTGGAAGTATGGCATTCCTTCAACAACACAGCTTGAATTTTCTTTAATGTTTGATGATACTTTTTTATCACATTCCCAGTGACTGCTTTAAAGTAGTATGCAGGATTAGTATGTGGGACACAGCTTAAGAGTCTAAAGCCATGGTAGCAGCTCTGAGAGGCTGTACTTACACTGTGTTCAGTTACAAAGCAGCTGGCAGTCTCTGGCCTCTCCTGAAGCTGTAGCCCTGGGTATGTTGCATAATTTACATGATCTGTTCCAACTAGACTGTTGTTTCCTGATGTACCCACCATATAGTACATACAAGAAAGTTGTTCATTCCATTTGTCTAGTGTGCTGGAAGTCCAAAAGTTAAGCATAATATGGCTCATTTACAGGAGGATGAGGTGAGTAAAAACAAGGAGATGTTGGCAGCAATGAGAAAGGAGTAATGAGGCTGGATGTTGAACACCAAGGATGAGTTGAGTCAAAACTGGCAGTCAGCAGCAGAAGACAAGATGACGGCCTCCATATTCAAGGTCTGCAGAACTGGACCTGAACCTGAACTGGGAGCTGGTTCCACAGGAGAGGAACTTGATAGCTAAAGGCTCTGCCTCCCATTCTACATTTGGAAACTCTAGGAACCACAAGTAAACCTGCAGTCCGAGAACGTTCTGCTGGGAAAATACAGAACTATGAGGTCTTTAAGATAAAATGGACCCTGATTATTAAAGTGCTTTATATGTAGAGTGAAGTGTTTTAAACTCTATTCTGGATTTTACAGGAAGTCCATGGAGAGAAGCTAATGTAGTGCTAATGTATGGACTAGTTTTTCAACATCACTTTAACACAGAATGCTGCTAATTTTACCAATGTTCCTGGAAAGAAGAAGGCAGCTAGAGATCTATTTTATGTATGATGTAAATGAGATGTCCTGGTCAAGGATTCCTCACAGTATTATTTGAGGCAAATGCTTATTTGAATTGAGGAGAAGAAAATTAGAGGACATCCAGGCGTGCTTGAAGTTTGAAAAAAATCAATTTGTTTCTTCTGCTTTCATAGATAAACACCTGGGTATCATCTGCATAACAATGGAAATGTACAGTATGTGTTGTGAGTGTTTCCTAAGAATGTTGCCTAGGAGGCTCATACACAGAGGGAATGTAAATGGAGAATACTTTCAAACGAAAACAGGATCGAGATGCTGATCATGACACATACAGGCTCAGACCTTACTACCTTTGCAAACTAATTATTATTCTTGCATTAAGGCAGGCAACAGTGAGAGTCTGTTCCGTTATTCTCTGGGGAGAACTCCAGAACTCCAAGATGGCAGCACTTAGTAGGAATCTTCTCAGTATTCTGTCTGGCACAGTGACTCTTACCCTGGGTAACTTCAGAAAAAATGAGGAATTGAGCTCAACTATATCTAACTGGTACCGCTCTACTTGCCACATCAGCTTCCCTTTTGTTTTGTTGTTTTTTTGAGAGTTTATGTTCTACATCCCCAAAATTAATGTATGGAAACAGCGCACTTAAGTTTCCTGATGCTTTCTCTTAGTCTTGTGTTTGTTTTCCCTCTGTCAGTCCACAGTTTACAAAGAGCAAAACATGTATAGAACTAGTTAGGAGCATGAGTTAAAAGTTAGCAGTTCTCTAATAAAATGTACAAAAAACTAATAAAACGGATGTTGTAGAAGTTGTATTTTAAAACAGTAGAACCTTCAGCCCTACTTACTGTCATATCTGAACTTTACAGTGCTTGAGAGAAGCACTGAGAAACAATGCAAACTTGATGTTTCCCCAATAAAATGGACAACTCAGTGGGACGCATGGGTTGGGACCAGAATGGGACATGACAGAAGGAACTCAGTCACACCTTACCTAGATGGTTTCCAGCTGGTGAGGGCAGACAGACAAACAGGGCTACTCCACCTGTGGTGTGTGGAGGAGGATCACTGCTGCAGGTCTGTCATTTCTGTTGTACTGTGGCTTATTATTATTATTGTTATTATTATTATTATTATTATTATTATTATTATTATTATTATTATTATTATTATTATTATTATTATATAAATTATGTTATTATCATTTTATTAGCTACAATCAAATTAAAGTGTTTGTTTGTTGATAGTGAAGTTATATAGACAATAATAAACAAAACTAAAACCTTAGTACAATGTCACATTACAGGCATATACCTGTTTATATAAGGTACCACAATTCACACTGCATGTATGTTTCAGCTACATTTGAATCACTTTAATAGATTTTGCTATGTTTAATATGTTTATAACTGAAGGTGTGGCTTATATTTACCTTGCTCCTAATTGCTTCTGAGTACAATCCAGCCAAGACCCAAATACAGAGAATATGTCTATGGGTAATTCATGTACATTCTTCTTACAAAAAAAAAGGAAAGAAAGGTTTTGTTCATATGTCAGTTAGATGCATGGCCAATGGCTGAAATGTGTGTTTATGCATGTAAGACGTGACTCACTGTACACAACATTTGTTTGTTTTGACATTTGACCTGTGCTTCATGTTTTCTGAGTCCATGGCAGACAGACCTTTAATCCATGGTAAGACATTGGTCATGCCGGGCACCACGCCAGAACAGTGAGAGACTTGAAGGCGCTAAAAATGGGGAATCACTGAGCTTTGTAATCTGATTGGAATAAAAATGTGTGTATGTCAGTGTGTATTGAAAATCTGTGAACAGATGATAAACACTTAGACACACATCTAATGTTGAAGTCTGGCCTCCAGATGGTGAGAGCAGTTTCAAGGACTTTTTAAGACCAAATGCAGATTTGCGACTTGAGTTACAGTTTGTGAGAGAAAAACTGATTTCATATTATTTGATCAGTGCAAAGTAAGATATGTATAGTTTATTATAATTACCATTACTTCTATAGTAACCTAATGTATCATCAGCAGTTCTGAGTACTATAATAAACCTTCACAAAACTGTATGTGATGTAAAGTTTATAATAAAGACTCAGTACTGAGCATCTGTCACTTATATGATTGGTTCAGTAGGATGTGAACAGCTTGCAGCACGCAACATGTCCATGAGGTGCCTGCAGTATTATTACTGATGCAGACTTTAACCAGATGTGCCCCAATCCAGTGTCTAAATAAAATACATCAGAGGGTTGTTTCCATCCTAATCCAGAAGGGCTGCCCTGGTGTGGCTTCTGCAAAATGCACGTACCACTAATGTGGCTGAGAATTTCCTCACTTAAGACAACTGTGAAATGAAGCCCATGGAGCTGTACACTCTAATCCTGTGGTTCTAATCTGGTATCTTTTTCAGTATTGCACACATTATGTAAGTTTGTATACAAACATTTATACAATTTTTACAATTTCTCCATTTTAAATATCACAAAAACATGAAAACTAATTGTGTAAATTGACATTTATCTGTATGTGATAAATTAGTTCATAACTAATAAATAAATAAGAGTAAATCCTTTATAAAAGAAGTTTTTGGTTCTAAAAACCAGTCAAAACAAGCCAGAGAGAGACTTTTGTACTTCCAGTGATCTTTGGGAAGAAAGTTATTTGCATACTGAGCAATCTCTCCGCACTTTTCAATAGTACATCTTTGATGTATTTTTCTCCATTAATAAAGTCAGGCTCTTTTTCACAGTGATATGAAGGAAAAGCAATTCATTTATAAGCAAAATGTGCCCTAAACATTTGTGACTTGGGAAATATTTGACTTTTTACAAAGAAAAGATGTGACATCCAGTAAAGACAAGAAAAGCAAGTCTTGTATGTGTCTAACTACACATAATACATATGTTGTGAGGACAGTACACTGTATTTTGGGGGCATTTTTCTGTATTTATAGTAGATTTCTGACTAAGCTGGTAATACGGGAGTACCTTAGTGATTCCCCCAACTTTATGGAAGTCTAATTTACACTTTATGTCTATCCATCATTAAATGAGAGGAAGGTAGAAATCCTAGCAAATTGCAGCTCTCTCAATTATCAGGTAATTTGCCCAAAGTCTAAGTTAAATTACAAACATTTAGTATGAAAAGCGTTACCTCGAACTGTGTTATATTATAAAATTATTTAAACTAATTTGCTTAAAATTGAGAAATCAATCACATTTACTTGTGATTGCCTGACAATTAGCAACCAAGTAAGGGTAAATAATTGGTAACCCACGTGCACTTGTGTAATAAGAAATTTAATTAGTTTCTTAAAAAACTCTGGAGACACTGCTGTGCTTGTTTGGCTGTTTGCATGTCAGTTATGATTAAATTGCAGACAAATGTCCTGTTACTTGTCATTTAACAATGTACAGTGTTGCTTTTTGCAGAATACAAAAAGACATATATTGAGTGTTATAGATTGATTGATAGACAATACTATGCAGTTGGGAGATAAGAAGTACTTGACCATTTGGCAGCACATATTTCGTCTATTGTAATGTTATTACTACAGTATTATAGACTTGGTCCTTGTTGGGTGGAAACTAGTTGCAAATGTGAGATAATAAGCATGTTGCCATTTTGCAGCCTGCTTTTTGCCTATTGTAATGTACTTACAACTATATTAAAAATTGTGTACAGCATGTATTTGATGTAAATTGCTGTGTAATTGTAAGGCAACTGCAATGACTAGTTTGTAATTAGTAGAATGTAAAAAAAATGTTAGTTTGTGAGAAATTGTGATGGATATTGTGATGTGATGGTATGTATATGCTAATAAAATGCTGTGCATCATGTCATGGGCCTTTAATTTTTTTTTTTTTTACACAGTATTACATACTTTTATAATCATTGGGCAACAGCAATGTCTGCAGTACTCCAAAAGCCCACTTACATACTAATTATTCCAGGTAAATTTCTTACTCTTAATCTGTTGCTAATTATTGGGTTATTACTAGTAAAAGTAATTGTTTTCTTATTTTGGCGATTTTGGCAAAGTGAATTAGTTTAAATAATTATAATATACTACACATTTTGAGGTAATTACATAAAATGTATGTTTTTCATACTAAATGTTAATGTAAGCTAATGTATGAAATGTAAGCTTAATGTAATTTAACTTCACACTTTACACTACATGCAGTTCTTTCATTTAAATTGTGAAACAATTACTTAGTAATTATTTAGTAGTTGAGCTGTTTGAGTTTTAAATTGACCTGTTGAGACACAATACATATCCAGGAATGCTATCAACTCATGCAGCCTGCGGCCTGACTAAAGGTCATTCAACGTGCAGAGTTACACACACACACACACACACACACACACACACACACACACACACACACACACTGTATTAGTGTGTGCCTGTGTGAAATAGAGATACTCTTCAAAACACCCTCATCCTTTCTGTCAACAATCTAAACACCCTGGTGAGTTCACATGGCTGTAGCTGACACACAAGCACAACTGCACACCATTTCCCACAGTGTGCAGCAGTAGTCTGGATGGTTGTCAGAGGAGATCTTCAAATGATGAAGGTGGATACTTATTCCAACATTTTCTTCATCTCTGAGATCAGAGACACCCTCCCAGGAGACACCTGCAGTATATTTAGGATTTATTTTTATTGGACGTTTTATCTGTTTTTAGATAAGGGGTTCTTGGATATCTCTAAACTCACATAGGCTGATATTAACATGTTTCCATCTTTAATGGACACTCATCGATGAGTCATGGCTGATGAAGGATCACATTGTTCATGGAAATGCCAATCTGCATTCACTAAAAGTAAGGTATCCCTGACCCAGCAAGGCTGGATATATGCATGCACATCATTCTTAGAATAAATTACAGGATCGTGGTTGGTACCATGATGATGTTTGGCATACAAATTTGCTGTGTGCAGTTAGCACTAAATACAAAGTAAAAAACCTCAGGTTTGCAATCAATTAGTTATGAACTAAAGTGTTAGACCTGATCAACAAATTTTACAAAGCTATTACATCATAAATGTCTGATCCATCTAGCAGATGTTCAGATCTTTCCAAAGATCTCTTGTCCTGCTGGTGCCAGTCTAGATATGTTTCAATAGGACATTTGCTCTTTGAAAGATAAAGTGTAAAGAGATGCCAAACTGTATGTATAATTATATGTAATGATAGTGATCAATAAATACAATTTGTAACTCCCGGAGGTGCGGAGTTGACATTCAATCTGGAAAGGTATTATCTGCTTTGTTGCAACTGCTTCTAAACTGGCATAACGATACATTGTTTTGCCACTGCTCTGTCTCTGCTCCTGACTAAAAGTGTTATAGGAATAAAGGGACATGAAGGTCTATATAAAATTTTCAATGGAAAACTGTGTTGCAGGTGTCGAGATATTTAAATTTGTACTGAAGTTAGGGCTGACAGCAAACCCATTCATGCACGATTAGTGCCACTTAAATCTAGAACCCTAGAAGTGATTTATCCTGCTAGCTGAATGATCTGTCATTTTAATATTTCTACTTCTGGTTAAATTGGAGGTATGTACAGAATAGCTTGGTTAAGCTGGAGCATTTCACCTTGTGAAATGGTGTGAGTCACACATCAACACACTGTGTGCAAACATAAATCAAGTGCAAAACATCTCACATAAAGAGTTACATCTCTGACATACTCCATGGTCATGTGGACATTCTAATGAAAATGGGCCTGAGATATTGGTCAAAGGGGATATTCTGACCCATCTTTATATGTGGTGTCTCTGTAAAACAGCTATGGAGAGAGAAGTGCTGAGCTCAGGACATGGACAGGATGGAAATCCCAGATGGGGAGTGCTCAGCCAGCACAGGCCGGATTATAGCTCCGAACATCAAATTGTCTTATGTAACACACTGTAGTGCAGACGACAGCCACCAGCAGCTGTTATGCAATTCACTGTTGACCTGGCTAAGAAGAGGCATGCCTACACATGTGCACTCACACTCTCACACACACAAGCACAGGCAAGTGTGTACAGGATGCAACACACACATAACCAGGTGCCAAGGAGGAATACACAGATGCTTCATAATTCGGATGACAGTGTTCTAAGAAATAAAAAAATAAATAACATAACATCTGTAAATTTAGTTGTTTACTGTTTTTACCTCTTATTATTTATTGTGTAAATAATACTTTTTTTTATTTTAAAAAGACAGTCAAGCTGGGGAACAGAGTGGCAGGGGTGTAACCAGGTAAGTATGAGGGAGACCATGTGAGCAGAAACTGAAAGAGGAAACTAACTGGGGCTGTGCCAGGCAGGGATTGTGATACAACCTTTTCACAGGAACCAGGAACCTTTTGAGAAACTTGAGGAACTGTGTTTTGACTGGTGGCACAGGGTACATTGTCATGATCCCAGCTTTTACTTCCTGTCCCATGCTCTTATTTTGGTCGCTTTCCTGTTCCCACCTTGTCTCTGATCTCTAGCGTCAATTAATTAACCTGATAAGCGATTCCCTGTGCAGCAACGTTGCCAGATTGTTAGACTCTCAGCCTTAAGCTTTGTCGTGTGTGTTTTGACGTACCTTTGACTTGATCTCTGCCTTTGCCCTGATATACTGTGTTATTCTACCTACCTGTGCTTCAGATCTCTGCCTTCTCCTAGGACCATGGATGGTTATCAATGCAAATGCCACCATTGCATGTCATTAACTTTGTGTCTTCTCTCTCTTTTAGTTGTGTTTCCTCCTCTCTGTCTCCCTCTCTCTGTACTTTTCTGCAGGTATCCTCGGCCTGGAGCTGTACATCTCCAGAATCCAGTTCATCTGCCCAATGTTCTTGATGCTTGTTGTTGTCTTTATTGCCTGCTGTTCTTTTCTCTCTTCTCTTTCCACTCACCCCAACCGGTCAAGGCAGATGGCCGCCCACTATGAGCCTGGTTCTGCTGGAGGTTTCTTCCTCTAAAGGGAGTTTTTCCTCTCCACTGTTGCCTAAAGCTTGCTCAAAAGGGATTGTTGGGTTTTCTCTATAATTTTTTGTATAAATATTTTCTGTAAGGTCTTAAACCTTACACTGTAAAGTGCCTTGAGATAACTTCTGTTGTAAATTGGCGCTATACAAATAAAATTGAATTGAATTGAATTGAATTGACCAAGGTCTTTGGATCTCCCTGGACTGCTCTGCTTAGATTAGCTCTCGGGCCCGGAACGGACTGCTCGGACTTCTCATTGGATCTCGAACCTCAGCACTGTTGCCTTTGTGAGTTACTGCCAGCATTCATAGATTTATTTTTTTTATTTTTTGTATACTTTCATGTGATTACCTTGTTTTTATTTAAAAAAAATGGTATGGATATTATTTTAGAAGCATGAAAAGTTACATTTTTTTTTTTTTTTACTTTCAAATCTGGATCAGAAACCAGGTATGAGGAAATAGTTGTGATTATTAAACACGTTTTTCTCCTTGATGAGTTGTTAGGGTGGGTCCTCCTTTTTGTGAACATTTTCTGACAATACCTCTTGATGAACCAGGATCAAAACGGTTTTCTGGACTTTCCTCCAGGAGGTGGGTGGTGTCTTGCTGTGTTGAACTTCCCATGCAGCATTTTAAACACCCAGTATTTAAACCAACAAAAACAAAAAGCAGGCTGCACACATCAATAGCAACTGACCATTGCACGTTTAAAAACTGCCCACATTAGGAGGCTAATGTGCTTAACCTAAAATCTTTACATAGCCAGGGAGGTTTTTTTCAGTTGTCACAAGGTCCATAATGCAAAGATCCTACCCAAATATTTGGTGACTGAAGAAACCCCATGCTGGTCAGGGACTGAACTTATTTGAGGGTTGTCCAAATTGAATGACAAAATATATAATGGGCATCTAGAATGACACATTTATTCATCTGACAGCACAGCAATGCTGTTTTCAGATCCCACAACACTGAGATGAAATTTGATTGGACATTCCATGGGTGCTTATATAGAGTATACCTGTAACTGTTTGCATCTGTGCTTTGTATGTATTCTAATAATAACTAATTACAGTAAGTGTTGGTTGCTAGCTTAATAATACAGTGTAAGAAATTATGCAGACAAGGTGGATGTTTTTTCCATAAATATTTTAATAATTTTTTTTCAATGGTTGTCAGGAGAGGATGAGGAGAAGGAAAGAAGCCAGGATACATCTAAACCTCCTGTGTTAAAGGTAACTAAAGATATCATCCAACCTCAGTGAGTGGACAAAGACGGGTTCACTACTGGAGATCATACTGAGAGCAGGAAAAAATGGAGTGGCCTAATGTTACACTTGGACCAAGCTGATAACTTCCTGTGGATTCACACATGGTTTCTTCCAAAGAGACTCAACAGACACAGACACTGTTTTCTGGTTGCACTAGAAATGGAAACATATTTTTCAAATGTTATTTCTGTTCCTGGCCTGTTTTTTATAGATGAAATGGAAAATGTTTGATTCTACAAGCTGCCAAGGTATAAGTGATGAGGGGGTTAGGCTCCTAGCATAGACTGAAAAGATGTATTAAAAAAATGTCTTGCAACCCTGAAAGAGATGACCAAAAGTTTTACAGCTTCTGACCTCTCATTTCCTCACAGCCTGCTGGCCTCTAGAAAACAAAGTTTGGGACTGTCTGTTGTTTTTAGATTGCACACATGAAATGTCTTTGGTGAAATTAAATCACCTCAACACTGTTAGAAGCCACAGTTTCTTGCAATGTGGCTGAGTGACATCAGAGGGAGGAATCAAGGGATTTTCAGGGTTTCAGCTGCCATAATGTATTCTAAGGTGGAAGTGGATTCTGTCAGAGAGAGCAACAACGAACGTTTGAGCTTCACACTGCCTTTAGCTTCCTGATAGAAACTGGTTAGAGAAAAATGACAGATGATGTTTGAGTTAAGCCTGCATTGGCTATGTTCGCCTGAATGCCTACATGCGCCCACCACCTTGATGTAACTTCACCTCATAACCAATCATTTAAAAAAAAAAAAAAAAAAAAAAAACTCTATACACTTGTTTTCACCATGTTTCACTTTCAATGATGAACCTCTACCAGAATGCTGCTACTAGCTGTGACCAGGGACCCTGTTGGCTTCATCCTACCCAGCCACTGTCACTGGACAATGTATTTCCCGATCTCCTGGTCGGATATTATTCAAACATTCATCTGGTTTTGACAGCGTTTACTATATTACTATAACATTTGACAATCATCAGAAGAAAGTGATGATGATGATGATGATGATGATGATGATGGGGGAGAGTAAATGGACCTTTACCATCCACTTTTATGCCTCTGTGGCTTATGTCTTGGGATTTAAGCCTGATGCTTGGATTAGTGTAAACAGTAGGAGAAGAGCACCATACTGCGCTAATATTTGTTAGCGCAGTATGGTTTGGAGGGGTTTGAAATTGCAGAACTCCACCTGAAATTGTCAGGAAAGAACATAGCGTCAGACATTATCAGCACAACTCTAACCAGAAAGAACACTACTGAAAAAGGGTCGGATCACCAGCTGTATATCACCACCAAGCTTCTACCTTCAAAAATAAACGTTAACATTTATGCAGTACCCTCACACTCGACAATATGCAACCATGAGAATTTATTTCTGGGTAGTAGTGGGTATGGATGACCATGTGTAACGTTGCACCTGTAACTACACCCAATGGTGACGGACATGAAATTATTTATTTAGGTATTTATTTTGTTACAGAACTGTTTTTTTTATTTTTTTATTATTGTTTATTCTGAAAACGGACAACTAAAGTCTTGTGAAAAACAATTGTTTTCACTTTTATCGGCAGATAGATAGCTTTGCAGAGTTTAATTTAGCTGTATAAAGATATTTAATCTCTCTGTCTGTGTAATTGAAAATTTGCACATCCACACGGGGGTGTTTGCAAGTGAGTGAATATTATTAGGGCTGTCTAGGGTGTTATGGAACTGATAAATTGTCTTACTGCCCTCTAGTGGTAAATGCAGGAAGAGCAGTAAAATGACTATTTACGGCACTAGGAAGGAAGTGACATAGTAGCAAGTGTTGACAGAGAAGGTTGTCGGAATGACATCTAATTAATCCTGCATTTGAAATCTATGAAAATGGCTTCATCCATGAGTTATGTTTTATTTTACACATATAGGCGTTTGTGCTATGCTAATGATAGTGCAAGTAATTTGCTGACTCATGACCATACACTTTCTCATCTGAATGTATTTTATTCTTTTTCTATAGTTTTACAATAAAAGTAATTTCTGCATTAAACCTGCTAATTACAACAACCTGCCTTTTCCTTGGAGGATGACATGCTGAATGTACATTGTTAAGTTAGCTGTATAGCTAAACGACACATTTTTTGGCAAGGACAGCATTAGGGCAAGAAAAGAACCCATAAAATGATTTTTTAACAATTTTGTGATAACAGCAATTCAAGCGCATGTCAGGGATGGTAAGCAAAAAAGAATGAATCAAACATATTGGTACAAGGATATATTTTATTAGAATATCATTCATTTTTTACTTTTCATTGTTAAAAAAGATCAAACAAAACATTTCCTCACATGGTCAAAGGTCAAAAGTCAAAGGCTATGATTATGTTCTAAACTACAGGTCCACCCAGGTGTCTGGAGTCAAACTTTCGTCTGTGGTGTGAGTCATGCACATCCTCTATTTTATAATGCCATAAATAAATGCAGAGCTATGATATTTCATGCCAAATAAATACATATAAATAAAGGGCACAGAGTGGCAGGGGTGCAACCAGGTAATACACTGTATTGTTAAAATTTGATTAGAGTGCCCTAATTCTGAAATTCAGGCTGAATATAATATCCCCAAAAACATCTGTAATGGAACACAAATTGGCCTGTGTTTGATTTCTGTTAATATTAACATCTACAGTGGCAAGAAAAACTTTGTGAACCTTTTGGAATTTCATGGTTTTCTGCATTAATTTGTCATAAAATGTGCTCTGATCTTCATCTAAGTCACAACAATAGAAAAACACAGTCTGCTTAAAATAATAGTACACAAACATTATATGTTTTCATGTTTTTATTGAACATAACATGTAAACATTTACAATGCAAGGTGAAAAAAAGTATTGTTACTGTGTCAGACTAGGAGAGAAAAATGACGTATAAATATAGTAATATCTTTTATCTCCTGCCAGCAGCAGTTTAATAATGAACAAATGGACTAAATAAAATTTAATACTGTTCATTATTAATGCATTTCTCCAACTCTCCAACAGCTCTTTCACTGTGTTTTTCACATATAAATGTGCAGCGATGCCACACATTAATATTTCTAGCAATCTTCTTTATGTACTTGTTGCCATGGTGAATTGTTGTTTTGGAGCACTACTAATGATAGTTACAGTTTTGTTACAATTAGGTTAATAAATAACAGAAGTATGGAACCAAGCAAAGTCATAATATTTAGATTTAATTCAAGGCTTCTTGAGATGGTTCACGATAACTCTTAACATGCGGTCCAAAGAGGTCATTAGGCTGAAAAACCAAAATAAATCCATCAGAGAGATAGCTAAACATTGGCAGTGGGCAAATCAACAGTTAAAAAGTTTCTTAAAAAAGGAATTAACTGTCAAGCTCAGAAACAGCAGAAGACCTGTAAGATCATGAACGACAACTAAAGTTGATGACTTCAGAATTCTTTGCATGTTCAACAACATCTAGACAAGTCAAGAAAACTCTTGGATGGTTATAGCCAGTCTACAGTCAAGAGACACTTTATGAATATACTTACAAACCCATCAAAATGTCACAAAGTCTGACTGGTTCCGAAACAAGGTTCTGTGGCCTGATAAAACTAGAATGATGGGAAAAGAAAAGTATGGAGAAGGAAAGGAACGGCTCATGATCCAAAGTATACCACATCATCTGACAATGCTACTCAAGAGTTACTGAAGGCAAATAACTGGGATATTTTTTACTGGCCAAGTCATTCACCTGATCTTAACCCAACCCTTAAGGCAGAAAGGCTGTGGCTCAATAGGTAGAGCAGTTGACTGTCAATCACAGGATTGGTGGTTCGATTCCCGGCTGCCACGTCACATGCCAAAGTGTCCTTGGGCAAGATACTGAACCCCTAGTTGCCCCCGGCAAGTCTGCCATTGGTGTGTGTGTGTGTGTGAATGGGTGAATGAGAAGCAGTGTAAAGCGCTATATAAGTGCAGACCATTTACAACAAGAAGCAACTGAAGTCAGCTGAAGTAAAGGCCTGACAAATCATCTTGTTCCAGACAGTGACAGGCCAAATGCCAAAAAACTATCAAAACAAAAACATTCCATTATTTATGGACCTAACTGTAAATTGGAGTGAGCATACTCAGAGGTGACTGAACTCAGAGCTGATGTTTTGGAACAAAATACAAACTGCTCAATGTGAATTAACCAGTTTTGAGATGGAATACACTGTAACTTCCTGTATCTTATCAAGCTATATATTGTGTAAGAATCACATTATCTTCATGGTCAATCAGCTTACCAGGGCGGGCGTTTACTGTTCTCTTAATCCAATCAGATTTTCTGTTTAGATTAAGAGAAAACTTCTAAATCAGTTTGCCGATCTGCTGCTGTCTTTTTAGTATAGGATTTATGCAAACCTCCTCTACTTCACCACCAGTTATTATGAAAGACAGCGCTCCATGACTCCTGCTCCATCCACACCTTCAGCCATCACCTCTTCACCACCATTAACAGTCTGTAGACTCCTCAAAGGAGCATCTCCTTTTTAAAAAAATATGTTGCCAGAGGATATGAGCAGAGTGGAGTCGTGAGAATTTCCGCTACTCTCACTGAATCAGCATTTAACTTGAGCTGTAGCCCTACATTTCAAAGAAATGAAGACCAAGGACTTGCAACATTCGATTTTAACTGTAAAGTGCATTCTGGGTCTGGCTTGTGCATGCTTCAGGCTTGTGGTATGAACAGAACTGGATGCAATTGGAGTGAGAAGTAGGGCGTTGCTTTCTGCTCTGTCTAAAATTGATCTGCTCCTGCTCCCTTTTTATAAATTTTTATGCATTTTAAGCACTTTTTAGCCATATTGACTTAAAAGCTGAGGTTAAAGTACATTTTTGTATTAAACCTATAATAATACACAACAAAAAAGAAGGGACATTAAAATGTTACATTAGATCTAATCACAAATATGAATAAATACAAAAATAAAGTACATATAAATGAGTCATTATGAAGTATTTTTTGATCACACAGCAAACCAGATTTTGTCCACAGTGTCATTACTGTATGCATTCAGGTAATTCAGTTATACATTTCCTGCTCAGCAAACATTATGTCAGACAATGAAGGAGAACACACATAAACACACTTTGGTTTTAAAAGTGCAAACATATTCTCATTGTACATGACACCAGAACCTATAATTACTATATTACTATATTACACTTCTTAATAATACAAACAGGATTATTAAACCTTTTCCTGCCCAGTGATCCTATTTTTATTTAAGACCTTTAACGTCTAAGCACATAGAAAGCAACAGCTGGGTTCTTTTTATGATATATTTCAAACCTATTTATTCTAAAACATTTTAGACGTGCTTATTTCAGTCTAAAAAGTCTCAGAGAATACACATCAAAATATAGTGATTTTGCACGAGAAACAGAGTCAATTATTCAGAATCTTACAGTTTGACTCTGTTTTATTTATATTTGCAACTCTGGCTTTATTACATCTATCCTTGATCTTGTATTGAGACACAAATAACACTGATTGTAATATTGAAGTTTACACGTTTTACCATTCTATCATCAATCTTTACTCAGTATGCTTTTAAAAAATGTTTGCAGCTTATTAAACAAATTTAAACATCAAATGCCTTTTTTAAAAGGGTATTCACACGCCTAGTATAGTATAGTAGTATACTATAGTAGTATAGTAGTATGTGGGCGGTTTATCTCGTTCTTCCTGACAAACCCTGTCAAGCTCCATCAGATCTTCAGGTTTCTCCACACGTTTAATGGGGTTTAAATTTGGGCTTTGGTTGGGCCAGTCAGGTACCAGCAGAGACTTCACTGTAGCCATTCCAGCATTGACTTGACTGTTTGCTTCAGATCTTTGTCATGATGAAAGGTGAAATGTCATCGAAGTGTCAGGCCTCATTGACTTTGGTTCAGGTTTTTTTTAGGACGTTTAGGTGCATTCGCCTTTTTTTTTAGTTCTGACCAGAAGAGTCAGCAGAACACCAATGTTAAATTTTTGATCTCATCAGACTACAGAATCTTTTCTTTTAAAGTCTGGCAAACTCTAGGGGGATGTCGTCTGCCTTTTACAACAGTGACTTGCATCTAAACACTCTACCATAAAGGATCGAGATCTACTGAAATGTTTGTCTTCCAGGTGATTCTTTAGTCCTGGTGGTTACAGACATCTATCATTTCACAATCAATGTGCGTTTGGGAAAACTCGTCTTTAGAAATGGTTTAATAACCTAAGCCTGATCTATTTATCACTCAAAATGTAACTGTGACAGTTCCTTGGACTTGTTGGTTTTGTCCTGAAATGCAGTATGAATTGTAGTACAGTATGGTATATACACAGGTGTGTAGCTTTCTAAACGGTGTCCAATCTATTAATTTTTCATTAAGTAGTCTTGAAGCAGACAGGACTTTTTACATTAACTTGCTAACATTTTTAAACATTTTCATCTTAAAGAAATCTTTTTTTTTTTTTTTAAAAGAAGCAAATACAACATTTTTTTTATTAGTTTTTTGTGTTTGTTTTTAGCCTGTATTTGCTTCTGTTTAATAATAAGGCACTCCAACAGCACTGTTGCTGATTTTTCACAGTCTTTACTTTTATCTGGTATAACATTGGTTCCCAGATTGTCTCTGACATTCAGATTAGAAAAAACTAATTGGACACATTTAACATTAAAAAGTAAAAGGACAAAATGTAGGAGTGATTTGGTGTTTAAGGGACAATCAATGGAGCCTCCAGGTGAATGAGGCAGGCACATAGTAATTTTACAGTCATGTCTACATTCACCATTCATTCATGTATTGACAAGAAGTCATCACAACAGACATTCCATAAAAACATTTGGTGTTGACTCAGTATGCACACAACTACACTGAGCTCTGTATGCCTCAAGTTTTAGCATTTAGTTAAATGTGAATTGTGGAACATGTTTCTCTTTCGTAAATGCTGTGAATCTCAGGTTTAGCTCAAGCTTGCCCAGATTTGTTCCAGACAATCACGTGAGCAGAGCCACACTAGCACAATAAAATATAGAATGTTGAAATAAATGGTTAAATATTTGATGTGATTGTTTTTGGCGTCCGTCACTTGCCTGTCTCAAGAAACAACCACACTCTCTGTGACACATGCACACCACTACAAGACCCCACACAGTTTTTTATACCCATAGTCTATTTATTTCTTCTAGCGCACTTAGTCAAGGGTAATCTCTGCAAGCAGCTGTTCAAATCACACAAATCCCTTGCTGCTTTTATGTTGTGAAGTTATTAACGGTATACATAATGATTATCAAGGCTCCCACTTCAGCTTCTGTGGTCAATGCTGTATATGATCAATATTTTGCTCACCCGCTACAGAGGGTGGCTGGAGTAAAATCAATTACTAATACTTCTCAAGGAACGTACAAGAAAATAACTTTGTCTAGTAAATTTAGTCTGCATGGTAATATACAGTTTGTCCTTTGCTGCTGAGAGACAGCTCCTTCTAAAAACGAGATAGATAAAGAGACCAGAGCATTAAAGAGATGCAACAGAACAATTCCCAGAAAGATCAAAACTTTCATGTGTTTCTTTGAATGAGAATGGACTCTTGGACTGTTTACGGTACAACTGATGTATACTGGAGTGTGGTGTGACCAGTCCTTAGTAAGGGCTGTTGAGCACTCCATTGGTGATAGTCAGTTTGCTCCACCTCCTTTCACTGAGAAGTTTACGATTCTGTAGAACCTTTACTCGAACATCAAAAACCTCTTGGATGGCTTTCTTCAAGCAGTGAAAGTTGTAGTCAATCAGTCCTGCGAGGAACAGAAAGAGAGAGAGGACAAAGTCAAGCCTGCTAGGGGTCAACGAGGAAATACCCTTTTAAAAACTTGTACACAAGGGAAGTTACCTGCTGTAGCCTAACTTAGCCTAACTTTTTTTCTGGAAATGGGTTTTAAAACAAGACATAACAGATGAGGAGTCACTCTCTAATTCCTTGACTAATTAAATTATCACAGGGAAAAAATTCTAACAGATAAAAGAGCTCATAACAACGACTATGCAAAATTACCCCAATTAAAGATCATGGGCCTGATTTTAATGCTAAATCAATACTTGCATAAAAAAGGAGAATGTGTGAAGGGTCATTTCCCAAACTACCAATATACGCCCAATTTTCAAATTTGTGCACAAATTTAGTGCTTGCTATTTGATATATAAATGAATCAGATGTGAAATGTATAGCAATAATAATAATAATAATAATAATAATAAAAGCTTTATTGATCCTAATAGGGAAATTGTTATTGTTGAGATGCATATATCTAAGCCCCATCGGCTACAACAGGGTTTTGGTTTCTTGGGCCAAGGATACCTTGCAAGTAAATTGGAAAATATTGTGTTGGTAAATACATTTAAGAGGTAATTGCTCATTAATGTCTACGCACACAATAATTTAATGAACATAATAATAACAATAGCTGATATACAGCTACCTACACACACTGTCAAAACAAAATACACAGAAATACAAAAATCAACACTTAGTGAATAAAAGAGTTGAAGGCATTAGTACTGTGTGACACACATAAAAGGTTGTAAACAGCATCTAGCCTGTGTTTTTCTAACTTTGCAGACTGTCCTTAAAGACTCAGTAGATTATCTCCATGGAGACTTTTAATATCAAGAAATCCATCCACTGTCACTCACAGAACATTACTATCCATTTGTTACCAAACAACATAAAGCAGAAAAGGCCGACTATACAACTGCAGAGAAAAAAGGATGGAACAGAGCCAAACTGCACATACAAATACAAATACAGGCTTAGCTACCACACAAAAAGAATCTCATGTACAAGCAGTAACAGTGAAGTCCAACTGGCTTAGAGAATATAAACTGAACCACGACAACAGACACATGAATGGCACAATCATACATAATAAGATTTTATTGAGAAGAATGTCATTGGCTGATTGATTTACCAGGGGTTATCTACATTGTAGGTGAGTTTATTCACAGATATTTAGAACATTCTGGGGTTGTATGACTGCGAAGAGCCTTCGTATATCCAGGAAGTTACAATAACATCTATTAAATTGTGTCTGAGAATTCAGCAGTCGCCCAGCTTATTTCAGACAAGCATTCTGTATTAAGGTCTGGACAGATTGGATTTATGTCTGGGAGGTGTGGGTGGCAGTGCAGTGATCTTACCTACAATGTACTTGTGTTTTGAGGAACTACAGTAGTATAGTGAACGAAAAAAAAAAAAAAAAAAGACCCACATGCCACTGGGTTTGAATGCCTTTCTGAAACTCTCTTTTATTTGTTACAAAACTATTGTGATTTTAGTGTGAACAGCGATTTTAGTGTGAACAGCTGAGGGCGTTAATTACAGTTTATGTATATTTTTTGTTAAGTTTGCAACACCCTCTATTACAGAACAACTGCTTCATATGTTTAATCCACTACTTTTCTGATGACAAATAAACACCATAGTTTGAAGGGGAAGATCCTCCTGACTTTAACAAAAGTTGACCCATGAGGCAAAGTGGTCATCCACCAATCTTAGGATCAGTGGTTCAGTTCCCAGCTCCTCCTATCATGTGTTTATGTGCCTTTGGGCATGGCAGTTGATCTTAACTCTTCCCTGGTGGTTCAAGTTATGCCACTGATGTGTAAACAGGTAAATGAGAAACAATGTGAGGCCCTTTGAGAATGGTAGAAAAGCACCACATAAGTGCAAAACCATTTGACAATTACACACGTGGACTAAATTGTCGGTACCCTTCCGTTAAAGAAAGAAAATCCCACAAAGGTTACTAAAATAATTTGAAACTGACAAAAGTAATAATAAATAAACATTTACCAAAAATGAACTCATAAAAATCAGACATAGCTTTTGAGTTGTGGTTCATCAGAAGTTGAGCCACAACTCAGAAGAAACTAATGAAATCGGCCTGGACAAAAATGATGGTATCCCTAGAAAAATTGTAAAACAATTTGACCACAGGGACATGTTAAACTAACGTGTGTCCTGTAATTAGCATCACAGGTTTCTTCACACTTGTAATCAGTCAGTCTGCCTATTTAAAAGGTGAAAAGTGGTCACTGTGCTGTTTGGTATTATGGTGTGTACCACACCGAACATTGACCACAGAAAAGTAAAGAGAGAGTTCTCCCAAGATATTAGAAATAAAAATGATAGACTGTAAGACCATCTCTAAGCAGCTTAATGTTCTTGTGCCTACAGTTGCACATATTATTCAGAAGCTTAAGGTCCATGGGACTGTAGCCAACTTCCATAGAGATTAGAGGTAAAATCCAAGGTCAAGGTACATCGGAGTCAGATCACACCATCAGTCACTGTGTAAGTCAAAGTGGACTTAATTGAGGAGACCGAGGAGGACTCCACTGATGAAAGCAAATCTTAAAGAAAGAAAAAAAAGCATATTGACAAACCATAAAGCTTCTGGGAGAATGTCCTTTGGATAGATGAGACAAAAGTTTTTGGCAAGTCACATCAGCTCTATGTTGACAGATGCAAAAATGAAGCATACAAAGAAAAGTACACTGTATCTACTATGAAACATGGAGAAGGTTTGGTTATGTTCTGGGGCTGCTTTGCTCCATCTGGCACAGAGTGCCTTAAATCTGTGCAGGATACAATGAAATCTCAAGACTGTTAAGGCATTCTGGAGCAAAATGTGCTGCCCAGTGTCAGAAAGCTTGGTCTTTGTCATGTGTCATAGTCCTCCAACAGAATAATGAACCAAAATACAGCTAAAAACACCCAAGAATGGCTAAGACCAAATCACTGGACTATGCTGAAGTGGCCTTCTATGAGTCCTGATCTACTGTAAATCACATTGAACATCTGTGGAAAGAGCTGAAACATGCAGTCTGGAAAAGGCTTCTTCAAACCTGAGACAGTTGGAGCAGTTTGCTTGTGAGGAGTGGACCAAAATACCTGTCAACAGGTGCAGAAGTCTTATTGAAAAATATAAAAATTGTTTGGGTTGTGCACCAAAATATTAAGTTAAGGTTACCATCATAAAAAATTTCTGTTGAAGCAAAATGCAAAAATTTGAATTTTTATTTATTATTACTTTTGTCAGTTTCAAGTTATTTCAGTAACCTTTGTGGGTTTTTCTTTCTTTAATGGAAGGCTACCAACTATTATGTCCACATGTTTAAGCCATAGTGCAAGAGTCATTAGATATAAACAAAATAAGACCTCAGCAGAAATTCCATGCTAGGTTCAGGGCAGGTCATTTCAGCTGCCTCCTTATGACACTATCCAGTGACCAATAAGGTCCTTGATGGCTATTGGCACTGAACAGTACTTTTTGTAGACTTGCAAAAGAGGTGACTTGTCTTGTATTTGAATACACACAATATAGTGATTGTGGGCATGGGCACAACTCAAAAACTGAGTTACTTTATCAGAGTTCCCAATAGATCTATGCCCAGCTGTATTCTGTTAATCATAATCATGTCAGTCCTATATATATATATATATATATATATATATATATATATATATATATATATATATACATATATATGTATATATATATATATATATATATATATATATATATATATATATATATATATATATATATATATATATATATATATATATATATATGTATATATATATATATAAATACAATAACAGGACATTTCTGTATACTGATGACATAGTCCTGTACCAAACAATAGGCAAAGCACTTCACTCTTCAACCTTTTAACTCCTGCACATGTATGAATATCTCTAAACAAAGGCAGACCATTGATCCATATTTCAAAAAAGTTACATTCTTTGCAACCTGTATTGAGCAAATCTGTGAATACAAGTATCTGGGTAGATGACAAACTTTTACACCTTAGCATCACATATTAAAGCAGTTTGATGTCATAATCCCCTGCTTTACTTCCAGTCCACTGCCTTTAAAAAGCACTGCTTTCCTCACTTACTGTGAACTACTTTTTGAATAACAGCCCTTGGCTTTCCCCTCTGAAAGATCCTAAGTAGCCTATGTGCTCTTTACTCAACGGTCAAGGCAGATGGTGGGGCACAGCTGAGTGGTCCCAGGAAAGCAGACCATTGCTTTTCCTAATTTAAGTGACTCAAATATTTGAAGCCAGGAGGACAAAGCTCCTCACTCTCTCTTGAACTTGTCTTGAGGCTCCTGATCTGTTGTGGATTATATTGTGGAAAAGGTACTCATGAATGTTTTTCGCCGAGGCCTGTCAGACAAAATCTTAGATGGGCTTATGATTTTTGATCATCCCAATACACTTCAGAGTCTCATGACCTTTCCTCCAGTATCAAAAATAGCTTCCAGGAGCACCAAATGTACTGGCCTCAGTTTCTTCATTATGCTAATCTGTCACTTCACTTGTCAACCACTTGCTGTCCTGTAACAGAATCCAGACCTTCATCAGCCCCTCTCTGTGACCACCCAAAACTGATCCAGTTGGGCTGCTTTTATTTCTCCACCGGGGGAATGGGAGTGGTGTTTCAAACGGAACCTCTGTCTTTATTGTGGGGAACCCGGCCATCAGGTTAGCTTTTGTACATTAAAAAGACGTGCTCGGCATGCGATGGGAGGCTTCTAGGCCTTCTGCTCTGTCCATTCCTGCTTTCATTAACTTCCATGCCAATTGATGGACTGTAATATACAGTGGCTTCTCCCCTCCAGATCCAGCCCATCTCTTTGCCTCAGCCTCTACATGTCCATTCCTTAAATGATCAACAGCCCAAAACGGATTCTGAAAAAATATTCTTTATCCATTTGGAGTAGAATCCAACTTGTCTTGCCACCTGTCTTCATTTTGCTACTGCGTGCAATCTGAAGATCTTAAAAATCCTGATATCTCCAAGGCCCCTAATGATGTCAAGGGGGTATTTAACAAGGCAAAAGCCATCCCTTTTCCTCTGTGACAGCAGCTTTGACCTCCTCCCTGGCACGACCCCACCCTGGTGCTACCTTTTCTCTCTTTCTCCCCCATTGAGCATTTTAACTATTACAGGATGCAACAGATTCACAAAGCTGGATCTCAGAAATGCCTACCATCTGGTCCGAATCCGAGTGGGCAATGAATGGCTGACCAATGCCAGAGCAGTCTTCTAGAACTTGGTAAATGGGAGATATGCTGAATAAGTTTGTTTTTCTCCATATTGACGTTTTGGTGGCCTATGCGGTCCAATGGCCAGACCGAGAGAATCAATCAGCAGCTCAAGACTGGAATGTGTCTCTTTAGCAGCCAAGAGCCATCTTCATGGGCAAAGAACCTCGCCTGGGTAGAGTAAGCGCATAACTCCCTTCCATTGTTTTTCCCGTGAGGAAGCTGAAGTTATGGTTCTGTCTGCAGCTTAGACAGACGCTGAGCAATGGTGGACTCTAATTTTTTGGTCAGGGTTGTTGTGGGCGGGGTTTGGACCCAGCCTGAGGTTTGACTGTGTGTGACGTCAACCCTAGTATACATATAAATAGCGAAGAACTCTCAATGGTACATTCAAGGAGTGGATTCTAAAGAACAGGAAAATGTAAAAAAAAAGAAAATAAAACGGAGGATTGCATTTACAACATACTTG
This sequence comes from Anabas testudineus, assembly GCF_900324465.2. Lineage (NCBI taxonomy): Eukaryota > Metazoa > Chordata > Actinopteri > Anabantiformes > Anabantidae > Anabas > Anabas testudineus. Next base: position 18,841,902 of record NC_046621.1, read on the forward strand.
GCGTGTAACTACATAAGATAACACTATTGATTCCCCAAAGGGGAAATTCACATGAAACATAATCTGCTCCAGCATATTTTTACAGGTCTACTAAAATGTATGAATAAATTCATTGATTTTTATTCATTACAATTTTTATAGCTGTTATTATTTTGAGTTTTCAATGTATTTAATGTAAACACAACACTACTACAATAAACACAATATTGATTTATGTAATGTTATCTCTGTGTTATTTAATTTGGCATCAAACACCATTTTTGCCAAAACCTCCACACTTGCTAATTATTGGATGTACTAATTCTTAGCTTATGTACTAATATTACTGATACATTTATTTATAGAGCACTTTTCTAAACAAAGTGCTTCACATAGAAAAAACAGAAAGAGAACAGTAAGTTCAATTCAAATAGAGAATTAAAAATAGAAAACTTAACAAATCCTACTTGAGCTAGCACTAGATGACGGTGGAAAAGAAAAACTCCCTCAGAAGAACCTACAGCAGAACGAAGCTCAGCCATCTGCCTCAACCGGTTGGGGTAAGTGGAATATGTATATAAGGAAAAGATGAGTAAAACTAATAATAATAAATTAATAATAAACAAGTTTAACAGCAACAACAAACTATAGTTTACCTTTAGAAATGATGAAAGGCTCGCTGGTAAAAGTATGTTTTGAGAGATTTAAAAGATGTTACTGAGTCAGCTGGGATATATAGCTGGGGGAATGGCCATGCTGGAATTTAAAAGTTATCAATAAAATCATAAAAGTTATCCAAAAATATACTGGGTGCCACCGTAAGGAAGCTAAGACAGGAGCTAAGACAGGATCTGTAGTGACAGATTATGCTGCAGGTGTAGTGTTACTGAGCACCAGTTTTCATTTCCACAGTGAAAATTATGACACATGTGGAGTGAAGACCTGTTTGTCCTTAACATTAAAGCCAACAAGAAAGGTATGCAACAAAACATCTACACAAGCCTGAGCAAATTTCACACCATCTGTGAAAAAGCTGAAAGTGAATAGAGAATGGCTTCTACAATAGGATAATGATCCCTAACATATGTTGAAATCCACCATGAACTACCTCAAGGGACCTCTTAGTACCCTGACTTAAACATAATTCCAAACATGCTGCTAGATCTTAAAAGAGCTGTGCTTGCAAGACAGCCCAAGAATATTGCAGAACTATTTTTGCAAGGGAGCATAAGGGAAAATCCTAAACAAAAGAAGGGAAAGAATTTATCTCTAGAAAAAGTGTTGTTGTTGTGTGCAAGCTGAGATATCGGCCAAAAGGAGTGTTGATACAGTGAGGGGAAAAAAGTATTTGATCCCCTGTGGATTATGTACATTTGCCCACTGACAAAGAAATAATCTATAATTATACTCTATAATTTTAATGGTATGTTTATTTTAACAGTGAGACAAAAAAAAAATCCAGAAAAACAGATTTCAAAAAAGGTCATAAATTGATTTGCATTATAATGAGTGAAATAAGTATTTGATCCCTCATCAATCAGCAAGATTTCTGGCTCCCAGGTGTCTTTGCTACAGGTAAAGAGCTTTGATTAATCACAGCTCGGTACCTGTAGAAAAGACACCTGTCCACAGAAGCAATCAATTAATCGGTTTCCTAACTCTTCACCATGGCCAAGATTAAAGAGCTGCCAAGAATGTCAGGGACAAGATTGTAGACCTACACAAGGCTGGAATGGGCTACAAGACCACTGTCAAGCAGCTTGGTGAGAAAGTGACAACAGTTGGTGCAATTCATTCTCAAGTGGAAGAAACACAAAATAACTCTCAGTCTCCCTCATTCTGGGGCTCCATGCAAGTTTTCACCTTGTGGAGTTTCAATGATCATGAGAAGGTGAAGAATCAGCCCAGAACTACACGGAAAGATCTTGTCAAGTATCTCAATGTAGCGGGGACCACAGTGACCAAGAAAACTATTGAAAGTGACTATTGAATTGATTAAGAAACGTCTGATCTCTATGATTGCCCACAAGGGGTTTGCCACCAAGTAGGTCATGTTTAATGTGTTTAAGTCATGTTTTGTGAAGGGTTCAAATACTTATTTCACTCATTAAAATGCAAATCAATTATAACTTTTTTATAATGTGTTTTTCTGCATTGTGCAGTTACAAGTTCAAAACCGTTATGTGTTATTTGTCCCTGACAGCAAATGACCCATTGTGTTGGAGCAGTGATTATACAGGTAATACACTAAATGACTGCTTTAGACATTAAAAACCTAAACACAATCTACAGTAGTTGTGTATTATAATAAAATACATTCACTATATGCTATTTATCAAAATAAGCTAAATAAAATACAATTACCATTTAACCTCATCTTAAGAAGCTCTTCTTTATAACAACATCAGAGTTTTTTTGAGTTGGTAAGGAGTCCTTTGTCCTAGATGGTTGCAGGTGAATAAATAGCTTCAGAGAAATGGAAGAGGAATGATCTGGACTGTGCAGCATGGCTTACGTCACAAAAAACATTACATTACCTGGAGCAATATGCAGAACTCAGAATCTGTTATTTTTATAGCTCACCAGTTGCAGCTGCTGCTTTTTTGTTATCTTCTGGAACATTTTATAGAACCGCATTTTCATATTCCTCAGGGGGATGTAGTAATAATTGTCTTTTTGTAATATTTCTTCTCTATCAGCATAAGGCTGTCCTCTCTGATCAAGTTTGGTTTTCATTTTCCCATTTTGGCTAAATGTCTGTGTAAATGTGTTTCTGTTTAAAGGGGATTGCATGCTAATTGAGAATGAATAAAACATAGAATCAATATTTTTAGGAATAAACAAAGGGGAAGATGCCTGAATTTTATGTCTCTCTGTGCTGTGACTTGTTTGATGATGTAAAGTCACTGTTGTAAATAAGCACTGGGAGTTTCTATTCTGCATCCTGGCAAACTGACATCTTGGCCTATTCAAAAGTGAAGTTCTCTGTGATTCAGTAGTGAAAAATACAGCTTCTAAAACAAGCGTTATTTCCTAGGCTTAATGTCTTATAAATTTCAACCTATAACACAATTGATTACTATTGAATGATTATTTGTGAGAATAGGAAAAGGTTAGGAGTAGTCTCTAATTGAGATCCATGCCTATCACTCACACTGGTGCTGTCATTATTGCATACTACAGATATATGATTTCACATTTCATGAAATGTGTTGAGCTACAGGGATGTACTATTATATCCATGCATCTTTCATGAATGATAATACATTGACAAGTCTGGATTTCACTAAGCAAACACATAATTATTTGGACCTAAAAATCTCAGAGACACTATGTCTAATCACATTCTCACCCTTGATGACTTAGTATTGGCCTCAAGTATCTCTTTCACTTCATACATCAAATAAATCTCTAGAACTGCCTTTTTTCACCTGCCTTTTTTCATTGTTAGAATTGGGAGCATCCTGTCCCAAAGTGATGCTGAAAAACTAGTCCATGCATTTGTTACTTCCAGACTGGACTATTGTAATTCCTTATTAATAGGATGTCCCAATAACTCAGCCGCCAGTTAATCCAAAATGCTGCAGCCAGAGTTCTGACTGGACTTAGTAAAAGAGATCATATTTCTCCAACGTTAGCTTCTCTCCATTAGCTCCCTCTAAAAAACCAGAATTGAATTTAAAATTCTTCTCCTCACTTATAAATCACTTAATAATCAGGCTCAATCTTATCTCAAATTCAATTCAATTCAGTTCAGTTTTATTTGTATAGCGCCAATTTACAACAGTCGTTATCTCAAGGCACTTTACAGTGTAAGGTTTAAGACCGTACAGAAAATATTTATACAAAAAATTATAGCGAAAACCCAACAATCCCATTTTAGCAAGCTTTAGACAACAGCGGAAAGGAAAAACTCCCTTTAGAGGAAGAAATTTCCAGCAGAACCAGGCTCATAGTGGGCGGCCATCTGCCTCGACCGGTTGGGGTGAGTGGAAAGAGAAGAAAGAAAAGAACAGCAGGCAATAAAGACAACAACAAGCAGCAAGAACATTGGGCAGGTCAACTGGATTCTGGAGATGTACAGCTCCAGTCCGAGGATACCTGCAGAAAAGTACAGAGAGAGGGAGACAGAGAGGAGGAAACACAACTAAAAGAGAGAGAAGACACAAAGTAATGCAATGGTGGCATTTGCATTGATACAGGAGAAAGGAGAGGAGCTCAGTTTATCAGTAGAGTTCCCCCAGCAGACTAAGCTATATCAGCATAACTAAGAGATGGTTCAGAGTCACCTGATCCATCTCTAACTATAAGCTTTATAAAAAAGAAAGTTTTAAGTATAGTCTTAAATGTGGAGAGGGTGTCTGCCTCCCGAACCTGAACTGGGAGCTGGTTCCACAGGAGAGGGGCTTGGTAGCTAAAGGCTCTGCCTTCCATTCTACATTTGGAAACTCTAGGAACCATAAGTAAACCTGCAGCCTGAGAACGTAGAGTTCTGCTTGGAAGACATGGGACTATGAGGTCTTTAAGATAAGATGGAGCGTGATTATTAAGGGATTTATAAGTGAGGAGAAGATTTTTAAATTCAATTCTGGATTTTACAGGGAGCCAATGGAGAGAAGCTAACATAGGAGAAATATGATCTCTCTTGCTAATTCCAGTCAGAACTCTGGCTGCAGCATTTTGGATTAACTGGAGGCTTTTTAATGAGTTATTGGGACATCCTACTAATAGTGAATTACAATAGTCCAGTCTGGAAGTAACAAATGCATGGACTAGTTTTTCAGCATCACTTTGGGACAGGTTGCTCCTAATTTTAACAATGTTTCTCAGGTGAAAAAAGGCAGTTCTAGAGATATCTTTGATGTATGAAGTGAAGGAGATATCCTGATCAAAAATAACTCCGAGATTTCTTACAGTATTACTTGAGGCCAGTACTAAGTCATCAATGGTGAGAACGTGATTAGACATAGTGTCTCTGAGATTTGTAGGCCCAAACAGTATAACCTCTGTCTTGTCTGGATTTAGGAGAAGGAAATTGGAGGACATCCAGGTCTTTATGTCTTTTAAGCATGCTTGAAGTTTGACTAATTGATTAGTTTCTCCTGGTTTCATAGATAAGTATAGCTGGGTATCATCTGCATAACAATGGAAATTTATAATAGTATTTCCTAATAATATTGCCTAAAGGGGACATATATAAAGTGAAAAGAATCGGTCCAAGCACAGATCCCTGTGGAACTCCATAGCTGAGTTTGCTATGCATGGAAGACTCATCATTAACGTGTACAAACTGAAATCTATCTGATAGATACGATTTAAACCACTCTAGTGCTGTTCCTTTGATTCCAATGACATGTTCCAGTCTGTGTAATAAAATGTTGTGATCTATAGTGTCGAATGCAGCACTAAGATCTAACAAGACGAGTATAGAGAGTAGACCACTGTCTGATGCTAACAGAAGATCATTAATAACCTTTACCAGTGCTGTTTCTGTACTATGATGTACTCTAAATCCTGTCTGGAAATCTTCATACACGTTATTGCTACGCAGGTGGTCGTACAATTGCTTAGAAACTATCTTTTCAAGGATTTTAGAGATAAGGGGCAGATGGGATATTGGTCTATAATTCGCTAAGACCCCTGAGTTCAGAGTAGGCTTTTTGAGCAGGGGCTTGACTACAGCAACCTTAAAAGCCTGTGGTACGTAGCCTATTTGTAAAGATAGATTGATCTGATCTAATATGGACATGCTGATCAAAGGTAAGACATCCTTGAGGAGTCTAGTCGGGATGGGATCTAAGAGACATGTTGATGGTTTAGAGGAATTAATTACTGAAATTAATTCAGAATGATCTACGGGGAGGAAGCAGTCTAAGTACGAGCGTTGTCTTGGAGATGAGTCTAGAGTTGTTGTACAATCCATGCTATATGCAGGGAGGATCTGATAAATTTTTTCTCTAATAGTTATGATTTTATTTGTAAAGAAATTCATAAAATCATTGCTGCTGAGAGTTGAGGGAATACTAGGCTCAACCGAGCTATGACTCTTTGTCAGCCTGGCTACAGTGCTGAAAAGAAATCTGGGGTTGTTCTTATTTGCCTCTATTAATGAGGAGCAATATGAAGTTCTAGCTTTACACAGGGCTTTTTTATATATTATTAAACTATCTTTCCAAATAGGGAATATTCATCTAAATTGGTGGAACGCCACCTCCCTTCCAACTTACGTGATTTCTGCTTTAAGCTACAGATTTGTGAATTGTACCATGGAGCTAACTTCCTCTGACTCACTAGCTTCTTTTTCAGAGGAGCAACAGTATCAAGTATTGTTCCAAGTGAAGCACCAGTACTATTAACAAGATAGTCCACTTGTGCTGGAGTAACATTGAAATAACTGCCTTCCTCTGTGTTGGTACATGGCTCTGAAATAAAAGATGGAATCAGTTCCTTAAATTTGTCAACAGCATTTTCACATAAACATCTACTGTAGTGAATCTTATCTGTAGGTTTAGTAAAGTTTGGTAGTGTAAATTCAAATGAAATTAGGAAATGGTCAGATAAAAGAGGGTTTTTGGTGAAAAACTATTAACTGATCAACTTCCACCCCGTATGTCAGAATAAGATCAAGGGTGTGATTAAAACAGTGAGTGGGTTTATTTACATTTTGGGTAAAACCAATGGAGTCTAATAGTTAATTAAATGCAGTGTTGAGGCAGTTATCATCAACATCTACATGGATATTAAAGTCACCCACTATAATGACTTTATCTGCACTAAGAACTAAATCACATAGAAACTCTGAGAATTCAGTTAAAAACTAAGGGGCAAGAAGACGGTACACAATAACAAACAGGACTGGTTTTTGAGTTTTCCAGTTAGGATCAGAGCGGCTAAGAGTGAGGCTCTCAAATGAATTAAAACTATGTTTAGGTTTGGGGTTGATTAATAAACTTGAGTGGAAGATTGCTGCTACTCCTCCACCCCGACCTGTGTTTCTAGGATCATGATAATTAACATGACTTGAGGGGGTCGGCTTTTAAGGTTGCTGTAGTCAAGCCCCTGCTCAAAAAGCCTACTCTGAACTCAGGGGTCTTAGCGAATTATAGACCAATATCCAATCTGCCCCTTATCTCTAAAATCCTTGAAAAGATAGTTTCTAAGCAATTGTACGACCACCTGCGTAGCAATAACGTGTATGAAGATTTCCAGACAGGATTTAGAGTACATCATAGTACAGAAACAGCACTGGTAAAGGTTATTAATGATCTTCTATTAGCATCAGACAGTGGTCTACTCTCTATACTCGTCTTGTTAGATCTTAGTGCTGCATTCGACACTATAGATCACAACATTTTATTACACAGACTGGAACATGTCATTGGAATCAAAGGAACAGCACTAGAGTGGTTTAAATCGTATCTATCAGATAGGGGGTCGACTCATTCATCCTGCTGCAGCCAGGTTTCAGTAAGAAAGAACTCATTGTTCCATATTTTCCAAGCAGAACTCGTTCTCAGACTGCAAGTTTACTTGTGGTTCCTAGAGTTTCCAAATGTAGAATGGGAGGCTGAGCCTTTAGCTATCAAGCCCTGTGGAACCAGCTCCCAGTTCAGGTTCTGGAGGCAGACACCCTCTCCACATTTAAGACTAGGCTTAAAACTTTCCTTTTTTATAAAGCTTGTAGTTAGAGATGGATCAGGTGACTCTGAACCATCTCTTAGTTATGCTGATATAGGTTAGTCTGCTGGGGAAACTCTACTGACAAACTGAGCTCCTCTCCTCTCTCCTTTCTTCTATATCAATGTAAGTCCACCATTGCACATCATTAACTTTGTGTCTTCTCTCTCCTGTAGTTGTGTTTCCTCCTCTCTGTCTCCCTCTCTCTCTGTACTTTTCTCCAGGTATCCTCGGCCTGGAGCTGTACATCTCCAGAATCCAGTTGACCTGCCCAATGTTCTTGCTGCTTGTTGCTGTTTTTGTGCCTGCTGTTCTTTTCTCTCTTTTCTTTCCACTCACCCCAACCGATCGAGGCAGATGGCCGCCCACTATGAGCCTGGTTCTGCTGGAGGTTCCTTCCTCTAAAGGGAGTTTTTCCTCTCCACTGTTGCCTAAAGCCTGCTCAAAAGGGATTGTTGGGTTTTCTATATCATTTTTTGTATAATTATTCTCTGTAACACTACCAGTTAGTCATATAAATGTTCTTTAAAGATTTTCTAAATGATGAAATGATGCCACACTGAATGTGTGCTGCAATCAATTCAAGAAATATTGAACTAGTTCTGGTTCACCTGGTGGGTGGCAGGTATTTACAGCAGTTTTTGTTCGTGCAACTCCTGTTTTTCTGAGGTGATTGGATCTTTCTGATGCCCTGCCTTTGTAAGAGCACCTTTGTAACTTTTGGTGACTTTGTCAGGATTCACATGTAACCATTGATACAGCCTGGTTTTAAATGGCAACAGCTAGCCTGCTACTAGCTATTAGCCCTGCAGAATACCAGTGTGCTCCTAGGAAGAAGACCAGAAATCCACCAGGAGCTGAGGAAGTGAAGTTGTGGAGCAGGAGAGAAGTGCTGAGAAAAGCTACTGTGATGACTCATCTGCAATGATCACAGACCAGGCTGGAGATGGTTGAAAGCATTTGGTGCTGATGAACAGGCCAACAAGGCAACAAAGTAACCTAGATAAACTCAGAGTGATGTGCTTAATTTTTCAACTGAAAGGCACCTGTCAATTTAATGCTTCCGTCAAACTATATTATCATCTGTCTCACCTCTCTAATTATATTCCCCTTTGGGGGATTAATAAAGTCTTATTTTATATTATCTTATGCAACCACAATATCTGACAGTCTCTCTCATCACATTTAATTTTCCTTCATCCAAACATATGCGAATAACTAAATATATAATGTTTTGTCATTCAGTATTTTAACTCAAAGTTAAAACCAGAAATGTCGGGTATTCTCTGTCTAAAGGGCCATATTAGACCTTGTGTTGCTGTAACCTTTAAATGATGGCATTCAATTGAGACTTTTAAATCTGAAAGTGAAAAACATGGTTTACAAACTTAAAACCAACAAAAAAAATGAAATGGTGACTTAAAACACACACGCATAGAAATACAGATGCAAAAGCTGACTGAGCTAAGCTGATGAGATGAGTAGAAACACAGGAATGATGAAGCACAGGTCCTAAAAGGCAATGTCTAGACTTGCCAAGATAAACTTACTTCTCCATGGCTAGATTAGGGACCCAAATGAAATTAAATCAAATTAATTTGTATTCATACTGAATAGCAAAATCTCACATTTGTCTCTTGCTGCTTCTTTTAGTAATTACAAAACCAAGCCCCTACTAAAAAAAAGGTGTAAATCATAGTTCTATCATGTCTTAAATTGCATGTGGACAGACTCGTTAACAGTGTTAATTTTTAATAGGTATTTATTTTCTCTTAGTTTCAGTCAAGATTTAGTATGTGAACTCATATTTAGTTTACATCATGTTTTAGTCATAGGTTACCTTGTAATGATGCTATTATGAGCTGCTTTGTGAGACTAATCATTTCCTGAAGGTAAAGCAATTATTCTTATTGAATATAGAGGTGTGAGTACTGGGTAAAAAAAATACTATGTAAATGCAGCCAGTATTGGGTTAAATAAAGATCTGGTGCAAATAGATGATCAGTGCAAAATCTGCTATCTTTGTGTCACTTTGCATTTCTAACCGGAGCTGACTGCACGAGTGTTATGAACATCTGGCAGGGTTAGTATCATCAAACAAGTCAGTCTGCAGAGTCCTACAGAGTATAAACTGCTTCAGCCTGGGGAGGTTTTAAAATGAGTGATTACACCAATTAGACAAAACAATGTGGAGGTTTGATCTGGTGATTTTATTTTTTTGCTGGCTTTGATTGACAGGGGTCAGAACAACAACATACACAGTTGCTCAAAATGACAACAAGGTCTTCTAACAATTACGCTTCTACCAGCTACAACTAAACTGCAATTGCAAATATGTTTTGTGGGGGAATGTAATTGCCAATTGTTTTTCCGTAAATGTCATGATGTCAGTAATCAATATAAATGACAAGTCGAAAATACATTATACATATTTAAAGAGCCCATATTATGCCCTTTACAGGCATAAAAAAAACAGTTCCAATGTACACTATTATGCCCGAAAAAAACGTGTAGATTATAGTGAGCGGCAAGTGTGAAAATATGTGAACAGATCATCTTCAAAACGGCCAGTTTTGCCGCCTGTTCCCCTCGTCCATTTCCCCCCTCGGTTTGCAGCATATGGTTTTGACTTCCATGTAAAAAGTTCAAAAGCAAACAAACAAACAAAAAAAGATGTTTAGCATTATTGTGCAGCTACATTCATTAACTACATTCGACAAACTAACCCAGTAAACGAATGAGACAAAATACTGAGTGTTGGTAAAACTTACAGCTTCACGCAATGTCTCTAGGACATCTTGGCTGTCTTGTGTGTAATTAGCCACATTACAAATTAGTCACGATAGTGACATCATATTTGAGCTAATTCGTCAGTTTGTATTTTGTTCAGCTTCAGAGCTTTTATTTTGTTACTTTGTATATTTAGTCAGTGTGGGTTACTTTGTATTTTTCCAGCATTAAAGTTTTTATGGTTGGATTCAGACTCTCAAAGTCTTAAGAGGGTTAAGATCAGAGAAAAACTAAGGGCTGGGTCAATATAGAAATTTTGACAATGAGTCTTGCACACAACGTCTGGATTAAAATTAAACCCCAAACACAATCTCTAACCATAACCAAAGTACTTGGTTTGTGAGGACCCCACATGGTTGCATCTACCATAGCCTCACAACCAGCGGCTACAAGGCCAAAATAAACAACTTCAGCAATGGAAACTTGAGAAAGGCATGAAAGGACAGGGAGGAGTTGAAAGAGGTTAACTGATGCAGTAATGTTTATGATTCCAGTAAAAACTGCATACTGCTCAAAAGAGTACGAGACACCCAGCCACAAATATTTTTCTAACATGGCCATTCCACCACAGTAGTCCAAAAGATTCATTACAAAAATTAAAAATGCAGCATTTGCTATAACAACAGATTGATGGTCTAGCTATCCTTCTGATCCCTAATTGAGTCTAACCATTCATTTAATTCAAAACTTGTCTGTTATTATTTTTTCTATTGGGATTTGTTAACTTGCTATATTTCTCTTAAATAGGGACATATTTGATTGTGAAGTTCAGTAACTTGCAAAATAAAATTAAAATCCAACTGTCACTGTTTGTTATTACACAGTTTGGAATAAGGTAAAAAAAAATAAACAAAGCCCATATTTTCCATGGTTACAGGAAAGTCTCACAAGAACACTTGAAACACAAGATATGAATGTAATATTCTGGCTCACTTATTTAATGGTGAGAGTTTTCTAAGCTGGTAAGTAACGTCAGGACCTACACTCTACACTAATGTTATAGGCATAAACACAGCAGCAGAGGAATCACAAGACAGCTGAGCTGCACTCCAATAGAATGTTAGATAAACAAGCTACTCTACTACCATACAATTCACTACTACCATAAAAATAGTTTTAAAAGTTTCACACCATGTCTCTAGGACAGAGGGCCAAAACTCAAAGCACATTTTAGGTCGCCGGTCGAACAGGATAAATATTTATTGAACATGCTAAAACAAAATCTTTTTGTGAATAAAAACACACAGGAATATTATTCCAGAATAAATAAACTTCAACTTTATAAAACTTAAAATACTTTTCTCTCCATCAAAACATCTCTTGTCAAAATTATACAAGTTACAACTATGAACATGCATGTTTTTCCACAAAAGTAAATATAACAAATCAAAACATTCAGTTCCCTTTGCTGTTGTGCCATTTTATAAAAAATAAACATAAACATTGAATATCTTTAAACATCTTGCTCTCTATAACAATATCTCCTGTCAAAATTATTCAAAATACTGTATGAGCATGGTCCAAAAAACCCTGAGAATGTAAATAAAATTTGTGCTTTTCAATAAAAAATTTAAATAAGGTTCTGTGTTGTGGAGATTATCCTGATGTTTTGGGTTTAAAGTGCCATCTTAGATTAATTTCCTTAATTACAGCCACATTAGCTCCACAAATAAGACACATGGGTTTACTGGCAAAGTCAATAAACATACTCCTCCTCCCATCAATTTTGAAAGGCTCTGTTTTCGGAATCAACATTTCTTTTCGGCATTGTTAAGGGCTAGCTTTGACTTTACAAAGGGGTTGTTTACAGCAACAGACCCTTGATTTCATTGACGCGGGAATGTTCGCAGGTAACCTATCATTCGGCAGCTGTTGCACTGCATTATGGGATCTATAGTTTGTGTGTTATCAGCGCTCCATATCACCAGGCCATTAATAATAATAATATAATAATTATTATAGATCTATAGAAAATTATCTCTCGGGACAGATATAATTGTACGCCGGGCCGGATGTGGCCCGCAGGCCTTGAGTTTAACACCTATGCTCTAGGACATCCTGAGTATTCCACTGTGTAATTAGTCCAAACTTTTCTCCTGCATAATCATATCAGCATGTGGAAATTCAGTTGTATGGTACAATAGGTTTACATTGTAAGTACGGGTAAATTGAACATAAAACACATTTTTTTTTAAATCCACCGTTTCTTTAGGTTCTCGGAGTATGAGAGTAAAAGAATACTGTGTTTAGCTGTACATCCAACAACTGAACACTGTCTGTGCTTTGCACAATGTACCAAAGAGTCATGTGTACAAAACTGACAAAAAAGAGAATTTTGCATAATATAGGCCATATTCCTTACCAGCAGTCAGCTGAATCAAGATCTTAAATGCAATTAAAAACAGTTGAAACAGCAAACAATATTTTCTCCTCTAATAATTATCTTAAAGTTTCTTTAAAAAGTTGAGAGAAATGTATCAGTGCATCCTCATCACGCTGTGGAACTAAACAAGCAAAGATAATCAGCACAGAGTAAACAGCAGACATGTTGAAGTAACTAAGTCTTTCAAGACATCAAACACATGTGGCTTCACACCTGCTGAGCAGCTCCGATTCATCTGACAGATGACACAGACGTTTATAGGCTTTATAGGTGTGCAACTTTGAAGAGTGCAACTTTCAAACCTTTTGTGGTTCAAAAGGTTTTGAATCAAGTTTATCAGCCACAAACCAAAAACTCTGATTTTCTGTTTTAACAGAAAGGTCAATGCAGATAATTGCAGTAACTGGATGTGAACTACTAGTGTAGAGGTTAAACAAGTCAACCGTAAACCAAAAGAACTGCACATACAAATACTCAAAGGCTGTGTAAAAATGAGGAAACATGACCACGCAATCTATCCGCCACTCTATCACTCTAGTGGATAAGTACCCTGGAGTGAGGCAACAGTGAACGTCCTGCTGCTTCAGGGCAGCTCCCAGCAACTGGCCTGCCTACTCAGTCATTATAAAACACTCACACAGCAGAAAATAAAACACAGTGCTTTCTGTTATCTCATAGGAACAAAAATAATCTATAGCAATGTTAATCAGTTATCATTTTACTTCGGCAATGCAAGACATGCTGACCAATTTATCAAACAAGAAGCCAAATTAAAGTCCAAAATGACAGCAGTTAAAGTAAATAAATAGAAAAAATACAAAAATGAATGTGTGCATTCCATGTTTAAATTTATTTACTTTATCTGCTGTCATTTTGGATGTCTCAACAGTTCAGAGTTTACATAGTGGTGTCTTTTGCTTTATTATGCACCAAATGTTTTCAGTAGGGTGTTATATCACATATTAGAAGCCTTAAGGCATATTGTAGTTGTGTTCAGACAGGAAAATGCTGTTACCAAAATGAATCTTAAATAATAATAGAACAATTCAATTCAATTTTATTTGTACAGTTCCAAATCACAACCGAGGTCATCTGAAGACACTTTACAGTGTAACATTTAAGACCTTACAAAATATTACTTGATACAGAATTATATAGAAAATCCAACAACCCCACTTGAGCAAGCCCTAGTAGTTTACTGTAGATTACTTTTGTTGTAATTTGGTGTACAAATAAAACAAATGTGAATTAAATTAGTCTGCTTTGGGACCTCCTTTAAAACTCTGAGCTCCTCTCCTCTCTCCACTTATATGCCTTTATTGAATGTCATTAACTTTGTATCTTCACTCTCCTTTAGTTTAGCTTCCTCCTCTATGTCTCCCTCCCTCAGTACTTTCCTGCAGGTACCAGAGCTGTATATTTTCAAAGTGCAATTACTGGCCCTACCGACCTGCCCAGTGTTTTTGCTGCTTGTTGTTGTTTTTAGTTGTCTTCTGTTTTTTTCCTCATTCCTCTTTCCACCCCAACTAGTCGAGGAAGCAAACCTGAGCCTGGTTCTGCTCAAGGTTTCTTCACCTAAAGGGTGTTTCCTCGCCACTGTCGCCTAGTGCTTGTTTAAGTGGGATTGTTATGTTTTCTACATAAATCTGCATGTACATAACTGTACAATGCATGTGTACAGTTATATTAATTAAGGTCTTAAACCTTACACTGTAAAGTGCCTTGAGATGACTTCTGTTGCAATTTGGCACTACACAAATAAAACTGAATTGAATTCAATGTGGTAACTGCTGCAAAACTATTATTCAGCTTTAATTCTCTCTGCCCCATTCTTGCTTGTTAATTGGCTAATTCCAAGACTTGGATGCTGCATATAGTACAGTTTTTCCTCATAGAGTATCCCCATTTCAATTTTTCTTTAAACATAATGGCCAACACTTTCAATTATCCTTTTCCAATTATCCAAGATCCTAAAAAAAAACTTCTCTGAATTTTTTTCTCAAATGTTAGTAGGGCAGACGTGAAGATACTACAATACCCAGTACATTTTTACATTGTTAAATCAGCCAGTTTGCACTGTAAATAGGATGATTTTGTCTGTAAGTCTCTCACAGCGATGTCAGTCACCTGTGATCGGGAAGCATCTTTTCTGTCTCCATATAGCTAAAATCTGTGAACCAGGCTTCCAACATCAGCCCAGGGCAGAGGAGAACTCAGATTACTTTTTTATTACATGTATACTCAAACTTTCAGTAACCAGGCTATTTGAGTGCATGTAAAAGCACTGATTGTTAAAAGCCAGGTGTGATTTACAACAGCAGCAAAATTCTCTCTTAACAGTTGAGAACAAAACATAACACTACTTCTTCTTCTCTTTCGGCTTTTCCCATCAGGGGTCGCCACAGCGAATCATCCTTTTCCACCTCACTCTATCATGAACATCTTCTACCCTAACACTAGCCAACCTCATGTCCTCTGTTATAACATCCATATATCTCCTCTTTGGTCGTCCTCTTGTCCTCCTGCCTGGCAGCTCCATCTCCAACATCCTTCTACCAATATATTCACTATCCCTCCTCTGAACATGACCGAACCATCTCAGTCTGGCCTCTCTGACTTTGTTGCTAACACATGCAACGTGAGCCGTCCCTCTGATGTACTCGTTCCTTATTCTGTCTAACCTGGTCACTCCTAAGGAGAACCTCAACATGTTCATCTCTGTTACCTCCATCTCAGCCTCTTGTCTCTTTCTCACTGCTATTGTCTCTAACCAATAGAGCAGAGCTGGTCTCACCACTGTCTTGTAGACCTTTCCTTTGAGTCTTGCTGACACTCTGTCACACAACACTCCTGACACTTTCCTCCACCCGCTCCAACCTGCCTGCACTCTCCTCTTCACCTCTTTTCCACACTCCCCATCACACTGAACTGTTGAACCCAAGTACTTAAACTCCTGCACCTTCTTCACCTCAGCCCCCTGTAACCTAACGTTTCTACCTTGATCCCTCTCGTTCAGACACATGTATTCTGTCTTACTACGACTGACCTTCATGCCTCTTGTTTCCAGAGCAAACCTCCACCTTTCCAGCTGTTCCTCCACCTGCTCTCTACTCTCACTGCAAATCACAATGTCATCCGCAAACATCATTGTCCAGGGAGATTCCTGTCTGACCTCATCTGTCAGCCTGTCCATCAACATAGCAAACAAGAAGGGACTCAAAGCTGAGGTGTAGTCCCACCTCCACCTTGAACTCCTCTGTCTGACCTACAGCACATCTCACCACCGTCATACTTCTCTCATACATGTCCTGAACTACTCTGACGTACTTCTCTGCCACTCCCGACGACCTCATACAGCACCACAGCTCCTCCCTCGGCACCCTGTCATACGCCTTCTCTAAATCTACAAAGACACAATGCAGCTCCTTCTGACCATCTCTGTACTTTTCCATCAACATTCTCAAAGCAAAAATGGCATCAGTGGTGCTCTTACGGGGCATGAAACCATACTGCTGCTCACAAATCTCCACCTTCTTCCTAAGCCTGGCTTCCACTACTCTTTCCCACAGCTTCATTGTGTGGCTCATCAACTTTATTCCTCTATAGTTGCTGCAGTTCTGCGTGTCACCCTTGTTCTTAAAGATCGGAACTAGAACACTTCTCCTCCATTCCTCAGGCATCTTCTCACTCTCTAGAATCCTATTGAACAAACTGGTTAGAAACTCCACTGCTGCCTCTCCTAAGCACTTCCACACCTCCACAGGTACGTCATCAGGACCAACAGCCTTTCCACTCTTCATCCTTTTCAGAGCCTTCCTAACCTCATCCTTTCCAATCTCTGCTATTTCCTGCTCCACAACATCAACATCTTCCTCTCTTCTTTCCCTGTCATTTTCCTCATTCATCAGCTCCTCAAAATACTCCTTCCATCTTTTCTGCACACTCTCCTGGGTTGTTAGCACCTTTCCATCTCTGTCCTTAATCACCCTTACCTGTTGCACATCCTTCCCATCTCTATCTCTCTGTCTGGCTAGCCTGTACAAGTCCTTCTCTCCTTCCTTTGTGTCTAACCTGTCATACAACTCATCGTAAGCTTTCTGTTTGGCCTTTGCCACCTCCCTCTTCACTCTACGCTGCGCTTCCTTGTACTCCTGTCTACTTTCCTCAGTCCTTTCTACATCCCACTTCCTTCTAGCTAACCTCTTCCTCTGGACACATTCCTGTACTTCCTCATTCCACCACCAAGTGTCTTTACCTTCTTTCCTCTTTCCAGATGACACACCTAGCACCTTCCTACCTGTTTCCCTGATAACCTCTGCTGTAGTTTCCCAGTCATCTGGAAGCTTATCCTGACCACCCAGAACCTGTCTCAACTTCTGTCTGAATTCCTCACAAGTTTCTTCATTCTTTAACTTCCACCACTTGGTCTTCTTTTCTGTCTTCCCTCTCTTCTTCTTCCTGACCTCCAGAGTCATCTTACACACCACCATGCGGTGCTGTCTGGCTACACTCTCTCCTACCACCACTTTGCAGTCACTAACCTCTCTCAAATGACCTCGTCTACATAGGATGTAGTCCACCTGCGTACTCCTACCTCCACTTCTGTATGTCACTCTATGTTCCTCTCGCTTCTGGAAGTAGGTGTTGACTACAGCCATTTCCATCCTCTTAGCAAAGTCCACCACCATCTGTCCTTCCAGATTCCTTTCCTTCACACCAAACCTGCCCATCACCTCCTCATCACCTCTGTTGCCCTTACCAACATGCCCATTGAAGTCTGCTCCAACAACAACTCTCTCTCCTCTGGGGATACTCTATATGACCTCATCAAACTCACTCCAGAATCTCTCCTTCTCTTCTAACTCACAGCCAACCTGTGGCACATACCCACTGACTACATTCATCATCACCCCTTCAATTTCTAGCTTTAGGCTCATCACCCTGTCTGAGACTCTTTTCACCTCTAGAACATTGTTCACAAACTCCGCCTTCAGGATCACTCCTACCCCGTTTCTCTTCCTATCCACACCATGGTAGAACAGTTTGTATCCTCCTCCAATACTACGTGCCTTGCTGCCCTTCCACCTCGTCTCCTGCACACACAGAACATCTACCTTCCTTTCTCTCCATCATGTCTGCCAGTTCTCTGCCTTTCCCTCTCATTGTGCCAACATTAAGAGTCCCTATTCTCAAACCTATGCTCCTGCCTTTTCACTTCTCTCTCTGTCCACGAACCCTTCTGCCTCCCCTCTTTCTTCGACCAACAGTAGTCAAATTTCCACCGGCACCCTGTAGGTTAACAGCACCGGTGGCGGTCGTTGTTAACCCGGGCCTCGACCGATCCGGTATGAAAGTGTTATTGATGATTCGCAACAAAACATAACACTACAACTGCTGAAAATAAGTATTAAGGTGAACCTGCCATTATTGGCACATGAAAATTGTGAGCTTGGTGTTGATGTTCCTTTCAAACATGCAGAACATATTTCTAACCCATCTTTTGTGTTGACAAAGCTGAGCTGAAGCAAAAGAAGAGCACTGGTAACTACTACTACTAGTACTTTCTGTGTCCAACTGACTGACCTTTCCTTTCAAAACTTTCGTTGCGGAGGAAGCAGACCATGGCGAGGAACTTGGTGACTTCCTTCAAGTACATGACTGTAGTGTTGTTCAGGTGGATGATGGCCATAGACTCTTTGTCATAGGGTAAGCCAGCTTCACTTTCTGCCAGGCTAAAGAAGATGAGACAGAAAAAACACACACTTCAGTGTGTGAAACATAACCCATCACCTGATACACAATTCTGGTCTTGTTTCAACACAGTGATAACTTTTATTGAGGCAGCATTTTCAGTTTCTGAAGGAAACACTCAGCATGCTATTGCAGCTTCTTGTTTTGGACAATTTCAAAGGAAGCACACAGCAGTTGGTATTAAAAAAAAACAACTGACCTCTGATTTTAGTATTCAACGGCAGAATTTCAGAAAGTAGAGAAAAAGGTTGAAGTGGAGGCAGAGAGAGGTGAAAACAGCGTTAGCAGTTTAAACTTTAAAGGCAAATAGGAGTCAAGCAGAGCAGGAAGACACAGAGTGAAACTGAAGAGTGGACAAAGAGGACATGCTGTTCTTTCTTGATTTTCACTTGTAATTTATTTTGTTTCACAAAAAAAAGCTTACCAAAAACAGTAAACATTGTTTACTTCATACCATATGATGAATAGTAAATTTGTCTCATTTCAGCTTCTTTTCCTTTTGAATACCTACAGAGGCCCACCTCTGCACCAATGCTTGTCACCAAAAGCTAAATAAACAGTCAAGTCATTTTTATCACAGGGCTTAGCAACTGCCAAAATGACTAAATAACCTAATAACTAAATATCTGTGAAAACCTAATATCAGACCCTCAGTTCAGGATGCAGAAAACTCCTACAGAACAGATTAACAGAACTTGGAAGCTCTGTTTTATGCTGTAGAGAAAGTGAAGCAAACAGGAAATGATACAATGTGCACTAGTTTTTCTCTTCACAACAATTCCAGTTCCATCAGCAAATTAAATTTCCTTTGAATGTGACGGAATTGCGTTGTAGTCATTTGTTGTTTGTCATAAGGCATCTGACATTTTCATTTCTCAAATGCAAGTTACAATAACTATAATATGACCAAGAGATACTGTAGATGTACCAAAAATTAAGCTGAGGTGAGTGGAAAGTAATTGGGTTGGGGGTAAATTGTCCAAAGGCAGACGAGTGCAAAGGTCATGTCAATGTAGGACTGTACCTGAATCAGAATGTCCTATTTTTTTATGTATTCCATCCTGCGTTTCCTTATCTATAGCCTTTTTTCATTTTTAAAAATCATCACAAGTTATTTAGTTCTCAATATTGTCCAGCTTTTCTTTACCACATTTTACAGACTCATATTTAATACTGTTTATCATAAGTGATAAAAAAATGAAAAAAAAAAAGTCTGTGCTGTGGTCATAGTTCAAATATAAAATCCTGAGAGTGCACCAGAGAGTGAGAGAGTGTCCCCTGACTGGCTGGAGGCCAAATCAGCCAAATGTTGAGCACACTGGACAGCAAAGGAGGAGGTACTGTATCTGGTTCAAAGTATAGTTCAGCAACTTTGATGCTTACAGCTGAAGAGCTGAGAAGCTTAAAAGCATCAGAGCGGTCAAGAGACACAAAGCTATGTTGGTCCTTGTTGTGTTAGCCCCAATTTCTATCACCTTTCCTAGTTTTGTAGTTTGGTGAGTTTTAGATATGGCTTTAGCTTGCATGTAAGAAAGAGCAGTTCCTTTCACTACAATGTAGACAAGCACCACTGTCTTGACCTGGATGTGAGGCAGCAGCCAGTGTAGCGAACAGAAAACAGGAGTGATGTGGGAGAACCTTGCAGAGGACTACTGAATAATGCATGGTCTCTGGTGAAGATGGAGTTGCAGTAGACCGAAAAACACAAGTGCCTGAATGAGCATCTGGTGAGGAAGGGGCAAAGTCTCCCAATGTTGTTCAGAAGGAATCTCTAGGATTTGATTTTAACTACTGTGCAAACATTGATAAAAGCATTACACAGAGCAACACAGTTTCAACAAGTGGACACCATGGCTAAGTTAGAAAAGATATGGAGTGTAAAAATAAATTTCTGCTTGCAGTTGTATTTGCATGAGTGAAACTTGAACTGTTACACGCAACAGTTAAGGTAGATATTTGGGACAAGTAACTTAAAATGTAGCTGAAACAGATAAATGCTTCCTAAATGCTTTCATTGGTTTTTAATGTTGTATATAGCCATTAGGTGTATTTGAGTTTTTGAGTAAAGGACCAACACAGCTTTAAGTCTGTCAACTGCTCTGATGCTTTTCAGCTTCTCGGCTGTAAGCATCAAAGTTGCTGAAATATACTTTGAAGCAGATACCTTCTCCAGTAATACATTTTTCCCACCACAACATTAAAACTACTTGGTGGTTTTAATGTTGCTGGAAAACTGGAAAAGTGGTTTCATTTCAGAACACACAGTGTACCACGGTTTGCTGTGCCTGGGGGCTATGTATGCCGAGCCCTGTCCACCACAACATTAAAACAACCTGGTGGTTTTATTATTGTGGCTGATTGGTTTATAAGTCTAAGTGTAAGGCACTAGACAGAAGTGAAGATAGGAGGGTACATTGATGCAACTGAACACTGTATCACTGTAGCTGGACAGGTTCATCCATCCAGATGATGTGTACTATGAACAAAGTAATTCTCCCCTTCGCATTCAAGGAACATCGTGTAAATAGGCATCAATGTTCTCATCATCACTACAGCCCCTTCACATCAGTCCCATCAAAAAACTAAAGCATCAAAACAAAAATGATCATCAGTGCAGCAAAGGTCAAGCACAAACAATGCATTCAAATATAAATACCAAGAGGGAGGCTCTCTATTGTCTCTCATAATTTTTTCTCCCACTGATATTATACTTGACTTTACATTGAGTTATGTGTTTCTACATTACAAGTATTTTCAACCAATTTATCAAGTCATTAATTCCAAGTGTTGGAAGAGGACATCTGCATAAAGTTAATCCTTTTTAACTTTCCTGCTATTAGGTGTATTTGAGTTTTTGAGTCAAACAGTAGGTCGTGGGTTTTTGGGATTCCTTTCACAATTACTGGCACTATGCTCATTGTTAATAATCATTACTAGTTCTATAACATAAAAATCTACAGCAGCTGCTCTGCTATAAAACAGATGTGGACAAATTTGTTGGTACCTTTTCACTAAAAAAGATGAGACCACAATTTTATTAGAAATAACTTGAAAATAAGACGAAAAACATAAAAATAAATGGTCTTTCAGCAAAATATTTTAAAAACAACTCAGAAAAGGCAATGGTACTTACATCTACATCACATTTTTTTCTTCTTTTAAATTCTTACCTGATTTTAAAATTAGTCCCTACAGCCAACATGATAGACTGGTTTCACCTTCGCCTGTCAGTCATATTTTAGCTACTGTTCATGTTACATATGTGGCTCATCTCTCTTTACAACAATTTTGCTCAGGTGTTAAGCAGTTATATGGTGTATCAGATTAGATTACACATGCCTTTCCCTTACAATATTCAATCCACAGATTTTGTAGCAAATATCAAACTAATACCAACACTGACTCAAATCGGTCAGAAGGTCTTCACCTTTAAAATGCTTGTGCATAACTTTCTTTCTGATCTACTCAGACAACTCTCTGGTTTGCTTGTTCAGTGTAAAACAGCCAAATGACTACTGTATTTTCTCAATTTAAAGAGGAGCGCTGATGTTAATTACAAGACACACTGATTTCTATCCACACCATTTTTATTAGATTTCTTAAAAATATTCTGTCGTGACACAAGGTAACTGTAGTCTCTCCTATGTGATAGGTATTTAGTACCTGTCATTCTATGATGATGCTTTGTCTTATTTTAACAGTCTAACATTTTTAAAAACTTATGTTAACTGAGAAAATTCAATAACTAAGTAGCTATGAAGAACAATAATTCATATCATAATAATATTTTTACACAGCAGGCATCTATCAAGACTTCATAAGGCAAACAGACAGCACCAATCTGAGTTTCTATTAATTATGAATTACTCATATCTCTACCAGAGGCACTGCTGGCAACAGATACATCATACAGTTGACATGTGATCAAATGTATTTTTATGTAATACAACAGTTTTCATGTAAATATCAAAACCAAAAATGTGGTCTCTCACTTATTCCTATGTTCTGATGGCGGTGCGGTGACATGTGAGCTAAAAATAGTCACAGTGCTCCACAGATTGGAGTCAGCCAAGGAACAGAAACATGCATAGTTAATGTGACTTTTGTTAACTCTAAATTTGTAATTGTTGTCAAAGAGAAAAATAAATGAATACATATCACTAACAAGCACTGGCTCTATTTTAGATGCATTTGAGCCTTCCATGTGTAAAGCATGCCAGGTTTCTTACACCAAAGAGCTCATTAATTAAATGAGGTGAAAAAAAGACTCAATTTACTAAAGCCTATAATTAAGGGCGATATCTCAGGTGTTTTGTCATGATAATGGCTGCTGTACAACAAGCTGTAAGCAGATCCAACCGGCGCTGATAATGCTTTCTGATTAAAGCTGAACATGCCCTGGACTCAGGTGAGTGTTCACATTAGTAGGAGTTACTAAAGTGGAGTTACACTTGACTGAGCAGTGTATGTTTACAAAGAGAACATAATACAGACATCAGGCATCCACCTCTATCCAGAGCCAACATGTGAAATTAGCAAGAGTCCTGTTTGTGCCCACAGCCATACATTTCTAGCACAGCTGCGATGAGTTACATATTTACTCACTTCAGGCCAAGTGTGGCCCAGTTCAGTTAAAACCCCCAGCTGTGATGCCTGGGGTAAATCACACAAACACAGACACAAACACACATATGCACTCCCCTCTATTCTCTCCGCAACAAACAAAGGTCAAACCAGCTTCACCTGGCCCAAGGGAGGCGTCATGACAAAATATCATTTCAGAATTCAGTTTAGGTGCTTCTATTACACGAGACTGTATAGGGCTTACCAAAGGGGTGTTGATTTCAAACCTTTTCCACTCTATGCTTCTTTATTCAATTTTGTCTATGTGTGTCTGCCTTAGACACCTCTTTCTGCTGTGGCTGAGAAACTCTAAGCTGTGATACTGAATTTAATTTCTGATTAATATGATTCTCCAAATACATAAGACACAAACAAGAATTCTGACATAGGCCTACTGTATTGGAGTTACCATAACTCTACTTCCCTCTCTACTTAAATATTCACTTGTTATTTCACAATATTTTTAACTCTTACCCTACACCTACCTACACAACAACTTTGGCACCAATGCAAGCATCCCCAGTGATGCTGTCATTAGAGCAATGACCATAACTGGATTAATTGCTGCTCTCTGACTGTCCTCTCCCTCTTGGCTGTGCACTGATTACCTCAACTGATTCACCTGCGCTCACCTCTTCCCTAAGTCACTCTCTAGCCTTGATCTGTTCATGCTGCTCTCCCTTTTACTGGACCTGATCTGATTCTCCTGACAACTGAGCTCTGTCATCCCCTCTTTGAATTTTTAAGTCACTCACTTAAACCATGATCTGACCCTGCTGTCTGTTTTTGGACTTTTTTTGGATTGTGAATATTGGACTGTGTTGCTTTTTCTTTGAGTGTTGCTAATGACCTGTCCACAAACTCACTTTTAAGTTTTTGGGTTAACCCCTTTTGTTACCTGTCTTGGCTGGCTTTCTTCCACCTACTGAGTCCTCTCTCTACAGTCACTCATCTACTCCTGTTCACTACCACCATCATGCCATACTCTCATTACTCCTCTGGCTTTGGACTTAACCACCTGGAACACCTTTGTCGTTCCCCTGAGGTAGGACTACATTACGAGGCATACCCTCACTGCTCTCATTATCGTCTTCCCTCTCCGCTTCACTGGCTCAAGACTTCATCTTGCAGCATACCTTGGCTGAAGTCACTAGCCTACTTCCAGTTTACTTCCTGGTTGCAGACCAGGAAGTAAAGACTTAGGGACAGTGAGTTTAGGTCTGACCACATTCCTGGTTTCTGCCACTAACTCCCTGTCTTTTTGGACCTAGAAAAATCTGCCCAGATCCATCCCCGTAGCTCCAGTTTTCTTAACTTGATTATGCGCTATACTATTATAATAATAGAACAAAAGCAAACACACTTATGCGTTAACTGTGTTATCAAATGTTTATGTTAATACCTAAAAGAAGACATGAAGAAACTTTTGCTTCATAAACTCAAAGACTGATGGTCTTTTTCTTTAGGGTTAAAAATGTTTAAAAATTCAGATGAGCCTTTATTGTGAAGAGAGACAGTTTTGCTTGAATCTATTGTGACTTCCTTAATGAATCATCACTGTGCTTTTATTTATTTATTTCTTTATTTATTTTTGATGTAGCACCTAGGAGATGGGCTTTTTTCCCAAAGGTCTATTTGATATAACATCACCTTTTTGCTTCAAAAAATGCAATACAATGCAATTCAATTATAATTTAAAGCTTGCATTCTGTGTTTGCCCAGGCAAACACAGAATGCTTGGCTATGGTTTATGTTATGAAACAGGAGAATGAGACAGAAACAAGTACAAAGGAGTGAGTCTAATGTTTTGCCACTGTACTGTATTTTCTTGTCCTGGAGTTAGGAAATTAAAATTGCATTTTTTCCCAATCTGATCAATCTGGAGATTGATACCTCTCTGACATGATGTAATTAATGTCATTCAATAGGAAAAGTGCTCTTAACATTGCTCTCTTACTACTGCCTTTTAACAAGTGAGGTAATGACATGTGGCTTGATCAAGGATAATCATCCACTGCTGCTTTCAGCTGCAGACAAAACTATTACTCTCTATTCAGAAAGATAACATTACTAATCCAGTGAGTGCCAGTGGAAGGTGGCCAGGCTGAAGCTAGGGATGGAGTTATAAAGCGAGGCAAAACCATTTTCTGAAGTTCTACTGTCACAAGAGTTTGAGTTAGAATTATGACTCTAAACGCAGAGTTACTCAACAAAGTTAAGTAAATGACATATTGAACTGATAGCACAAATTAACATATTTTGCAGACATGAAATTATGAAATATTTAGATTTTTTTTACTTGAGTGAATGAGTCAGCCAAAAAGAAATGTGGCAATTAGGCTATACGGGAAAGGACATTGTAAAGACAGAGATCCTTAAAAGTAATTAAATGAAATTAGAATTTTTTTCCTTCATTTTTAAAACTGGATTAAAGGGGTACAATGACATCTGTAGAAACAACATGTAAGTCTCAAGCCTCTGAGTGGGTGTTTCCCCCAGTACTGGCTGACTGACAACTGAGAGCTGCTGTTGCTAGGAAACACACTGTCAACTTTTGCAGTGCACTGACCGAAGAACATCATATTGCATGACTGACTTTAAGTGTTAATGCAAGAGGCAATTCCCTTTTTTCATCACTGTCATACAGTTGATTGCCAACAACTGTCTATGTAGGATGTCCCTTTTTAACACATTTTAGATTCCCCACAACCCTGGTAAATTAGAATTTTACCCAGAAAGTAGCTAGCTACAGTAGAACATTAAGGTTTTATTTGTCTAGATTATCTTGTTAATTTTTTTTAAGTTTGACCAGGAGACAGCCATGAGGATTTGCTGCCTTTCTTTGTTTCATGTAATATCAATCAAAAATCACTGGATTTTAGACTTACTAAGATAATGACATAATAATAAATATTTAAATAATTAATTCATTAATAAGTAATTTGCAAATTCATTATTTTGGAATTAGGGAAATGTTTTACTGTTTACTGAGATTTTCTAGAATATGTGAATCAAAACAAATCATCAAAATGTATTTGGATTAATTAAAAATTTAAAATAAGATGACTAGTGCACAGCTCTCATTCCACATGAAATAAGCAGTGGCAAACTTTGTTCTGCAAGGCTATATCTATTAGTGGGTTAGATAGTTGGTTAGAGACCACAAATTTATGTAACAGGTTTGGTTTCACTTCTCACCTGGCCTGAATAGGCTTGTTTGGTGAAACTATGGAGGGGGAGGTTGTGAAAGATGTAATAATAATAAAAATAGTCACACCTCTGTGTCGAGGTGGTTGAGGTGTATGTTGAGGTGGAGGCCTTAGACACAACCTGTCTCCTATTTATCATGCTGCCCTTTCATCCATCCCCAGATAGCTGAGGCCCATTTCATACCTGCACCAGGTTGGACACACTTAACGACCCACTTTAGGGGATAAGAGGGGTTGGCAGAGATGTGACTATTACATCCTTCACAACCTTCCATTGTTTCACCTAACAAACCTATTCACGAACGAACCTGGAGCATAAATTTGTGGGTGCCAAAGAACTATCTTCAGACTGAAGAAGCTACTTGGATAAGTAGTGAAATGTTTCAAGCTAACAAGAAAGAAGTCCAGTTGCCATGACTCAACTTCCAGATCACTTCACCTGGATGACTGAGAATCTCCACTGATATAAAAAAGGGGAAAAAAAAGTCTAGAGACACAACTTGAGTCAGGCACTTTGTAAGTTGCATATTGCTATTAACTTTAAGTCACCTATAATTTTTAGGGCAGCAGCCATGTTTAGCTTGTTGGTGATTTAGTGCAAAAGTGGAATAACATGCACTTCAGGATGGAAAATACTCATTCAGGTGAGAGAAGCACAAAGCCAGTGAAACATCTGCTCATTGTGGCATCTTCACAAAGTGTGTGTGTGTGTGTATATATATATATATATATATATATATATATATATATATATATATATATATATATATATATATATATATATATATATATATATATGTATTTTGGAGCAAAACGTGCTAACCATTGTCATAAAGCTTGATCTTTGTCACAGGTAGTAGTCCTCCAACAGGATAATAACGCAAAACACAGCTAAAAACACTTAAGAATGGCTAAGAACATATCACTGAACTATTCTGAGGGTTGTGCAGTTTGCTAGTAAAAAGTGGGCCAAAATAACTGTTGAGATGTGCAGAAGTCTCATTGAGAGTTGCAGAAATTGCTTGCTTGCAGTGATATTATAATAAGTTAAGGGTGCCATAATTTTTGTCCAGGTCAGTTTCATTGATATTTATTTATTTCTTTGTAAAGTTCTGTTGTACCACAACTCAAAGGTTTATAATTGATTGATTTATAATGTCAATAAAAAGATAAAACATCCAAAGGGGTGAATACTTTTTATAGGCACTGTACCTGCTACATGGAGATACAGCATTAATTTTCTACACACTTTGATGGGAAATTAGGTTAGCACATTATAGCCCTGATTTACTAAGATCCCAAATAGCCAGTACTAAATTGTGTGCACAATTTGAAGCATTTTTTGTTTTGTTTGTGGTGCAATCTCAGCCACCACAAACATTTCAGGCTTGAAAAATCACATTGCATGCATGTTTTCCATAGCTGGGCAAAACGCATGACTCATATTTATTAAGCTAATGATGCAAAATCTACAGCATGCGCTTTTTTGCGTTAGTGCGCACCCTTAGTAGATCGACTTGTGCTGTTTTTTGCAGGTGCTATTTAGAACACACAAAGTAGCTATCACACTTTACTCAGCTCCATGTTTGGTCAGCCTACTCTGTATGGACAGACAGCACTGTTGTTAATGTGCTGAAATGACTAGTGGAGGTCTTGCAGCTCCTGCTTCATTCTGCCAAAAACTTCATCTTTTTCAGGTGCCCCAGGTTGTTGTTTGTGTTATACTGGCTTAGTAGGACACCGAGCAGCTGAGGGAGAAGGACATAATCTTTCAACACATCCAAACCACTGGAGCCTGGAGTGGTTAGCTACTTTTTTTCTTGCCTTTCCAAAAACTATGCAGGTTGAAAGAACATGCTTTATAAAAGCAGAATCAAATTTTAAGTGATTATAAGTGAGCAAATTAATTACAATGCTTTATAGTCACATGCATATGGATGAATTTGTGCCTGATTCAAGCATACACCATAATCCATTCTTTACTGATCCAGCTGCATGCCCAGTACATTCTTTATTAGCGTAGTATTACAAAGCTTGCAAAAGCATTTTTAACTAAAGCTGTCAAAATATGGTCACATATTAAAATGTCTGTAAGAAACGTATTACAGATGACTTAGGTTTTACAGAGAGGCTGACACCAAAAAGATTTTCGGTATCTGTGTCAGTGACACACCACAAGAGAACTACTGAGCATATCTGTAACTGGCTGAAACTTGGCCCTCTAGACCGTATGTGTCAAACTCACGGCCCGCGGGCCACATCCGGCCCGGCGTGTAACTATATCCGGCCCGCGAGATCATTTCTATATTATTATTTTTAATAGCCCGGCGATATGAAGCGCTGGTAATACAATAAACTACAGATCCCATAATGCAGCGCTTCAGCTGCTTGCCAAACACATTCCGCGTTAATCAAGTCTAGTTTATGATGCTGCAAGTCATTATGAAGCTGGTCCTCAGGATGCCAAGTAATGTTGAACCATATCGGCACAACGGTGTTCCCAAATACGCACTTTGCTGATAAACTGAGTTCTCACGGAGCTTTGGTGACTTTGACGAACAAGAAAATAATTTTGAGTTGCTTCTCAACCCATTTGCCGTCTATGTGGAAACTGCACCTGTGCAGATTCAGATGGAGCTGATTGAGCTGCAGTGTAATGACTGCAGGTAAAGTAGGACACTGCAGAACCCGCAGGACAGTTCATTCACTCCATTCCCGCAGAAATGTCCCAGCTCCGTCCACATGCGGCTCGAACCTTGTTTATGTGTGGTAGCACAAATCTTAGTGAGAAGCTGTTCTCAGTGATGAAGACTAACAAAACAGCACACAGGAGTCGTCTCACTGGTGAGAACCTACAGTCAAGTCTGAGAATCTCCACAACACAGAACCTCACACCAAATATAAACGAACCTGTTGCCAAAAAAAGATGCAGATTAAATGACATAAGAGCAAAGACTGAATGATTTGATTTGTTATTGCTGAAAAGCATACATTTTATATTTATATTTCCAGTTTTTGTTATGCAGCATGTTCATAAAATTACAATTTAAGTTTATTTTTTATATAAAATGACATAAGATTAAAGAAATTTGAATGTTTGTTCTTTTAATGTTTACTTTATTTCTAACTTGTACAATTTAGACGGGATATATTTTTATGGAGAGCAAAATATTATTTATATAAGTTATTTAAGGTTAATGTTAAAAAAAAAGTTAAGTTTTAAAAGTTTTAGTGTGTTCAATAATGGTTTATCCTGTGTATCCTAAAGTGTGTTTTGGATTTTGCCCCCCTGTGCAATTGAGTTTGACACCCCTGCTCTAGACTCTTTCTGTTACTAATGTTAGTAACGTGATGGACTGCAACATGCGTCCATCTTGTAGTCTAAGTCATCGTATCAGCCATTTACTTTAACTCATTGCTGACTAACACTAATGAGCTTACCTGTCTGAACTTAGCAATAATTCAGCCAAGTTCCCTTTTATGATCTTGTACAACTTTCTGCAGGACAATCCATCTATTAAAATTACAAAGAAAGTAGCTGTTTCTCCAGCAGGTTGGCCTGAAGAAAATGGTTTGACAGTGAAAGACTGACTGACATCACTGTTGTCAGAACCAATAATCT
This sequence comes from Anabas testudineus, assembly GCF_900324465.2. NCBI lineage: Eukaryota > Metazoa > Chordata > Actinopteri > Anabantiformes > Anabantidae > Anabas > Anabas testudineus. The sequence goes on from NC_046621.1 coordinate 18,871,936, forward strand.
CCCATGGTTCTGCCCTCAAATGTGTAAATGGCCAACCGATTGTTTTTCAGTTTGGCATGAAAGTAAAAGCTCTCTTGCAGGTCCTCATAAAACCTAATGACAACGCTTTGTATTTTGTGTTGGCAAGCCTATGCTGCCCTCTGCTGCATAACAATGAAATGCAATCCCCTCTTGCACTTCGTTTCATTCATCAGTTTTATTGAAGTTATTTCGTACAAGAGATAAAGTCTCAATAAAAAATACCCTGAATAAAATACAACAAAAAACTAGTAAAATGTAGAATGGAACACTACTAATAAATAACGTATAAAATATGTTACATACAGTACAAATAGTCTGTTTTTTACTTGATATCTGTTTTAAGTACTCAAAATGACATAACTATTATTGTATTACAAATTATATATATTATCAAATATAATGAATATAAATATAAATATAATTAAGCATATTGTACATTTAATCCCAGTAAAGCAATAACTATTGTCTTATTGAATGTGAGCTAAATGTTCTATCCTACACATTAATTAATTTAGAAGCAATTTACTGACTAAATGTCTGTCAGTGGAACTATTAAACTAGTTAAACTGATATTACATATATTTATTTATCCTATTGTGTAGTCAAATGATTATAAAACATACTGTTAATAGTTTAGCACTACATGGAAGGGAAAAAACGGCCTTGTTATCTTTGCTGGCTGGAGTGGTTTGTCTGTGTCTGTGTTTGATTGGCAGCAGCTGGAGGGGCATGTCTGTTTGATTGACAGCAGGTGGCAGAGTGGTTGAGTGCCTGTGTTACACCCCAGGGAATGAGTGGCAAACAAAGTTGTGCTGCAGCTACGTGTGCAGGCAGTGCTTTATTAATGATATTAAAGAGTTAGGAGCCCAGCAACTGGACCTAAGTTATCTTTGCAATTTTGTTTGTGTGCACCTGTGCTATAATTAGCTACTGAGCCATATATTTACAGACATAAATATATACACAGTATAAGCTGTCTCCTGATTGCTGCATGATAAAGGATGAATCAGAATTTTATGTGGTAGAGTGCAGTAATTCCCCTTTACAATTTTAAATTAACTGTGGCGTACAGAATTACACCGATCTAGATTAGGACCTAATTATACTCCCAGTTGGAGTGATAATTGAACTGAGAATGTAGAGAGATCTGCAGGGGGATCAGAGTACAGAGTGTGTGTTTTGGGATTTAGTTCACATTCAGTCTGTACTAGTGCCAATTCACTCTGTTTCTGAGACAAAAAAACTACCACACTTAACCTCGACAAGAACAATGATGTACTACTTCTGCCTCATTTCAAAGCTCTGTTTCTTTGTCAAGATCTTAGTCAATTCTATTGGCTGAGGTACAACAGTAAAGGCATTTATGCAAACATCTGCAATCTGTATCTGCATATTCTATACAGTACATCTACATTTACAAAAGGAAATAGATTTAGAAAGTTCATTTTCAGTATATAGTGCCAAATCCAAAAATTTGACAAACCAGATGCTTTCAAACTGCATGATTGCCAAAGTCAGCCTAAGCAGGGCAGGGGCTGCTGCTCTTATCAACGTGCATGACACTGTCAGTTTGTGATGCTTTGTGACGACTCAGCCACCACCCAAATGATCTCAGCTGAGCAGGTGAGAAGAGAATCGAACAGGTTTCACCCCACAAAGGCTGCAGGTCCAGATGGAGTCAGCCCAAGGGTGCTGAAAGCCTGTGCTCCTCAGCTATGTGGTGTTCAGTCTTCAGCACATTTCTCAACCTCAGCCTGCATCTGGAGAGAGTTTCTCTTGGATGGAAAAAGTTGTGCCTAGTTCCTGTGAATAAGACGCCATGTCCAAGAGTCCTGAATGACTACAGACCAGTGGCCTCGACCTCACACATTATGAAAGCTTTTGAGAGGCTGATCCGGGAGTCCCTCTGACCTCTGGTCAAACCCTCACTTGACCCCCACCAGTTTGCCTATCAACCCCATCTTGAAGTAGATGATGCCATCATACATCTGCTCCATCACACCTATACCCACCTGGACAAGCCTGAGGGCTTAGTGAGGATCATGTTTTTTGATTTCTCCAGGGCCAGTCTGGCCTGCACTACAAGGAAAGAAATAAAAAAACATGCAGGTTAACACTCTCCTGATTTCCTGGATCATGGACTACCTGCCCACAGTACGGCCGCCTACAGAATTGTGTGTCTGACACTGGTCTGTAGCACAGGTGCTCCACAGGGGACAGTTCTGTCTCCATTTCTCTTCACCCTGTACATCTCAGACTTCAGATATAACTCAAAGTCCTGCCATCTTCAGAAGTTCTTTGATGACTCTGCAGCTGTAGGATGTATTAAGGATGGAGATGTCATTGAGTACCAGGGAGTGGTGCAGGGACAGTTTTGTTGACTGGTGTGTGCTCAACTACCTTCAACTGAACATCAATAAAACAAAGGAGCTGGTGATGGACTTCAGGAAATCTGGGAGTCCTGTCATCCCTCTCTTTATACAGGGGAGGAGGTGGAGGTGTTATCCGAGTACAAATACCTGGGAGTTTACTTAGGCAGCAAACTGGACTGGACTAAGAACTCAGCAGCATTGTACAAAAAGGGTCAGAGCCAGAGGAGAGTCTCTGAGGAGACTCAGGTTGTTCAACGTCTTTATGAGTCTGTGACGGCCAGTGTCATCTTCTACACTGTGGTCTGCTGGGGCAGCAACATGAAGGTGGCAGACACAGGTTGAACAAACTGACCAGGGGGGCTGGCTCTGTTCTAATAATAATGAATATTTTATTGATCCCCTTGGGGAAATCGCAGTTGAATCTGCCAGACAGTATGTCTGCGCTACTACAGGGCTTTGGTGTCTCGTCCAAGGACACCTCAGTAAGTAGCCAGGAGAAACCAGGAATCGTCCAAGGACACCTCAGTAAGTAGCCAGGAGAAACCAGGAATCGAACCACTCACATCTACTTTGTAGACAACTGCTCTACCACCTGAGCTACTGCTGGATGCTGTCCAAACTCCTCCAATTCTGGACAATCCCTCCCCACCCACTCCACAGTGTGTTGACTGGACAGAGGAGCAAATTCAGCCAAAGACTTATTAACATCAAGTGTTCCACAGAGCGCCTCACGAGGTCCTTTCTGCCTGTGGCCATCAATCTCTACAATTCCTCCCCCCTCTGTAAGGGGTGGGGGAACTGATAATTGATGTCTTATAATTGCTGTCATTCAACCCTGGACTATAAATATTAGGCCATTTTCATTCAGCTCACATATTCTGTATATATATTAAGTTCTCTATATTGATGTTATTGTGTATTTATGTTGGTGTTGATCTTTCCTGGTTGTGGTTCCATTTCTTTCTGTCTGTATTAAAGACAAATGTAATGAGGCAAAACAATTTCCCTCTGGGATTAATAAAGCTTTTTGAATCTTGAAACCACAATGGGACAAGAAAATCAGTAGTTAGTTTTATTGTATGCAACTTCCCCGAAGTCCAAGCATCTTCATTAGCAAAGAACTGACAGATCGCTGTAGACAAGTGGTATTGGTACAACACCTGCTGCAAGGTTTAATTATCCAGTCTTGATAATAACAAAGTCTGATTATGTAGTCTTGAACAATATACAAAAAACAGCAAATCACACAATTCCCTCAAAAATTGCTTACAGGTCCATGTTTTCCTTCCAGTTTGGCTTCAACCTTAGGTTTCTCCATTTATGTTCAACATAAAAGACTCATGCTTCTCTCTAGTCGCCTCCCTTTCTGTTGCTGCTCTACTCTGTTGATATTTATTGGACTGTGAGATAGTGGTATACACCACATTCCAAATTTTTACGCAAATGATATCTTTCTCTGATTTTTATAATTAGTCAATGCAAATGACAGTATAATTTTCAAGTCATCAATCCTGAGGGTTTAATTAAAATTTTATTGAACAAACCTCCTAATGATAACAAATATTTATTTCAAAAATAAATATATAACATAACAAACTGAAAATAAAATAAAATAAACTGAAAACGCACTGTTCCAAATTATTATGCACAACAGAGTTAAAACATTTTATAGGTTGTAAAGAACTGAAAATGGGCTTTTGTTGAATTTGCAGCATTAGGGGGTCATATTTACTGAAATCAAAAGCTATTTCAATCAAAAACATCCTAACAGGGCATGTTACATCTTAACATAGGACCCCTTCTTTGATATCACCTTCACAACTCTTGCATCCATTGATGTTTTTGGACAGTTTCTGCTTGAATTTCTTTGCAGGATGTCAGAATAGCCTCCCAGAGCTACTGTTTTAATGTGAACTGCCTCCCACCCTTATAGATCTTTAGCTTGAGGATGCTCCAAAGGTTCTCAATTGGGTTGAGGTCAGGGGAGGATGGTGGCCACACCATGAGTTTCTCATCTTTTATGCCCATAGAAGCCAATGACATAGAGCTATTCTTTGCGGCATGAGATGGTGCATTGTCATGCATGAAGATGATTTTGCTACGGAAGGCATGGTTCTACTTTTTGTACGATGGAAGAAAGTGGTCAGTCAAAAACTCTATATACTTACGAGGTTATTTTCACACCTTGGCCTACCAGCTCCACCACCTTGTTGACGTCGCAGCTTTGTTGGCACATGGTGGCCATTTAATGTTTATGACACATCCAATTTGCATAACAATTTGGAACGCGGCGTAGTGGCAACCCACTAGTCTAATACCAAGTCAGTACCAAGCTCAGACAGTCTTAAGACCAAGATAAGACTAAGATTTTAAGCAGTTGAGGACTAGTTAAGACCAAGACCAAGACCGGATGAGACCGGATGAGTCAAGACCACAAGACTTGACACAAGGTCATTTAACACACACAGCCAGAAAAACTCATTGTGGTTAAGATAGCTAAATTTCATTACACAAAAAAATACAAAACAGATTAACTTCAGAAAAACAAAAATACACCTTTTGGAGTGGCCAAGTTAAAGCCCAGAATTCAACCCAATAGAGATGCTATGGAATAACTTTAGGGGAACCACACACGAGGGGTTGAAGGGTTCACATACTTTTTCCACTATCACTATGAGGTGTTTATGGTTGTTTTCAATAAATATATGACAGATTAGATTTTTTTGTGTGTTATTATTTTAGGCGCATTATGTTTGTTAATACTCATATCTCAGATGAAGATCAGATCACATTTTATGACAAATTAATGCAGAAAACCATGAAATTCTAAAAGGTTTACATACTTCTTCTTGCCACTGGATGTTCCTTAGACCTGATTGCTTACGATCTGGCACACTCTTTAAAATCCAGTACACCTCTGCATTCAGTACCTGCAGTCTTCACACAAACATCTGTTGTTCTTGCTTAATATTTCAACATACTTTTGCCAAGTCAAACCTACTGACCTCAAGTACAAATACACTGAATTAAAAATGTCATTAGCAGTTCTAGTGGTAGGAAGCTACATAGAAACTGTTCCTGAGGTCATCTTCCCACACACAATATACAAACATTTACACGATCGCAGATCACGATAATTTAGGATTTTTTTTGCAACCACATTTCTTCTTCAAAGGTTAAAGTTCCCCACCATTATTCTAGTTTTTATAATGTTTTGGACAGTTCTTAACCCAATTTTAGGGCAGGGCAAGTTATATTATCAAAAAACAGTATACAATTAGAACTGCCGCATTGCGGCTGTGTGCCTCCACTAACCAGTGATGTTGTAGTTTACACACGTCTATTCAAACTTATATTCTCATAGGTTTATGCATGAGCCCTAATCATATATGGATGTTTGACCATAAAAACTTAACTACTTGTTATGCCATCATAAAATAGCTTATTTTTTCTTTGTTTGGTTAAAAATAATATAAATAAATTAGTTTAGAATTTGAGTAGGATTGGTGCCACTGGTATTTGTAGTAGGTCATCTCTAATGACAGTACAACATTCTTACAGAACTTTAAGCCACTCATACTTCCAAAGACGCTACCAACTATACCAACTGACAGACGTCAAAGTTTATCAAGTTGAAAAACCTTTGACAGTCCTCAAATAGTTCCAAATAGATCCATTATTCCAGAATAAAACTTTAGCTGATAAATTTCTCTTCTGACACATACCCGTTGTGACACATGTCTATATTAAATTGGGAGTGAATGACAGATCTATTTTACAACTTAACACAGGTTCGTTTAGCAGAAATACTGACAGGTCATATTTTCTGACTGATGGCTGAGCACTGACACTTTCTACAGCTAAAACAGCACTAAATGTATTGTTACAGAAGGATGGTGTATTTCAGTAGACTGGCTGACATGTTTGACATTGTCAAATAACACCTTTCCTATCTAAGTAATTATTAACACACACAAATTTACGTGCTTTTTCTTGCAAATCTGTGGTCTACCACTATGTCCCATTGTTTCAACATGTAGTTGTCTTGTGTGCTGACTATGTTTATGTTTAGTTTCAGGGCAAAATAGACTTTAAACTACTCTGTACTTAGTTTGCTTTAAAAGGTGCAGAGAGAGAGAGAGAAAGATCTAAACAGTGGTAAACTGTTTAGTGCCTGTCTCTTTTGACTTATGTTTAAAATACACTTAGCATGCATAAAAATATCTGGGACATTTTAAGTCTATGACAACCCAAAGTTATTTAGATCTGTCTTCTGTGGGTGCATCTCTAAACTACAGGAGGTACTTTCTCAGCTTAGTTTTGGGAAGCGGGCATAGTTAAGGTTAGGTAACTTAGAGAGACAGACTCTGTAAGTCTGTTACTAGGCAAATAACTAGATTTTAGTGATTTAACAGCACACAAGGAGTCCCACCATCACCCTAATCCATCCCGAAACTAATTTCTTATGACTGCAGACTGCTGTTTAAGTCAATGCTATTAAGAAAATATATAGATCACAAACATAACACAACCAAAAAGATACTGAACCTTTTTTTATTGAAATACATAATGTGATGGCCTCCCCCTCAGACAATAAAGTTGATATGGTGAACTCAATATAGTAGTAAAGATATGTTTTGTTACACATCCAGCAGTTAAGAAGCATCATCGTCACGAGCCAGAAAGTGGTATTTCACAATTTTTTATATAGGTAAAATGATACATACAGTAGCTGGTGTTATGATAATCTGCCAAGTATGTCCATAAACTTACCCATAGATGCAAGAGATGTCAATGACCACGTCAATCATGTCGCAACACAGTTCGTATGTCTGCATGTCCACTGGGCTGCTGTCTGTGGCAATGTAAATCTTACTGACCACATCAAACAGGAAGGCCTTCTCAATACCTGAGTTCTAAAGAAGAGGCAGAAACAGAGATAAAAAAATACAGAAATTATGTAAGGCAGAAAGTATGTCATTATTATTATAACTTAAGCATAGGTCATTAATTTTACCAGGCCAAGTTTTAATTCCACAGACCAGAGCTTTCAATGACCAAAATTACATGCAGATAGTGTACTCCTGTACCCTTGTGCTTGAATGTCATGTAACAACACAGGAGGGCAGTCATCTGAACATTACTCCAGTGAAACTTTATAATATTGTTGATAAAAATGCTGCCACACTACATACAGTACTCAATACTGTTTCCCCCTGAAAAAGAAGAGGGTGGAGAGTGCGCATCAGACATATCTGACACGCATTCTCTTTTCACTGGTGGGAGTGTGCTCACCTCTGTGTGGCACACATGTCTGTGGGTGCATGCACATATCTGTGTGTGCACATTGGGGCACAACTCCATCATGTGCGACACAAAAAGCAGAGGAGAATTGTAGATGTCCAACCATTTAGAGAGAAATGACATGAGGTTGTGTAAATAAGATAAATAAAATTATCTAACATTAAATCTATAACATTAAGGCTATTTAGTTTGTTTAATAAAAGAACAAGGTATAGACCTGTTCTATAGGAAAGGTAAACTTAAATGACTTCTGTTGTGATCTACGTAAAAAATAAAATTTGAAAATAGAAAAACAAAAATAAAAAATTTACTTGACCTTCATCTATTCCTATTCATCTCACATATTCTGTATATATACTGTACATATTCTGTATATATATATATATATATATATATATTCTAAATTGTGGTTGTACAGCTATCGGTGCTACTATGGGGTTTCAGTGTCTTATCCAGGCAGGTAACTAGGAGGAACTGGGAATCAAACCGCTAACCCTGGGATTTGTAGACGATAGCGCCAACACCTGAGTACAGGACGTATAATGATAAAAAATATATTAAAGGGAAACTGGCGTCGCATTGTCGAAACTGAAGTCACATTGTCCAAAACTATTCACACAGTCAGCAAAACAGAAGTCCATGTGGACCAAACTGTAAATTGCCCTTTATTGCTTTCACACAAAATGCATTCAGTGATCACAGTTAGCAAAAGTCATGAAATCCTTTTTCAGTCAGAGAGCATCTCCAAAAAACGTTACAGCAAAACGTTAAACTTATGCACAACATTTTTCAAATGTGAATTAAATTAAATTAAATTAAATTAAATTAAATTAAATTAAATTAAATTAAATTAAATTAAATTAAATTAAATTAAATTAAAGCCAAATGACACAAACAAAAGTCATCAAGGCAATTAACAGTGTGAGGTTTAAGACCTTACAAGATAACTGTAGATATAACTAGAATGTGTTTTCTAAAGAAAATGCATGTGATAGCTGAAAGCAAGCTCTCACAGCTCCTTGCAGCTGATATTACTGGAAAATTTAAGCATGAAAACCTTTGAAATTTTTCCAAACTCTCCAGCAGGTGGCAATATGGTCTCAGGCTCCATTGTAGTTGGCACTTAATCATTGACAGTGAGTTGTTTCTATTACTTAAGCCTAACCAGAAGTTTAAAATGTGCACACATAACAAGCCACATGGTGGCGTGGTAACTGTAAAATTTTTGTATGTTAAGCATATCAGCAGATAGTAGAAGTGCAGGACATTTCACACCTGTGGAAATTACAGTTTTGGAGTTATAAACGTGAAAACATAAGCCATTTCTGTAGTGCCCCCTAATGGCCAATCTGCATGAAACACAACAGGCGTACAGGAGTACTATTCTACAATATTATGCAATTTGGTTGGCCTGGTTAATCATATTAAGGAGCTATGCCAATGAGATTCCCAAGAACCCGCCCAAACCTTTTCAAAAGGAAATTACAAGACAACAGTAAGAACTGTTTCAGAATGGGTGGTACCACTGAATTGGGGTGGAAATGAAAAATCATTCAAACTCTGAAGTTACATTACATTACATCATGCTTTTCTGAAGATGCAAATCAGTAAAACCAGTGAGTACAGCATTGAATGCAGTGGTTGCTTATGTGCAAAGTAACCAGTCTCACTGTTATGTTTCACTACCACCTAGTGACTGCATGTTAAAGAACAAGAGGGTATGCCACATCCATCAATCTGCTTAGTGTTTACTCCAACTTGATCAAAATAAAAGGGAAATATAAAAACTCACTGGTGAAAGGTTTACAAAGACATTGAATTGAAGGATGTTCTGTGGGGTAGTGTAAGCCTTGTAATGTGCCACAGCAGCAAGATTACTCACAGATATGAAGATGTTGAGCAGGTTTTCCAGTGTGGGCAACTGTGGGATGAGTTTCTGAACCACTTTACTGAAAGCCTCAAATATGGAATGGTCGTATATACTGGTTAAATAGAAGCTGTAGAGATAAAGGAAGAATCTCAATCAGAGTGAGTACAGCACTTCACTGACTACATTACAGTTTTATATTAGCTTTATACAGATACAGAAAAAAGGGCAAGAGAAATGTCATCGGTCAGATTTTACTGTTCAACGTCAACTTACCAACATTTGAAGAACTTTGACGTCAAGCCTAAACAAGCATATTTAAAAAGAAACTGTTTAAAGATCTAAAACAAACGTGGCAAATGAAGCAATTCAAACTATACCCAGTATAATTTATATTGCTTCAATACTAGTTCATATATAATACCTGACTTTCAGTATGCATACAAAGAAAATACAGTTTGCGAAACGTTACTTGAGGGCATAGATATGTTTTTCCCCAAAATGTATTGCTAAAATGTTCATGTTTAAATACAAGCAGCTTGTCTAAATAAAGGGTTATAGTCTCTGCGCAGAAACTTTTAGAACCTGTCAGCTTTTAGTGTCCAATGCTACATACAATATTGAGAGTTACCAAAAATACAATCAGTACTACATGAGAGCAATTAGAACAGGGCTGGACAACATTTTATCTACAATGTTTTTATTAAGGGAATTTTTGAAAACACATCAGATCTCAATGGGGAATATTTGTGCTCCATATCTATACTGATAGAGACTGGCAAATGTGTTGGAATGAAAGGATGCCACATTGTTTGATGGAAATTAAAATTATCAACCAACACATCACTGAATTCAAACAATCAAAGGTGAAAAAAATTATGTGGCAGGTTAGTCCATTTTTGTGAAATTTCATTGCAGCAACTTAAAAATGTACTCAGTAGTTTGTATGCCTTCCTTGTGCTTGTATGCATTCCTGACAATGTCAGGGTATGCTTCTAATGAGACAACGAATGGTGTCCTGGGGTATCTCCTCCCAGAGAGGAGAAGAGATGCAACCTGGTGGCGTTGGACGGAATGAAACAAAATGTCCCAGAGATGTTCTATTGGATTTAGATTAGGCAAGTGTAGGGGCTATGGTATGAATTTCTTCATCCTCCAGGAACTGCCTGCATACTCTCACCACATAAGTTCAGGCATTGTCGTGGACTAGGAGGAACCCAGGACCCATGGCACCAGTCTAGGGTCTGACAATGGATCCAAGGATTTCGTCCTAATACCTAATGGCACTCAGTGTGTCGTCATCTAGCCTGTAGAGCTCTGTGTGTATGGCTTCTCCAGACCCTTTCACGTCTGTCACATGTGCTTAGGTTGAATCTGCTCTCAACTGTGAAAAGCACAGGGCTCAGGTGGTGAACCTACTAATTCTGGTGTTCTATGGCAAATGTCAACGAGCTCCCAGAGGCCAGGCAATGAGCACAAGGCCTATTAGAGGATCTTGGGCACTCAGGGCACCCTCATAAAGTCTGTTTCTGGTTGATGGTCAGAGACATTGACACCAGTGGCCTGCTTAAGGGCATTTTGTAGCTGGCAGTGCTCATCATGTTCCTCCTTGCACAAAGGAGCCGATTCCACCAGTTAGGTTAAGGACCTTCTACAGTCCTGTCCAGCTCTCCTAGAGTAACTGCTTGTCTCTTTCATGCTCATAAGACTGTGGTAGAAAACACAGAAAACCATCTGGCAATAGTACTGGCAGTTGGACAGCTGCCAGACTACATATCTACGCTACTAAAGAGTTTCTGTGTCTTGTCCAAGGACACCTCGACAGGTAGCTAGGAGGAACCGGGAGTCAAACCACTGGGATTTGTTGACGATTGCTCTACCACCTGAGCTATTGCCGCCCTGACTATGAATTCTGACAAACCCCCACTACTGCTTGATTCTAGTGTGTGTGTGTGCATGCGTGTGTGTGTCAGTTTTGTGTGAATCACATGGCTATGGCTATTTTCTACACTTTGCTATCTCGAGGTGCTGGGTCTATTTTTGAACGTCTTCTTTCTGTAGCTGAATCCTGAAATTCACTTGCAAATGGAAACACAGTAAATGTAAAGTCCTGCATTCAAAATATTACTTGAAAATGCTGAAAGTATTAGCTTACAAAATACTTTTACAAAGTTCTCATAATGCAGTTCTCATGATATTTAATATATTATTAGTTTACAATTATTGATCCATGAATGTGTTCACTTCATCACTTCAATGTTGCAGCTTTTTTTGATGGAGCTGCATTTAAACACTTATTGACTGCTTTGAGGATCAAATGCTTTGAAAAATTCTAATCTGAGTTGATTTAAATACTGCTAGGTGGTTTGTGAATTTTGCACCGTACAAAATAAAGTTGTATGGTTATATTGTATTTTGTATCATTAATCAAACTCTTAACAACAGAAATACGAATACTCAAATAAAGTAGAAATACCTTAAAATTGCATTTTAAGCACATTCATTTAGTAAATGTACTGTACTTTAATTTATTTTCCACTACTGTTTGACAATACTAACAAAGAGCTCTTCAAAGCAAAACAGCGTTCTGGTAAATTAACTTTGCTGGGATCCCATCTAAAAGCTCCAAGGCGAGCCCACCTCAAGTGAATGTGCTCCAGGCCTGCGTCTATGAGGTCATCATTGGTTCGTTTGTGAATGTCCCTCTGCTTCTCGATTTTGTGATCATCTGACAGGCCATCCACTTTGTGAATGAACACCTCAAAGTTGATGTCTGGATTCACTTTGTAGGCTCTGGTTACTGTGAGATGCAGTCTACTCAGAGCCTCCACATAGTCATCCTATCAAGAGGAACAGTAGAGAAACTCATTAGGAAAGAATACCACCTACCATTCAATCTTTCCACTTTAAGGTTTAAAGGTGACTTTTGTAGTCATAATCAAACAATATTGTGAGTGTATCACATATTAATTGTATTATGAGTTGAAGTATCAAGAAATGGTATTTGCACACAAAAAGTGAGCAATATAGTTAGACAGAGTTGCCGTCACAAGGTTTGTCCACTAAAGAGAGCTAAAAATAGATTTTTTTTTTTTTCCAAATTAACAAAGAATCTTGTGCACAGCTTAAGGATTGATAGCAACACCACCTCCATTTTTCTGTGTCAACAACAAGACTTTTGCTGGTCCACAGAATGGTTGTTTCTGTGGAGGGCAAACATCCTCAGAGATTCTTAAGATTTCAGTGATACCAATACTGTGATTTGTATTTGTTTAGTTCTTCCCCTTAATTTTACTGTAACATAAATGACTAACTACTGTATGTAAACCAGTGCTCAATATTCCCATTATTTCCTAATCAAATCGTAATTAAATATTAAGATAATAACTTCATCAGAGCACCCACTTCCCCACGGGTTTATCAGTGCCAGTTCTGATTTAAGACCCATTCCTATTAATTTGTTATCTCCTGCTGCTGGGTTTAAACCTCACAGCTAAATAAAATCCAAACCCTGCTCCCACACGTGACATGGATGCTAATGTGAAAATTGATCTAGTTGTCAGTCTGGTCACCTCACTGTATAGAGCAGCAGCTACAGTGCTGATGTATTAGTTTTGTAATAATAGTATCAGTCCTGCAGAGTGATAACAAATCTTTGTAATAAAGACTTAATATAGGAATGATTACTTAAGCACTGCTGCCTTGTGGCCTTACCTGTGAGTCAATGACAAAGATAAGTGCTCCAGTGCCTCTGAAAATCATTTCATAGTCGAAAGTTGGATCAAAGAAGTCAATCTGGCCAGGGAAGTCCCAAATCTGGAAGCTGACAAAGGAGCTACTGGAGACCTCCTCTCTGCAAATTTTATTGGTGCTCTCCAGGAAGAGGGTCTCATTGGGTGACATTTTATGAAAGACCACCTTCTGGATGGAAGACTTCCCACTCCTGCGCAGGCCCATCAACAGAATCCGAGGTTTGACCTCTCCATTTAGAGAATCACTGAAGCCCAACACTGTACATCAACAAGCAAACAGAGGCATGACGAACAGGTGAGAATACATACATTAGAAGATCATGTATGACAACATATTTGTTTGAGGATGACCATTTATTTAAAAAAAGGCAGTTTACTGGCCAATTTACTACTTGACACTACTACAGACTACTACTTCCGATTTGATTGCATACAGCCTGTGAAAAAGGTATTTCCCCTTTTCTGTATCTTTCTTTATTTATTTTACTTATTTATTCATTTTTGCACATTTGTCTCACTTAAATGATTCAGATCATCAAACTGATTTTAATATTAAACAAAGATAACCCAAGTAAATATAAAATGCTGTTTTTAAATGATGATTTAATTTAACTAATTAAATATTAGTAAAAAAAGCTATTGTTGATATCACATTACAAAAAAAGATAAGTAACACAGGCTATAGGGCCCACTGCATTTCCCAAACTCCTGGAAGACCTACTGTCTCTGAACACCTCACGAAACACCACAGGACCAGACCTCAAAGCGTCTTCAGATTCTGGGCAGCAAACCTGTGCCTAAACCTCTGCTTATAGCAAATCCACTTATGACAAGAGAAAATATCAACTATAGCGCAGATATAAGAATAAACAGCTGTGTAATTAGCTTGGTGGTCAGTCACACACCAATCACTCCACACACTAATTGGCAGTTAATTCCTGGTACCAGCTTACTGTTGTGTTTTAGAATTGCTTTTTCTTCTAGCTTTTGAATTCTGAATTTTGAATTTCCTATCTTACAGGCAATGTGCTACAGTAAAACAATTGTATGTGTTTGTGTTTGTATGACAGTTATTGTGAGGACAAGCATGAATTTTTAACCTTTGGAGTGAGGACATTTTTCTAAGGTGAGAACATTCTAGTCTGTCCTCACAATGCGAAGTGTGTGCGTCACATTACTTTTTATTATAAATAAATAAATATTTATTTATATTTGCTCCATGTTGAGGAATGTCATGTCAATGCTAACAAAACTCTTTCTTTATGAAAAAGGTGAAGGCCTAACACTCACTGACATAAGAAAGGATTGACCTTAATTTAAACTACACCAAATACTGAATGTCTATAAATAAACTGTATCTGAGCACTATTTTCATTCTATAATCCAGTGTGGACATGAAATACTGCAGAGCTGAACTACTGATTTTGCAACTATTTACAAACAACAACTATACTCATGTCCATTTCTCCCTCTCTCCACCACCATCTCAGGACTGGAAGTCAGTTGAAAGAAGACAGAGTGCAAAGACAAAACAGATAGCTATACCTTATTAAAAACTAGTCACTAATATATCATATTGTCTTTTTTTCCTGGGGCTTTAAAAATATTTCTAATTAACTGACATTACTGACATTTTTCACTATTTTTGGACACAGAAAAATCAATAGTAGGGCAGCAAATGTAAGAGGCCTTGCCAGAGTCTCTATGAGGCTACTCTGACAGATACAAATACTGTCAGAATGCTAGCTGCAGAAAGTACTGATTCATTCCTCTTTGTGTTGCAGATTTCATGTTAACTTGTAAAATACCACTACCAATACTCAGTACCCATTATGGGGATACCCAGTAACCCCATAATGTTAAACAACAATATGTTTTTTTGTAAATTAATTAAAATTGAAAAACTGAAATCTCTCATTCACACCTTTGTGTGACAGCACACAGTCTTTGTGAGTAAGCCTGTAAAGCCTGAATCATAAAGCATGTCTGCAACACAGTGAAGTGTGCAAGAGACAAGTAGTGTGAAGCCAGGTTACCATTTTAGTTTATTATGTTAGCATGCTTTTTATGAGCATTAAAATCAATGTTAAACTGTGGATTTTTTCTTCTTAATTAGCACATATATGCTCTATTAACGTATTACACTATAATGTGCAGTTACTGCCACCAAAGGACAGCTGAACTGTGAAAGATGACAGGCTCTAATGGGAATACAGCCCTCTCAAAAACCTCCTGTACCCTCAAGAAATATTTTGATTTCAAAGCTGTATGAGAGACCCAACAAGGATGAGGCTTTGTGCACTATTTGATAACAAAAGCTGTGGCAAGAAATGCTGTCAGCATGCTAACATACAGGTACAGTAATACATGTAATTCAAATGATGATGATTTAGTGGAATGATATTACTGATATTGGATATTGATCATAATTGTGCTTAAAGATTGCACGTGATGGGTGTCAGATGTGCCTGTGCAACAGCTGGATTTTGTCTTTTTGGTTGTTTCTTAGTTTTAGTTTAGTTTAGTTTTTTACTGGTGCTAGTTTACATACCAACATCTTGAAGTGAGGCTAGCGAATCCTGACTGAAAGTAACCGTAAGCTGGCTAACTTGTTGCACACAAACTTTACGCTACAGCTGTCGGATTAGTATAGTAACATGAGACGTAAACGTTTTTCAAAATGGAAGGAAAAGTCACTCGGCAAGTCTACTATCCGGATATAAAGCGTAAATAATATAGTCTATTATTCAAGCTCTTCAAGAAACTTTTAAAATAAAGTTTTTCAGCAGCTTCAGTTAGCTAACAGCCAGGGTTAGCGTTGGTTAAGAAACGCAGTAAGTTTACCGTGCACCGACACACTTCAGTGACAGTAGCGGTAAGAGCTCAGTCTCCCTTGGCTCTCCGCGGCTGTGTGACCTTCCTCCGCAGTACAATTATCCCCCTACCTCCGTCTTCACAGTCCAGCTCGGCGTCTGAAAACGCCTCCAGGTCGTCTTGGTCGTCGTAATACCCCAGAGCCGCGTCCTCGTCATCCTCCCCGCTCCCAGCTGGGACTCTCTGTGTCGTCATGCTTCTCTCTCGCTCCGTCGTTCCGCTTGTTGCTTTGGGTTTCTGCTGCTCGTGCTCGTGCTCGTCACCTGATCCAGCAGAACCATGCGGGTGACCTCTGACCTCCGTCCACCCCGCCTCCAGGGGGACAAGGCTCCGCTTGTGCTGGTGTAAAGAGTTTAAAACTCCAAGTCCAGCTCAACTTCACTGCAACGACATTTACAAGTTCTTACTTTGCATTAGGTCACTATAGTATTTTGTTGTTTGCTGTGTAAAGGCTGATTAAATACAGTAGTTTGGCCACAAGCTGTGTTGAATTCGTGAAATGTGCTTATGTTACATGGTTGTAGTGTTTTGTCCAGTCGTCTTTTGTTTCAGTCAGTAGTCAGAGTGGATATAAGTGTTTAAGTAAATGAGAAAAGCGGTCCTGTACTGAAGTGTAATGTTATGTTTGGTCTTGCTAAGAGGCCATCTGAAATAAAAGAGAATATGAGAAACATTATGGTACAGTTGCTGTTGATAAAAAATAAGCAGAAACAAAGACTGAACACAGAGTACACCAGTGTTTGTAAACCCTGCAAAGACAATGGGAATTTGTGGTAGTGGTAGTGATGGAGGTTAGCTCAAAGACTTCCTTCATGATCAGTCGAAACATTTCACTACTCATCCAAGGAGCTTCTTCAGTCTTAAAGTTTAAATTTGTGGTCCCTAACCAACTAACTTTCAGACTACAAGCTCCTTGGATAAGTAGTGAAACGTTTCAATCTAACAAGAAGTCCAGTGGCAAAACACATGATCAAAACAAGGCTGGAGAGTTGCTTCAGGAACAAGAGCATGCAATCTGGCAAGGAAAGTGTGAGTGATGTGCTGTTTATATTGGAGGAGACACAGGTAAAAGCAATCAGACTGTTTAGGAAATAGAGTGATGGAATTGAGGCAGGTACCAGAACGGAAGAGGGGAGAAATTTCAAAATAAGATCAGAAGTGGATAGTGACCATGTCTGCATTTGTGGATAATGGTTCTCACTGTGGTTCACTACAGTCCCAAAGCCTTGGAAATGGCTTTGTAACTCTTTCTAGACTGACATGTAATTTACTTTTTTTCTTTTTTCAAATTGACCATTGCTATTCCCAATGTGGAAATGTGCATATGTATGTGCATTTTTTTTTTTTTTTATTTGCACATTCACACACCCCATGTACACATATACTTACTTTTAAAAATAAATACAGTCTTCACAGGTAAAATCTGAGGATAAGACCAAATAATACATTTAATAATTATCAAGGTGTAAATATAGTCAAATTAAAGATTAAAGATTCAAAACTTTGTCTCATATTTGATTTTAAACTGGAATGTTTTCAGTGTACAGAAAACACAAAGGAATACTATACATACATTATACTGTATATTCAATTTAAACACACACACATCCACACACTATTTTATACAGTATTATGGTATGCAACTATTCTGCCTGGGAAGTCCAGGTGAAAGCTCACTGTAAAACTGGCATTACACTCTGGTAACTATATGATGTTGAGTCAGACTGGAAACACAGCACTTCACCTGACCTGTCAGAATGCTCACGCTCAGACAGCTTGTCTCCTGCTGCTCGATGAATCCACACCAGACACAAAGAACAACAAGAGCTCCAGGCATCATGCAATGCACTAGACTGTAATGTATTACGTGTGTATAAAGTGCAGTAGACTTTACACTCTGTCATAATAATGAGGTACACAGAAAGGAATAGTTTTACAATGTGCTTGTTATCATTTGATAAACTGTAAAACTGTTAAACTCTTATTTGTTTCTAGATGGGTGACACCTGTTTGGACATAGCTGCTCGCAACAATAATATGACCCTGGTGAAATCCTGCTGAGTTCACTGTGTTGTTTGACAGAGAGAAACCAGGTACATTGTGTCAATACTGAAATGGATGGCAAGAGAGAGACATAGTCTACGTAAGCACCTAAAACAACAAAGATGAAGAAGGATATATATATATATATATATATATATATATATATATATATATATATATGACAATTGAAACTTGCTAAATTAATATTCTCACTTTCACTTCCTCACATTCTCACTTCACCTTTGTATTGCTGTAAATTAGTTTTCTAAACATTCCTAGGAGACAGGTTTCTGTGTTTGCTTACAGAGTGGAGACATGTAGCGGCTGCTGGAGGCAGGGACTCATGGCAAAAGTCACATTTTTCAGTTCTATTTTACAGTAGTAAAACGGTTATAACACTTAATATGAGTGCAATAAAAAAAAAACTCTCACATCAAGAGAGTCAAAATGTCAAAATGTCAAAACATAGTAGATCGTCAGATATTAGTGACTGCTATTTTAATGTATTAACAGGTGTCTCCAGAGTTTAAAACCTAACCTAATTTACAGATACTTTAGCTTGCTGTAACTCATCAAATGTCAGTGTATTGTGTTATGTATGTGATACTGTGCCCTTGACAAAGCTAGAGACAACAATCATAAAGATGTGGCACTGGAGCTTCTCAGGTTTGTGTCCTTAAGATAAAGTTACCTAGATTTTACAAGCTCATAAGTAATGTAGCCATAGCAGATTTTGTTATTATGTTCAGGTACAACGCTTCATACGAGGCTGGACAATAAGGAAACACTATAAACAATGAGGAAGACAGAGACTAACAGCTGACCACAGGAGCCAATCTCTCACCAGAGTAGAAAGTCTAACACACAAAGTAAGGATAAGCAGATGGCACCGAGTGTCAAAGTTACATTGGGGGTTTTAATGTTGCAACACCAGTGGTTGATTAATAGATCAGTTTAATTTAAGCAAAGAAAACATCTCCTGGTTAAATGGAAAGGAAACAGCACATCAACACATGTACAGCTTTAAAAAACATAGATGATCAAGATCATGTAAAATACATACATAATTATGTATTAATTTTTTCCTGTAAACCTCCTTCCCCTCCCTGATCCTGACAGACAGCAGTCTCTGGACCCTCTTTGCTGCCTCCCTGTCCCAGAGTCCTCAATGACTTCAGACCAGTGGCTCTGACATCACACATAATGAAGGCTTTTGAGAGGCTGATCCTGGAGTCCATGCGACCTCTGGTTAAACCCTCACTTGACCCCCTCCAGTTTGCTTACCAACCCCATATTGGAGTGGATGACGCCATCATACACCTTCTCTATCGCACCTACACCCACCTAGACAAGCCTGGGGGCTTAGTGAGGATCATGTTTTTTGATTTCTCCAGTGCATTCAACACCATCCGGCCTGCACTGCTGGGAGAGAAATTAAAAAACATGCAAGTCAACACTCCCCTGATTTCCTGGATCATGGACTACCTCAACAACTGGCCACAGTACGTCCGCCTGCACATCTGTGTGTCTGACACTGTGATCTGTAGCACAGGTGCTCCACAGGGGACAGTTCTGTCTCCATTCCTCTTCACCCTGTACACCTCCGACTTCAGGTACAACTCAGAGTCCTGTCATCTTCAGAAGTTCTCTGATGACTCTGCAGTTGTAGGATGTATTATGTCACGGAGTACCGTGGAGTGGTGGACAGTTTTGTTGACTGGTGTGGACTCAACCATCTGCAGCTGAACATCAACAAAACAAAGGAGTTGGTGATGGACTTCAGGAAATCTGAGAGTCCCGTCATCCCACTCTCTATACAGGGGGAGGAGGTGGAGGTGTACAGAAAGGCTCAGAGCCGGATGTACTTTCTGAGGAAACTCAGGTCCTTCAACGTCTGTGGTGGCCAGTGTCATCTTTTATTCTGTGGTCTGCTGGGGCAGCAACATGAGGGTGGCAGACACTAACAGACTAAACAAACTGATTAGGAGTGCTGGCTCTGTTGTGGGGGTGGAGCTGGACCCTCTACATGTTGTGGCTGAAAGGAGGATGCTGTCCAAACTCCTCTCAATCTTGGACAACCCCTCCCACCCACTACACAGTGTGTTGGTTGGACAGAGGAGCACGTTCAGCCAAAGACTCATTAACATTAAATGCTCCACAGAGCGCCACCGGAGATCCTTTCTACCTGTGGCAATCAATCTGTACAATTCCTCCCCCCTCTGTAAGGGGTGGGGGAAGTGAAACTGTCATAAACTTGCTGTGAATATATTGACCCAATTTCATTTAACTATTTACTTATTACTGTATATATATATATATATATATATATATATATATATATATATATATATATATATATATATATATATATATATATGTATATTGAGTTTTTCGGTATTGATGTTATTGTGTATTTATGTTGGTGTTGGATCTTTCCTGGTTGTGGTTCCTTTCTTTCTGTCCGTTTTGAGAACAATGGTAATGAGGCAAAACAATTTCCCTCTGGGATCAATAAAGTTTTTTGAATCTTACCGTTATTTCTAACGGTACCTTATTCTAAGTCCGCTAGCTGCTGCCCTGCTCAGCCTTCTCCCCCTGGGCCTGAGCCTGATCATGTGACACCAGTCTCTCTGGGTCCAGAGGAGGCACAAGAGATTTGGGCCCAGTTAAGGCCCAGGCTGCACTGGACATAGAGGCCATGTATGGGCTCTATGCCTGGGGCCAGGTGTGTTACCAGATCTGTTACCTGGCCCCAGGGCCCCACAGAGGAGACCAGTGATTCCCTGTACTCTCCCTACCTGGCAACACGTCTTGCTCTGTGGATGTCAAACCTTGATGGCTTCGACTCCAGCAAACACCACTCCCGTGTCCCTTCCGAGCTTTCCGGGCAGTGAGTTGCAGCTGCTCCCATCTCCAGCACCAGCCTCAGCTCCAGGCAGGGCCAGTCTCCAGGCTGTTTTTCCCTGCCCAGTTCCTGTTCAATCCCAATATCCTCCTTCAAAAAACTTCTATCTTCTATCATTTGTGCCTGGCATTTTGGGTCCTCCTTTGAAAAACTGATTTGTAACAAACCCTCAGTGTTTAGATCTCTTCTTTTGATATGTGTTTTACTAAATGTGACTTTCTTCTGATAACCCAAAACTGCTCTTACATCTTCACAGGTGGGGACAGTACCTGAAGCAGGGTTTTATTTGAAAATGGTGTAAAACATCACTGCATGTACTTCTTCCAAAGTTAGAACTAAACCATCCATTCATCCATTTTCTTAACTGCTTGTCTGCTCAAGGGTCACAGGAGGGTTGGAGCCTTTCCCAGCTATCATCAGGAGAGAGGCAGGGTACACCCTGGACAGATACCCCGATGACACAGGTACCACTTAGTCAGTTGCTGCTAAGCTAAGTTTTGTGAGAATGAAACACAGAATTCAGGAATGAAAGTCTAAATTCTTTGATTAATTTTGGAAATTGATTAAGTCTCAGCCCTTAATGTTGTTTCTGGTAAAATACAAAGGAACTGAATGAATAAAAAGTAATTAGTATTTTAACTTATGGTTTCAACAGTGTTTAATATTCCGGAGAAGAAAGGGAAAATTGACCAGATACTGTATTCGACAATTAGATTAATAGAGGGTTTAAGCTTTGTTTCTTACCACAAGCAGGCAGCAGAAAGTCATGAACTGAAGAAGTGGTTTATCTCCCAACTGAAGGAAAGGGATGTCCAAATCCCAGCCAAAGCCACATGTTACAGACTTCTCTCCTCTCTGGCAGTCTGTGGCAGACACTAATCTGGAATCTCTCCTTCTGCTGTCTTTAACATTCTGTCATCCAAATCTGCCTGCAGTGTGGGAGGCCTCAAGCAGGAGCAGAGGGGGAGCAAGACCTATTTTAAAATGAAAGTGGAAAGGTCACGTCTTATAATATCTTCTACAGTGCAGTCCAAAGACCATTTTAAAGAAACGTCAAGCTGTGATTTATAGTGGTTATCACAGCAGATCAGTGACACAGCTCACATTTTCAGTACATGTGGCTGACACAAACCATACACAAAATATACTGTATATGGAGAAACGTTCAAATACACTGATTACTGAAGGAGTAAAGCCATAAAAATAGTTTTAAAATCTTTACTGAAAGTCCCTCTGCTAGCTTTTCCAATTGTTTAAAGTTGTTCAGTTGACACTGTTATATCATACGTTAGCTGTAGTGCTAGGTCACTGCCAGTAAAAAGTTTTAGTATAAATATTTATTGGTATTTAACAAGACAGGGGACAGTAGACACGTCAGGAGAGAGTTGGACAACTCAAAATTCAGAAACGTGATGTTGTTGTTTTTTTCTTTCCTTCTCTGGTCTTCTGTTAGATGACTATAAGAACACACCCAGTTATCTGTGCCTGCCATCCACAACTGAGGCCTTGCCTAGGTCTCCCCTGACCCCCACTGGCAACTGCCGGGAGTACAGCACAGTCATGCGTGAGCGGTGGTGCCATTGTGTGGGGAGGGCAGCATTCAGTGCAATGTCAGCACCCAGGGACCCAAAGTGTGGTGTTCAACGGTGTTCTCTGGCCCCACTCCCGCAGCACATATTACAGTGAATATTAACCCCCAGTAGAGAGTCCTGTAATGATCTGCCTGTACTCTTCTCAATGGACTGTCCTAGGTCTGGGGTCTGCCCAAGGGAACATTACATGGTTTGTCGCTCAAATTAATCAACTTAAATCCTACACTTGCCCACCCCCCTTCAATTCAATTCAATTCAATTTTATTTGTAGAGCGCTTTTTACAATTGACATTGTCACAAAGCAGCTTTACACAACCAAAGAACAGTACATGAACAGTGTATGTGTATGAGTCATGGAATGTGATTGTCCCTGATGAGCAAGCCGAGGGCGACAGTGGCAAGGAAAAACTCCCTGAGAAGGCAACAGGAAGAAACCTTGAGAGGAACCAGACTCAACAGGGAACCCATCCTCATATGGGTGATTACATGCTGTGTAGGCAGCAGTCCAGCATAACAGTTAAAGTCTTTTAAGTTAATATGGAGTCCAGTTAGTTATTGCAGGCAGACTAGTTCCATTCCTTGACTATCGAGCGTTGAGTCGAGACCTCCAAGAAACAGCTTCCGACGTCCGCCGAGGCCGGGACCGACATCATAGTAGCTTGTGACCAATCCAGTCTCCAAACGCATCCCAAAGGGCAAACGGTGGATCCAGGCGACGAGATCTCCAGCCAGAAGTTGGGCATCAGGACGAGTCAGACAGGTCCAGAGGGCAAAGGGTGGAATGACGTGTAGCTCGACAGAGAGACAGGAAGAGGGAAAAGAGAGAGGGAGAGGGAAAGAGAGAGAAGAGGAGAGATTGCAGTTAGTTGTATTCACAGTCAGATAAAGTTTGAGGTGAATGTATATTTAGTGTAGTGCAGCAGGGACTCCGGCAGGACTAATTATGACAGCCTAACTAAAAGGGTGGGTTCAGAAGAAAACACAGACATGAGGGCGCACTGGGATGTAGAGCAACCAAACACTTCACCATCAACAAACCCGAGTGATCAGTGAGAGTTGGGAAGACAGCATCTAAACATACCAGTTCACCATAATGCTCTACGTCCATGAGTCCTTCCCAGATCTATTTACTCAAATGCTTGACTAAATAGGTAGGTTTTCAGCCTAGACTTAAACACTGAGACTGTGTCTGAGTCCCGAACGCTATTTGGAAGGCTATTCCATAACTTTGGGGCTTTGTAAGAAAAAGCTCTGCCCCCAGCTGTAGTTTTTAGGATACGAGGTACTGACAGGCAGCCAGCATCCTTTGAGCGAAGTAGGCGTGGTGGATCATAAGACACTAGCAGTTCACTTAGATAATGCGGCGCAAGACCATTTAATGCTTTAAATGTCAAAAGTAGTATTTTAAAATCAATGCGAAATTTCACGGGGAGCCAATGAAGTGTAGATAAGATAGGCGTGATGTGATCGTATCTTCTGGTTCGAGTGAGGACTCTCTGATGTATTTATTTTTAGTAATGGTGGTGGTTTCATTGTGTGGGATAAGCTTGTAATCTGAAGAGAAAGAGATTAGAGTTTAACAAAAAAGATTCAAACTTATTGAGTTTGCTCCGCACAAGAAGATGATGCTTATGTGAGCCATGCCTCGCCAAAAGGAGCTTTCAGAGGATCAACGTTTACAAATTGTTGATTTACATAAAGCTGGAAAGAGTGACAAAGATAGAAATTTGCCAGTCTAGAGTTGTGCAAATTTCTACCTAGAAATGGGGGGGGGGGACTCATAACATTTGTGTTCATGAGTCTACAGTATGTAAAACATTGAACAAGCAGTGTGTCTGTGACAGGACACCACAAAGGAAGCTACTGCTTACTAAAAAGAACATTGCTGAATGCCTGAAATTTGCGAAAGAGCACACTGACACTCAGACAGCAGTATTGACAAAATGTTATGTGAACTGATGAAACTAAGATTTAACTGTTTGAAAAGAAAATACAGTACTACATCTGGTGTAAAAAGGTCACTGCATATCCTCATGAAACATCTTCCCAACTGTAAACTGTATGGTGGAGGAAACATGATTTGGGCCTGCTTTGCTGCATCAGGGCCTGGCCAGCTTGCAGTGATTGAAGGGAAAAAGAAATTTAAAAACATGGTAATGTGAGAATATCTCTACATCAGCTGAAACTCTGTGGAAGTTTGGTGATGCAGCAGGGAAATTACCAAAACACCAAAGTAAATCCACAACAGAAAGTGACAAAGTCAGAGCCCAGACCTCAGTACAATGGAGATGCTATTGAATGACTTGAGGGTTGACATACTATATACATACTATATACATACTATATATATATATATATATATATATATATATATATATATATATATATATATATATATATATATATATATATATATATATGTGTGTGTGTGTGTGTGTGTGAGTGTGTGTGTATATATGTATGTATATATGTATATCTCACCTCATTGTGATGCAGGATTGAAAGATACAGGATATTCATCAGGCTCTACAACACCCCACACAATAGCAAATGATGATAATTACTCACTACTTTCACAGTCTGCAACTGTGGATTAGGCATTAGTACAGTTGTCTACTAATTGTGGGATGGGTTGTTCAATTCCCGGTTCCTCCTGTCACATGTTGAAGTGTCCTTGGGCAAGATACTGAACCCTAAATTGTCCGCGGTGAGTCAGATCAGCAGCATGGCAGCTCTGCCATTGGTATGTGAGTGTGGGTATGCTTGTGTGTACGAAAGGGGGAATGACAAGTAGTGTAAAAGTGCTTTGAGTGCCAATTAGGTTAAGTAGATAAGTGCAGACAATTTATCTACCTGAATTTCCCTTCAGAGATTGATCAAGCTTATCTTATCTTATCAAATTTTGGATTTTTTAGACCATATAGAGACCATTACTCTGCTGAGTGGAGCCAGTAGGGATAGTGTTTATTAAAGGGAAAACAAGAATGGTAGTGATTTTGGTGATGGGCCTGTCTCAGCAGAAAAATGGTTTAACATGATCAGAATTTCAGTGCATCTTCACAGCAACACACAATGTGTGTCTCACAGCCCATTTGAATCCTCTCTCAGCCCAGCACCTTCACAGATGATCAAGCTGAAAATGATGAATAATGTTGACTAAAAAATAGTAAGATTTCACTTTTCATTTAATTGAATTTATTAATTTATTTATTGAAATTGGAATTGAAATGTAATATTACAGTTGTTTTATTATCTACCTGCAATTTGTAATTATCACTTAAATATGTTTTTATTAGTATAATTGAAATGAACAATCTGAACATTATTGTTTAAAACTAACATTTGCATGCATTATTATTTTGTCAGTGACTTATTGGCTCCGGTGATTTAAGTCCCATGTCTGTGGAATCCTGTCATTAAAACTATTAGCAGAGGTACAGTCTGCTTTTCTTTGAAACAACTACTGAAACATGTACACTTTTTTCAATTGTGACTTTATTATTAAAATCACAGAAAGTTATGTCATATACAGCATATACAAATCCTGGAGCCTGGAGCTAGTGTGCCTGAATGGATTTCTGCTATGATCAATCACTGTTACCCCGTGACTTGTTAAAATGGCTGCAACAGTTATGACATATATAAGCTCTCTGTAGTCATGGATATTTGTTCATAGCCACCATCTAGTAGTAACTGAGCCATGTCCAGTCCATGTCCTCAGCATAGGAACTGAGTGACATCAGACTGATTGTCTAAAGAGTCAGAAGTTAAATTACAAAAATGTGTAATTTTATTAACATTTAATTGATTTGCATTTAAAATCCAAATTTGCAAAGTGGTCTAGTAATGTAGTAAATGTACATTGTTACATTACACCATAGGCTTCTTGAAAAGTTGACATTACTGAATGAATTGAAGGCCAAAATGTGGGTGTGACAGTGGACAAAGACCCGCCTCACAACTGAAACTGAACTGTCATTCAGTCTGTTGGGCGGAGCTCAATTGGTTGCATAACCCAATGATCCTGGTTTGACATCTGGCTTGGCCTCAGCGACCACAGCAGCAGCTTCTGAAGGGAAAATCTAATCAATGCTCCATTGACTCTGTCAAAGTGCGATGGAAACCTAATTAAAGGCCCTCCGGGCACAGCTGGTCATTTTATGCAGACAAGCACCAGGGCTTTCAAATCAAGCCGGTAATATGTACTATTGCTTTACTCTGAGTGCTGAAGGAAGGGGTCTGTGGTCCCCCTGAGCCCGTAAACCTGTTCTCTGGGCATGTCACATGGACTGCAAGTCACAGATTTTCTGTTTTATGTTTTTGTTGACATGTGCTCACCAAAGTCATAGATAAAGTGACAAAGTGATGGTGGACAAAGTCAGTCTTTGGCTTTAGACATCACAAAACACCAGCTAGGGGCAGGTGTTAGCAAACTTGGAGTCCAATCAATGACAAAAGAATGAAGGGCTGATTTAGAACTAAATTATGTGTGAAGGTACCTTTGAAACAGACGCATATGTTGTGTATATATTTTAAAGAGGCATCAAGGATGCATCTTTTACCAGAAAGTTAGTGGATATTACAGCTGAAAAATGCCATATACCCATACTTCCAGTTTCTACTAAACCAGGCTGACCATGTCCTGACTCCACCTGTGTACACAACATACAGACAGTATTAATATTCTTATTTCAGTCACTGACAAAAGTGAATATTGAACTTTCATGAGCTAAAGAAAGAGTATAGGCCATAAAACTATCATTATTTGGTTCTATTCATAACAAATTCAAATGATGCCAGAACTAATCCTCTTCATCATCTTGTGTCATTATTGAGTGGTCACTACATGAAAAAATCCACAGTGTTCCTGAACATATTTTGTTGGATTGAATTTACGCAGCAGGGATGCCAGGCGGTCATGCATGCATGAGTACTGTAACCCCCCACCTCCAAAATTAAAAGCGGTGCTGAATGTGGCATGTAGGACATGATTCAATAAACCACACATTAAATAGGTAATTTGAGCTTAACTTTCATGTTAAGGCCCATCTACTGGCTCAGTTACATCTATTTGTTGAGGACATCAGAAGCAGGACCAGTGTAAAAAACACAATCATAAACAAATATCACATCTCTCTGTCAAACAGGGTGATATTGACGGCACTGCTCAGAGTTGGCACTGCTGGTGTGGGGTGGGGTTGAAGTGGGGGTGGGGGGTGGTTGGGAGCAGTGTCCCGTCGGGAGGCAATCGATGCTCACATCCTGTGAACCCTGCATGTAACACGGGAGAGCACTCCCAACAGACAGAATCCCACAGCACATACAGAGACACATACACAGAGACACATAAGCAGAGGAGAGCAAAGGGATGTGGACAGGAGTTTGGCTGCTACAAGAGGACATCCAAACACCTCCATGGGGTAGCCAAAGAGATGTTGTCAGTTCCTAGGATGCTTATATAAACATGATGAAGAGCATTAAACAACAAAGAGGGAACCCATACCAGTAATATGTAAGTGTCGCTAGATGGTTGATGGCTGTAACATTAAGGTTTTTTTGTTGTTATGTTATGTTTCCTCAAGTGTGCAACACATTGCTCCAGAAATTTCTTCTGTAAAATAGTTTCTCCGGTACCCTAAATGTTAACTGTAAACATCATACTTTTTTATTATTGTCATTGTTATTACTAGGGAAAAACTGTAATGCTTCCAAATCAAATCAATGTCTGGCCTTCTAATAGAATACCAGGCTACAATTTATTATAGTTATTTGCATAATTTAAAAAAGTAAAATCCACTGTAAATAGAATTTGCATTTTATTTTTGTTTATTTACATTTACATTTAGCTATTTGGCAGATGCTGTTATCCAAAGTGATTTAAAAGTGAGGTACAAAGAAAGCGAAATACCTAAGCCAAGGTCAAGAACTATGAAGTAAAGATCTAGGAAGAGCTGCTTAAATGCAGGAAAAGGTGCAGATAAAGGTTCAGAAGAGTTGCTTTGTTTTGTTTTGTTTTTGAAATTTGAGAGTGAGACAGCTGAGCGTGCAGGAGGGTAGGTCATTCCACCATCTGGGAACCACTGCGCTGAAACGTTTTGCCTGGGATCTTTTGAGGTGATGCTAGGGAACCACAAGACGTAGTTTGCTTGCAGAGCACAGTGGGTGGGAGGGATTGTAGATCTGGATGAGGGAGTTCAGGTAGGCAGGTGCTGTTGAGTTAAGCACTTTGTAGGAAAGGGTCAGGGCTTGGAACCTAATTAGCTACAGGAAGCCAGTGCAGTAGTCAGGCCAAGATATGACCAGATCCTGCACAATGAGTTGTGTTGTATAGTCTGAAACATAGGGTCCAATCGTTCTGATGTTGACAAGGGAAAATCTGCATGCCCTTGAGACAGAGGAGATGTGGTCATTATGGCTCAGTTGATCGTCAATGAGCACTCCCAGACAATCACTGCAGAGCCTATGTTGATGCTGATGTTGTGTTGTATCAAAAGACCAGCTGGGAAGACAAGAACTTCTTTCTTTGAGAGGACTGGATGAAGATATCTCTTGTAGTATAGATGGAAAAGAGTAGAGGACCAAGAACTGAGCCCTGCAGCACACCAGTGGAGAGGCAGTGGGAGTTAACATGTTGATGCACACTTAAATGACCTGTTGCTCACAGCAATACCATCTTTAACTGACTGTACTTTATGGTCTGTTGATAAATTGATATGTCGTATTCTCAATGTTTTAATGAGCTTAGCAATCATCTATTCAAAAGTGTGTCTTAACTTAACTTAACTTAACTTAACTTAACTTGATAATGTCATGATGTTAAAATGATGATGTCATACAGAGCTCACTTAATGCAGTTAGAGCTGCCATGCTGATATACAGGAGTATGGAATAAGCCATATATTTAAATAAAAATTCCTAAGTTGAATTTTTCATACACACAGTCAAAAACATGAGTAGTGATGTCCTTTTTCAGCTAACTATGGAAATCCTTTTAAATTACCTAAAACATCATGGAGAAACAGCTGTTCACATGTTTTCTTTGTGTCAACTAATCCCGTGTTCTGTTTTACTATTAGTATTGTGTGTGTATCAAAAGCCTCATATATCTTAATTCTGTGTGCCACAGAGCTCCATTATTGTCCAAAAACTCCATCAGTGAGCTACACCATTGCACCTGGTGAAGCATGAACATGCACATGCTAATTTATTTGGACCCAGTCCAACATACACTGTCCTGTTGCCTGCAATACGACGCAAGGGAACTGAGGCTGAGAGTCACAGTCAGGGCAGGGAGTTCTTAAATAGTTAATTGCATATTGGTTTGTTTTAATGGGATTTTACAGATTTAAAATAATACCAGCAATATTTTTTAAGGAGAACTGTAAGATTGTATTATAACTTATTTTATTCTACTCATCAAAGTACTGTAATACACCACCAAAATTACAACCCAAACTGTCATCTAGAAAAGCTTACAACCCAACTTTCTGGTCTGACTTACTGTATAGTAGATGCATGTACCTAATGTTTCTGTGCAATTACTCATTAGTAGTGACACTGCTGAGGCTCCCACCAGCAGCAGCCAATCTCCCAACCTGTCCAGTCATCTGAAAGCTTGTGTTTCTTACCTTGAGTGCAGTGTTGTCACAAATAATAGAACTGATGGCCAAAGCTTCAAAAATAAAAACTACGCTGTAAAAAATGGTGGCCTTCCAATGAAAAGAATGTCTATTTTCCTAGTCAGGCTTTGAGTTGCTAATGCTGTGTATGCTGTCTCTCCACAGTTTGAAGACATGTGGCAGTGAAGTGGTGAGAGCCTGATCATGGGTGACTGGAACCTGCTGGGCAGCATCCTAGAAGAGGTCCACATTCATTCCACTATTGTGGGCAAGATCTGGCTAACCATACTCTTCATCTTCCGCATGCTGATCTTAGGAGCAGCAGCTGAGGATGTTTGGGATGACGAGCAGTCTGAGTTTGTCTGCAACACTGACCAGCCAGGCTGCAAAGCAGTCTGCTATGACCGTGCCTTCCCCATCTCTCTCATTCGATACTGGGTCCTGCAAGTAATTTTTGTGTCTGCTCCCTCGCTGGTCTACATGGGCCATGCCCTCTATTGCATTCGAACACTGGAGAAGGAACGCCACCGCAGACGGGCCCAGTTAAAAGAGGAACTGGATGAAGCTGAGTTGGCGTTGGATGAACACAAGCGTGTGGAGCGGGAGATAAAGAGACTAGATGAGCAGAGGAAGGTGAAGAAAGCTCCTCTCAGAGGATCTCTGTTGAGAACCTACATCATTCATATCCTTACACGCTCTGTGGTGGAGGTCTGCTTCATCCTGGGTCAGTATGTACTCTATGGTGTCCACCTGGAGCCACTCTATAAGTGTGAGAGACTGCCTTGTCCCAACAGTGTAGACTGTTACATCTCCAGGCCCACAGAGAAAACAATTTTTATGGTCTTTATGATTGTCATCGCTGGTGTGTCACTTTTCCTCAACATTCTGGAAATATCCCACCTGGGCATCAGGAAAATCAAACAGACGCTGTATGGAGAGAGGTACACAGAAGATGACAGTTTGATTTACAAGTCCAAGAAAAAGGCATCTTTACCACAACTTTGTGTTATGAGCAATTTATCACCTCACAATGGGCCTTTTACTCAGACCTTCAAAGTGATTCCAGAGGCAGACATGAAGCCGCCTCATTACAGCTCTGGGCTCAAAGTGAACCAGGATGTACCAAGACACAACAGTTTGACTGTGGAACCCAGTCAAATGAGCTATATCTGTCCCCAAGCTAGGATGCCACCTAGGTCTGCCCTAAACTGTGCAATCCAAACCTCCCAAACCTATGAAGGTCAAGAGGTCCACAGAGCCATGGTAGACCACCATCTACCCTGGGCATCTGCTTTGTCCACTGTGGATGTAAGTGCAACAAGCCATCATGAGGACACCCATGAGTGTGAACCCTCTCATGTAAGCCACTTGGAAGCTCTGCTGTCCAGTAGCACCATAAGACCCAGACATCTAAATGAGGACGAGCGAAGGGAGTCAGCGGGAAGTGAGATTCTTATCCCCAACCCCAGGAAGACCAGCTTTATGATCAGACCACCATCTGAGAGCTTATCCTCCATCAGCGGCTCCACAAGCCAGTCCTTACATACCTCAGAGGAGTCAGATGAACTGGGCTCCCTGCAGGGAGACATGCCTATGATGCCACCTGCTGGAGGCCGAAGAATGTCAATGGCAAGTATAGAGGAGAGATTTTCTCATCCAGTCCAGAATGTCAGCCACAGACATATACTGATTTACTCTTGATAATTATATAATTATATAATATATATACTATATTATATAATAATTAAACCCCTATCCACCTGGTCACCAGAGTTTCATATGTCATTGTTGTCTAGATAAATTAGTCTTTATGATTTAAAGATATGAAACATTAATCATCTCATAGAGTATTATCTAAGAGGCCAACAGAAACATTGAAGCTGACTCCTGGTGTGATTGTAAAGTTTACTATTAAATCAACTAAATTAACCAACAAATGTGGCTAAAATGGTGAAAATCCCAGGTGTCATTGGGCAAGAGGCGGGGTGCACATATAGATCCAGAAAGCCATTTACACTTACATTCACACCTATGGATAATTTAGTGTCACCAGTTAGCTTAACTGCATGTCTTTGGATGATGGGAGGAAGCCAGAGTACCCAGAGAAAACCCATGCAGACATGATGAGAACATGTAAACTCCACACAGAAAAGCCCCTGGGAGACTCAAGGATGTGACAGTGTTGTAGTAGTTGTAGAAGTAGCACTGTTACTACTACAGTTACATCCACTGTGCAACCCCATAAACATAATGAACCTATATTTACAAGTCACAGTGAATTGATACTTCTATAGTTGGATTCAGTCACTCACAGCACTGGGATAAGGTCAGAGAAAGATATGTGCTGGCTTAAAAGAGGAAATTCAGACAATCCCTTCAGATACAAAGTCTTTAAGTCTTTAAAGTCTTTCTATATACCCAACCTCACACAGGTCTTTGGACCTACTGTAAACTCAGTTCTGTGATTTATCAGTCCTGCACTTTTTATGCCCGTTCACTCAAACCACCTTGCTGCAACTCACTTACTGTTAATAAATGTAGCTCTTGATCCATCCCAAGAATTTGTTGCATCACAACTCATTTTTAACAACTACAAAAATGTACAGTAATCACAGTGGCAAATTGGAGCCGTGCTGCTTTTAATTTCAAAGAACAATCTTCGTATCTGACTGGAGAATTGAAAAGCAACACAGCAAGAATAGAAAGGAGTCAGGATATGATCTATGTTAAATAAAAAATACAAATGAATTTATATTTGTTAAATTGAGATTGCTGAAAAATTATGTTTAAACATATGAACATTGTTTAGTGCATATTTTAAACATGTGTTTAACATTTACCATATGTTTAAGGCTCATCAAAGACAGCAGTAGGGATTTGATTGGATTTGAGAAATAAAACAATGTTATACCTTCCAATTTTCAAAAAGTGACTATGACTTAGAATATGACTTTAATGTTATGCTCCACTCTTAGAAATGTTATGCCTTGTTTTCTTTTTCTTTTCTGGGCTACACTCATTTCACATTTAGAGAACTCATTACATAACTACCACACCAGCACAAATCCACCAATGTGCACATTTAGTTTTTCTTCCATTAAGTCTAATTAATATTCAAATTAATAGATGTATTCATCACTCTTTCCAGTGTACAGAGACATAAAAACGTAACTTGCCCTTTACACAAATGTATTGAGCTTTGTTTAACAAATGCCCGCAGGATGTTTGCTTTACAGGAATAATACAGTATGTATAATTTGTGTTCTCTTGTTTTTCTCAGAGTGTGTTTCTGGATATCTCCTCTATCATGAAGAAGTGAAGAGACGGGGCTAATGTCAGGACCATAGGAGCTGTGTTTAGCAACCCAACTGGGCCACAAACAGCAAACAGAAACTGTATCAATGATCCAGGCCATCAACATTGATCCACCCTTCAAGTCACATGGGGCCAAAACCAAACAGTCAGTCGTGATGAGGCAGCCAAAGCCCAGTATGATTTGTATTTGAAGCACCTTAGAATGGCTACATAAAGAAAGGATTGTATCTTTTTAAATGTGGATGTCTCTCTCTCTCTGTTTTGGCTGAGTTTTTAACATTATGTATATTGTGGAGGAAACTCATCAGAGGATGTGTCTGCTTCTGTAACATGGACTCATTAGCTTAAACTTTTTCTAAGTCAAAGATGATTAGAATCTGTGTGTGTACAGTTATTTATATACAGTAATTTCACAAGAAATGATTATACTTTATATTCTATTCAGATTAAATGCTTCTTAAAAAAACAGCAAATATTTTGTAAACACATATTTTGCATAAATCCACACACCAACACCACCTAGTAGACTTCTCATGCTTTGTCTTTTATTTTGCAACAAAACTTGCCTAGACAAAATGTTGTTTTTTCTTCAAAACCTTTTTCATATCAAATGAACAGAACTTGACATGTTGCACAATATTTACAAAAACTCTAAACAAAACTCAGATCATTGAAACATTCAAAGATAAAAAATAAAATCGAAAAAGGCTGAATCTGCATATAACAGTCATGTTTTATGTACTGAAAAAAGGACATGAAAAATGACTCACCAAAATCTACAAATACAATAATGTAACCACTATAAAAAGTTAGAAACAACGCCACAGAAACTGCCTACACATCTATCATACAGTCCTTACCCATACAAAGAGGTATACTAAATCATCCAGGTAGATAAGTCTGTTTGACAAAGGTTTAAAAAAACCCTCAAAATCACAATCTAAGAGTCCAGTGGCCTCAATGAACACATTCTGTAAACAGATTAGATTTAATAAGTACTTCCTTAGTCTGTCAACATGTATTGTGTTTGTAAATTGCAAGCATTTGAATACTAAATACTAAAATCCATAAGGGAAAACTTCTCCCTGATGACTGCTGCTCAACCTCTACACAGGAACTGTTGGATGTAGAATGTGGAGCAGCTTTCAGAGATGTTGGACAATTGGAAACTTTACAACTTTTTAGTTGACTCAGGGGTTAAGTGCCATGTTTGCTGACATGAATTATATGATGTCATATTGATAGGGTAGCATACATTGTAGACTGTGTGGTACTTAATCAAGTACCACAGTGACTCAAGAGCCGGCAACATTTTTTCTTCCAATCAGTGCACGAACATGTCTTAAACATGTAGGGGGGAGCACTGGGTTGAACCTACAAATGCTTATTAGAATCAAATTAGCACAATAATCAAAGGCTGTTAGAATGCAATTAAAGGACCACTCTAGTGTTACTTAACTGAACACTTTCCACATCGTAGCCACAACGTTTTCTTTTTATTTCTTTCAGTGCAGTCAAACTGCAGAGACTCAAAACGTACTTGTTTAATCTTTCACAGTGAACATTATGTCAGCTTTTACAGCTGTCAGAGTTTTGTTTTCAAGTCATGGTCAATTAAAGTCAATTCAAATTTTGAATTGCAGTGCTACAAAAATTATGTAACATTTAAAGTGTGTAATGATTTAATGTGAATAATGATTTCTTTCTCAGTCTCTTGACTTTTTTCTCAAAATGGTGACTAACATTTATTATTAAGAGTCATAAACCTTTCTTCAGACCTACTACATATTTGACCTGATCTTTTTCCATACCTCAGGAATACTGTGCAGTCTTCAGGAAAATGCAGAACAGCCAAATTCAGTCAATTTGATTTTTCACATCTCTTAAGTGCAGTCTTCTATTAAATGAACAAACCGGCAGCATATGTGACAAGAAAAAAAGGAGGAAACAAGCCTTCTCTGTAAACCTAAAAAGCCAAAGGAGGCAGAAAATCATTTCATGGCATTTATCCATTGGCATTATGTTGTGCAAACACCAACACAAAACAAAAGCTATTGCAAATAAATGTTTGGTATCACATTTTCACCAGTTTGACCATGATATTGGTCAAACCTTTTGGTGTGGAATAGATTAAATACTACAAAATGATGTAATGCCTTCTTCTGATGTTCAAGTTAGGTTGATTATTTTGGAATGCAACACCTAATTAACATAGGTTTAAATTTTGTTAATTGTCTTGTTATTTCATGGCTATATTACACATTTTATCTGATTATAATCATCTATGTATGTATTTCAGAACATTTTTTTAAATATTACGTATATCCAGGGGACGAGGTATAGATTATTCAGTTCAAAATTTGTCTCATATAAAATTCAACAGTTTTTCCTACTCTCAGACCAATACAGTGGGCGTCAGAAGAGGCAAGGCCCATGTTTTGTGAGTCAGATTCTAAAAGCTGCAGTGTAATTTCTATTGGATAAAATAATTTTCCCTTATTGGCTTGTTTGGCCTCTGTAACCTCTAAGGCAACAAATTATAGCTGCACTTGTCAGATTCCTATTTTTCTCACAAAGTCTCACATTTTAACTTATGTAAAAAAAAAAAAAAAAGATTTATCAGTTTTTCTATTTAAATTAATTTGCAGGTTGTATATCTTTACAAAACATTAAAAGAACACATAATACACAAAATTGTAAACATACGCACACCCCTTTAAGTTAAAATATTACAACTTAAGTCTTGAAATTGAGTCATGGTAACTGGACTTACCATGAAGTCCAGTTACCAGAACTCAACTTCCAGATAACTTTACCTGGATGACTGAGACTCTTCACCAACAACTTAAGTAAGTACATATGTGACTTGTAAATCAAGACTTATTTTTTTATAAAACTGTCAAAAATAAAAAAAATACAACCAGTAACAAATCAGTTCTAAGAGAACGTAGCAACCTACATTTTACATCTATGCAATTTCTTCTACACCCAACCCCAACCCCTAATGACAAGAGTCCAAATAAATAAATGAACAAGTTCACATTAAGAAATGAAATATATGAGAATCAGCTGTGCAGTGTTCTTCAGTGTACTGTCAGCATTTAGTACTTTCTAATTAGATAATTATTGGTAGAGTTCAGTGACAGTGTCTTGTAGTTATATGATAGCTGGGATCAGTTGAGTGTCCCTTTATTGTCAGCTTGTTCAAGTCTATTAAAGCTATCACTGTGAAGCTGCCATTATCTACTCAACAACATGCTTTTACATGTGTATGCCCTTTTTCTGTTACAGGACCCCATGAGGAAACATCTGCTCTTTGTTTCAAGGGCTATTAAACATTTCTTTTAATCTGCAGAAACATTTTGATTACAGTTCCGAACTCTAGTTTGACAATTCTGTTTGACTTACTTCACTCTAACCCAAATGGACTAAAGAAGCACAAGCACTACCAGTGCTCCAATGCCATGGACATGCGCCAGTGTGAAGCAGACAGTGCAACAGCGAAGTGTTTGGCAGCAGCATTAACCCCTGCCACGTGCCTCGCCATCGACTTTTCGACAGCAGATAAATTTGGCAACTCCCTAAATCAATAACACGCCACTATGTTTGTTTGGAGCTTTGAACTGCATACCATACACTATTAGAGATACTGATTTATAAGTAAGAATTGATCATTTTGCTTAGTGTTCAAACACATTTACATATGAAATGTGAACGTGAAAATGCATGTGCCAACATACTGTACCAAATACTTTTAGTAGGGATATTTGTCTTATGTACAATACAAGAACATTGCAGCTAAATACACCATTACCATAAGCAGAAACACTAAACTCTTACTACTCATAAGACCATAAAAATGGGTAAAAGAGCACTTATGATTTGTTTAAGTCGCTGTTTAAGTGATCCAACCAGTGTGTGAAAATTGTAGCCCATTAAACATGGATCATTACTACCAACCATGTTCCAAAGCTGTTCCAATGTGTTTTCGATTTCTAACATATTTTATCTAACAAATTATTTCTGAAATCTATTTAATTAATTTGACATTTTCATTTTTTGTCAAAATGTGTTACTTCTTATATATTACAGATTTGAGTAACACTTACAGGACCTGTAAGTAAAGTCTATAATTAATAGAAAAAATTAAATCCATACTTTTTATGAACAACCAGGAAACGATGTAGGTAAGAGTAATGTACTTAAAACTTGATTCTTAATGAGTGGAAAATGGATGCAAATCTGTGTAAACATTATTACACCTATTTAGTTTATTGGGATCTTTATATTTGTTGAATTAAACAACACTGAACTTTCAGTTTGCTTTGATACCACCATGTAAATTAAGAAAAAGTTGGAAAGCTAGCCATTTTACTACATTTATAACCAAGGTACGTTGTACTTTGCAGGAACCTTCATTTTAATTATTGGGAAGCTAAGATCATGTAAAATAAAGTGCCACCTAGTTTGACTATCATGAGTAACTAAAGCAGAAGTAGTGTACTGATCCATCAGGCTCAATCGGCTTTCAGCATTCTGCACGTTGATTTTGTACTAAACAAAGAGAATCACACAGCATGAAAAACACATTGCATGCTTTGTAAAATGGTTGGCAGAAATGTGAACTGACACTAGTGTGATCCTTGAGTTTATAGGTATGCTGAGTGATTGGCTTGGGACTTGACATAAGTGCCAGAATCACTATACATTTGCTCAAATCCAATGCCAGGTTTCACCTCTTGGAGGTGCTGGGCAGTGCTTCAACTCTGGAGTGTAGCTGTGTCTCTAAGCACAGATGTGAAAAAAGGCAGAAGAGAAATGTGTAAAAACATCCATCTGAGTACGAGAAAAAGTAAAAGTGAAGTTTGACAAAAGAAACTTTGCATAATGAGAGTTCATTTACAAATACACACCTTTGGTAACATTTTACTTTAGAGTCCTGTTGTCCTTAACAACTACTGGATCACTTGAAATCTCATACTTAAACAAATAACTTGTTCAGTGTCGTACCATGTTATCGTTTGAAGTATTATTTTTAAGAATACATTTTAGGGAATCTATTTTGGATTTCGATCTGAGAGTGAATGAAAGATCAGTCTCATGTCTGTGTTAGGAGCTGGAGTCAGGTTAGCCTAGCTTAGCATAAAGGGTGGAATCGTCTGCACTGCTAGACAGTAGCACATTCCTATCCTACCAATACCTGAGCACTTTATATTTTTGCTTTACATTAACCCTTTTACTCACACAACATTGGTGGAGCTGTCATGCAAGCACTGGCCTGAGCCACTGGGAACAACTTGGAGTTCTGTGTGCAGTGAAATCTAATAACCAACCCTGTGAATAATGGACAACCAGTTTACTTCCTGAACCACAGCCATCCAATCCAGTGACACTGACCTTGTGACTCCAGCTTAGTGCTCCACTTCTCTTTTCATCTCACTCTCAGAGAGAAAGCAAAAGAACACATCTGCCAAAATGTTCAACTATTGTTACAGTAAACCATAGGTGACAGACAATAAGCATTAAAAGTGAGGTCAAATGTTTGTTTACTACTAATCATATGCATATAATTATCAAGATTAGACAGGACTGTAAAGTAAAGTGCATGTACATGTCAACAGGGATATTACTGAACATTCTGTGGAATTCCTGAGTTTAACCTCCCATGATGCACGAGATAGGCAGGGAAGCTGACAGGAAGAAAGTGAGAGAGAGCGAGCGAGAGAGAGAGAGAGAGAGAGAGAGAGGAGAGAGAGAGAGAGAGAGAGAGAGAGAGAGAGAGAGAGAGAGTGAGAGAGAGAGAGAGAGAGAGAGAGAAAGCTGCCAGTGCTTTTGTTTTATACCAGTCCAAAAATATTTTTTGAACAGTATTGCTGATATTCA
This sequence comes from Anabas testudineus, assembly GCF_900324465.2. Taxonomy (NCBI): domain Eukaryota; kingdom Metazoa; phylum Chordata; class Actinopteri; order Anabantiformes; family Anabantidae; genus Anabas; species Anabas testudineus. The sequence continues at coordinate 18,911,483 of NC_046621.1, forward strand.
TCCATTAAAAAAAAATATTTTAAATATCAAGGTATAGACAAGATGAGACCAAACTTGCCACCAGACTCTAAGTACACTCCTGTCTTTTCTGTTCCCCTGTTGTGCATTTCTCAGTCATTTCCTGACAGAAATCCACTGTTACAGTGGGGCTACATACCTCCTTAGGGGAACCAAGCAGCAGTGGACTCTGCTCCTGCCCCAGACCTGACACATTAACCCCACACTCCCTTTCCTCCAGTGCAGCCTCACTTTGTTGCGATCCGGGCTGGGACGAGCCCTTGTCAGAAGAAGGCGACGATGGGTTGGATGTGAGGTCGATGCTGGCGGATACAGGAGGCGCCTGGCTGCTCTGCACCTCCCTGCACACTTGCTGGGAGAGGAAGGAGAGGTTCTGCCACAGCTCAGACATACAAACCTTCAGCTGGTTGCGCTCGCTCAGCAGCTTCTCCTTTTCGCAGACCTGAATTCATAAGACACAATATCATCAGGTCAGCAAGAGGGAAATAGTCCATACGCAACACACCTGTTCAACTGTTCAAGAGTCGAATACAATCAGTGTTTGCTTGTATTCACACCAGTGTTGCACTGAGTCTACTGCACTGATGAGCAAAAACATATACAAACATTTGTGCAGTGCTTTGGTGACCTGGCTCTAAGTTTCATTCACCTAAACTTAACCAAACCTTTAGTAGTCATACATATATAGTCACATATCATTTATTTGAAATAATATTTCTAAAATGAGAAATGACATTTATTGTTCAGTTTGATGACTTGTTAGGTATAGCCTAGTGTCCAGTTCAAAATGTAGATATTCTTCAAAATGTTGACCATCATTTTCAGAAGATATGATAAAATTGTACTTTAAGAACAGTGAGATGTCGAGTGAGATAAGAAACACGAGGCAGTGATTACAGTGGTACGGTCACAGCAGGAAGTGGGTTAGGAAACTGTGATGGATGTTTAAAGAATCCCGTTTTGGGAATAATTTTACCATTCATCTTAGTTTCTTCAAAATCTTTTCTTAGAAATCACCACAACATGATGTGAAAATAAAAGAGAGTAGGACCTAAACTCTAATACACTGGTCTGAATTTTTAACAGCACCACATTTTTAACAGTGTCACTTGTCAACAGCTGAAAGAAAATGGTAACACAAGTGGGTAAACCTACAATGTCTAATTAATGACATGTCAATTTAACACAGTGATGCAGAGCTGGTTAACAGTGACACTAACAGTTGTTAGTTAATAACTGAATCGAGAAGGGGCAGTTGTCCAATATGGCCACCAAATTACTCTACAACACACTTGACAGATATTTTTTGTCACACAGTGGTGATAAGTAACTAAGTACACTTAGCACTAAATAAGTAAGTAATTTTGAGGTACTTGTAGAGTATTTCCATTTTCTGTTACTTTTACTCTCCTATCAGCAGGAAATATTATACATTTACTCACTCTCCTTTATTTTACAGTTTAAGTTACTAGTTAGCTTTTGCAGATGAAGATTCCTATACCATACAAAAATACAGTAATCAAACAAACAGTATGATGTTTTACTACAGGAGAATCAGGTTAAAATCAGCGCCTCCTTTACCAGCTTCTGTTTTTGTCATCAGGAACCAGATCTTTTATGAATAACTATGAATTAATAATTTTCACCTTTGAGAATTTGTGGAACAAATCTGGACTGGTCATCTACATTTATGTTATCAAGCACTTTTCTACTTTTGCACTTCTACTTGTAGTGAGGTTTTCTTTTGGCACTTTTACTTGTCTATTGATTTTGTGTACCTCTACCACCTCTTCTGTGCACTAAGCTAGTGTTTGATTGGTTGCTTGATTGGAATAAGGTGTGTGTGTGTGTGTTTGTTGTGTGCTCCCACCAGTTTGCGAATCTCACTCTCCAGGTTCTGGATGCAGTCCAGCTTCCTCTTGCGACAGCGCTGGGCAGCGATGCGGTTTTTGCTGCGGCGGCGGATGTCGTGAATGAACTCCAACTGCTCTGAGGTCAGCTTGTGCATCTTAATGAGTATCTGGAAGTCATTGCGTGGCAGGTTGGTGATCTGGTCCACAGGGAAGGGCAGCTTCACCTAATAACATGATGATGGTTCAGTTTAGATTATATGTTCTTACTTTTATCACTTCACCAAAGTTTGAGCTAAGTCATCATGAACAGCTGAACAAACTCAATTTGCTGACAAAACCATGAGATGTAGATATTAGATATGTTGTAAAGTGATAAGTGTTTGTGAGTCTGGTGGACCTGCTGCATTTATTAAAAAAAAACTCAACATATGTTTACTTCTTGATTACAAGCAATATAAAGAGCATATATGGTTAATATTTGCTTTGTACCTTTTCTATTATTTCTATATCTTATTAGGAGAGTGTGAGCAGATAAAGATTTGTCCCCACAAGACAGAATGTAAAATGGATGGAAATGTGACAACAGACAGGTGTTACATTTTGCAACAAGTGCAATGTTGTACAAGGCCAAAAAACAAGACTTTCTCTAAAACACACAATGGGGTGTACAATGTGTGGTAAACGAAATTGTGTGTGTGTGTTTTTCACAGAAAATGAGCAAACGCCAATAATCTGAATTAAAAAAAATAATTATTTGTATAATTTTTATTTTTACATCATACAAGGGTTAGAAAAATGTGAACTGAACATTATTATTGTAGCTATTATCATTCTGAAACCAGAACTGTGTCTTTGGACCAGTTACAACATTAAAATGTTCTTCCTGCATTAATAAATCAGTAATGAGTCACATTTTGATGATAATACTTAAGTACTTTACTTTAGTAGGATTTTGAATACATTTGCTATAGTTAATATAAAATCAAGGATGTAAAACCCTGTAGCTAAAGTGGCATTCCCTAAAACAGTTCCATGTTGGCAGCTGCAGGACACTGTGGTGTGAAATCCACTAGGTGTCAGGATGAAGCTGCTCATTGATGCAAGCAGCTCTGACACAAAGCCAACACAGGATGAGCCCTTTGTTATAGTTTTATCCTAGTTGTACATTTTAAATGTTAAGTAACTAGTAAAGTTATTCTTACTACGTATTTCTTACATTACTGATTTGTATGTAAATATTATTATTGTATATAATATGTTGTGTGTTATGTTTATACCTATTTTTATCCATTTACCTATATTATTATTTACTGATGTTTTATATGCATCCATTGAGGGAGTCATTCACTCCAGTTAACTGGTTTTATGTAAAATGTTCTTACTATCTGGCGTCCTTCACAGTTTGGAATTGGAATTAAATCTGAATTCCTGCTTTTTAAATGTGGCACACATACTGTAATTGACTAAAGCAGTGATGAGTGAATACAGTGTGTTTTGACCACTTTCACTCTCTGTTCTCACCATCTGAACATTGCATCATAACAGTCTACTTCGGCAGCCAATGCTGTTCTCTTCTCAGCACCAGTGTTCAGCACTGCGCTGCCAGCATAAAACGATGACATCATTCACTGTTCTGACAACAGAGGCGTGCATGTGTGTATGTGCTCGTGTGTGTCGAGGTAGTGCCTGTCCTTTACTCTACAGACATCTATATATAGCTCTATGACTCTCAGCAGTCACATAATAAGGTTGAGATGACAAAGTGAGGTTTGGATAGTCATAAATCCCCTCACCAGGCTCCCTCTCTTTTTTCTCTGGTGTTCTGGTTTCCATTTTTAACCTTGTGTGCATCCTTTGAGACACTCATTCCATCACTTTGGGGTTAAAAATGGAATTGTACCTTATATAAATGTAAAATAAAGACCATGAAATGATGGTTGTTGTTAAATCATTTTCATTCAGCCCGAACCTACAGTAGACTCATATCTACAGATGAGGATTACAGCCATAAAGTATGACTGCATTTGAGGTATGATATAGTCAACACCATATATTGGTATATTTAAGAAGCACATTTAATTGTCCCGTGTCTGTGCTGTTGAATCAGGACATGGTTAGAATTGCCCTTAGCGGAGGGGAAAGACTGGGCAAAACATCTTTAATAGTTCTATTCAAATCAGGTAGTCAGATTATTCAGAACTATTTTTAATTTCACAGTTCGATTCAGAAGTATTTGTACAATGACAAGATTCAAAGTGTAGACTTTCATTTTTATTTTAAGAGGTTATATTTAAGAGGTTTCACAAAAATATTTACCATTTAGGAATTAATTAACAGTCATTTGAAGCAAATTAGCTCCATTTTCACTCAAAAGGTGAAGGACTCAAAAGCATTTGGACAATTGACTGACAGGACGTTAATTGACCAGGTGCAGGTCCCTTGTTCATTCAAGACAAATTAAGCAGATAAAAGGTCTAGAGCTGATATCAGGTGGAGAGTTAGCACTTGGCACCTGTTTGACTAGAACTACCAATATAAAGTCTGAGCAGATTTCAAATCAAATGAAGGCCATCTTCGCAAACAAGCAGCAATTGAAAGAGGCTGCAGTGAAGGCCTGGCTCCAGGGAGGAAACTCAGAATGTGGTGATGTCCATTGGCTCCAGGCTTCAGACAATTATTGACTGCAAATGATTTTCATCATTTATTTTCATCAAGTATTAGAATTTATGACTTGTCCAAATTGCTTTTAAGCTCCTTGATTGTTTTATTTCAAATTTAATGTAATGGTATATAAAAGCAAAATCATAAAACTCCATCACTGTCCAGATACCTCTGGACCTAACTGTAGATCATTTCTTCTTCTTTTTTTCCTCTCCACTGTTGCCTAGTGCTTGCTCAAGTGGGGCTGTTGAGTTATTTAAATAATTCTGTATACAGTAATATTTTGCAAGGTCTTAAACATTACACTGTAAAGGGCCTTGACGTGACATCTGTAATGATTTGGTGCTATACAAATAAAATTGAATTGAATACAGTTAAGATTATAGAGGGTTCAGGAAAATCTTGTATTTACTACCACTAAAATAGCAATTGAATAAGGAACAAAAAGCAAAATGCAAAGTGGGTTGTAGAGGTGGGTCTTGGTGTGCTGTCCTAATTGGAGCGGGCAGATCTGGGGTCAGGAGTAGCAGATGGTGAAAGGAACGTGGACAGGACACCTGCCTACAGGGCACCCTAGGGTGTGTCTGTGACCGCTCCATGGGTGAGACAACTGGGTCAGGGCACAGAAGTGGGACAGACCACACACTCATCCATACACACATGCACATACACACATACTGTACAGTACACATGGTAGATGTAGGTATGCACGCACGCACACACACACACACACACACACACACACACACACACACACACACACACACACACACACACACACACACACACACAATTAAAGAGAGTCTCTTAGAGACTCTGAGCTTTTAATAGTGTCACACCTTGCTGCCAACCTGTAATGTGGCTGCAGTGTGTTCAGATTGTGGCATGTGTTACAGTATAATGCCAGTAGGGGGCACTCAGCATATGTGCAGCTTCACAAAGGTAAATACATGTGGCTTGCTATGTGATGACACACAACTCTGCTTTGACTGTACATCATATGCGCTAGTACACTAGTAGTAGAGGCTTTCCAAATGCACTGAGGTTTCACAGCTACATAAAATTTGTTATTTAACACAGCGCCTAATGGTGACATCTAATGGTAAAAATAATTAAGAACAACCAAATCACAAACAAATCATGTGCCATTGATTCTTTACTGTACATCTCCTTATATATGATTGCTAGTTTAGCTGCATTATAAAACAGGATAGAAGAGAGATAGAGCAATAAAGTGACTTTTAAATGGTGATGAAGGTAAGGATAATACTTTATCAGGATCCTTTGGGGGCATAGTATTGAAGCAGACTCTCACAGACATTAATAATAAAGCACTTATATTGGGATAAGGACCAAAAACACTTTATTTTTAAAGACCTCATAGTACCATATTTTCCCATCACAACTCTTTGCTCTCAGAGTGCAGGTCTACTGTTGGTTCCTAGAGTTTCTAAATGTAGAATGGGAGATAGAACATTTAGCTCCCCTCTCTTTTCCTCGAATCTGTCTCTCTCTCTCCCTTTTCTGCAGGTATCCTCAGCCTCTGAGCTATATATTTCCAGAGTACATCTGCTGGCCCTACTGACTGTCTTTTGCTGCTTCTTGTTGTTGTTTTTTGTTTTTTTTGTCTGCTGTTCTTTTCTCTCTTCTCTCCCCTCTTTTCACTCACTCCAATCGGTCGTGGCAGATGTCCGCCCACCCTGGTTCTGCTGGAGGTTTCGAGGGAGTTTTTCCTCTTCACTGTCGTGCTTGCTCAAGTATTATTTATAAAGCCACTTCAGTCAAATACTAAATACACTAAATAAACAATGTGAGACAAATCAGTACATGTGGTTGTCTTACCCTGCAGTAATCTCACTTGTTAGCTAAGACATTACATGACAACAAGGAGGCTGACTGGTATCTTAAAAAGCAGAAAAAAACTTCAGACAGGATATAACCACATCTCAATATTTAAATGATGTTAGCAGCAGATGGACTAGGTGTAATGTAAGCAGAAATGGCTGGGACACAAATAGTTCTACACAGTGCATCATACACATAATAATAGTCAATTGAAATAAATAGTCTGTAGTTGTGACTCCTGTAAAATGGCTCTCCAAGTGTCTGCTCCACTATGTCAATTCACAATAGCTGAACAACTTATACACTGACCTTTGCAGCTCATTCCAGCACTTACTCATCTTCACTGACTCATCCACAGACCGGCAGCCACAACCACTCAAATCTAATAAAGCAAATGTCCTGTGTGTGTGTGTGTGTGTGTGTGTGTGTGTGTGTGTGTGTGTGTGTGTGTGTGCGTATGTGTATCAGACAGAGACTATGTGTGTGAGGGAAGGGAGAGAGAGTGCTCCAACAGGAAACTAATCTCACATCTCTTCACATATTGCATCACCATGGCAACCATACAGTTCTTTACTTCCAAGGAGTATGTGCTGGAAGTATTTGTGTTATTTCTTCTAAGAGGAAAACTGTCTAACAATAGTTCCATGTCTACATACCGATATAGGCTACTATATAGGGATTTTTACATAGGTTGCACTATTGAGAGGCTATGTAATAAAAATCATAAAACATTATTTGTAAATTACTGCTTATTGTTATCCAGTTACATGGAACAAAAATTATTTTAGTGAGCGAGAGAGAGCAAGCAAACGAGCTAGAGACAACTGAGCGACAAGCCTTTTATTACAAAATATAACGACCAGCGCAGTGTTTTCATAGTTTGTTGATCTTGTGTATTTTTTTGCAAAGTACATGGTGCACAGGTCAAATGAATGGAATGAACAGGTGGGAGGTTTGTTCTGACAAAGCCTTGCAATGTGTGTTGTTCATGTAGCTGCACAAAGAACAAAGAGTTATGTATGTGTCATGTCTGGAGGAGATTACCTCTTGTTGTGTAACTAGGTACTGTTTGAGTCCATTGAGTTCATTAGGGGTTCAATATTAGCAAATGTCGCTGTTTTTGAATCTGTGTGTGTGAATGGCCTGTTGCCCATTCTGATATGATCTACCATATACTATAGTGTAGCTATTGTTAGCTAACTTTAGATTAGATTGATTAAAGTGCCCATATTATGCCAAATCCACTTTATGGTTATTTAGACACATTTATATGTGTTGGCACACACCAAGTATGTTAGTGAGTCTCAGGGACCCAAGCCCTCCACAGGCTTGGTTCTAACAACGCCTACTACAACCTCCTCTGAAAACTTGCAGTATGCCATTGTTTTTCCTTGCTACAGCAGAGTCACTCTGAAAATAGCAGCGGAATGCAAAGCACAGACACTGCTCACCTTTTGGATAAGTCTTGCTTCTGATACTGACAGTCTGTGACTTACCTCTATGTCTTATTCAAGGTTTGAAGATTTAAGTGAAGCTCCAACTCAAATTTTTTGTGTGGGTCAGTTTGCACACATCTTTAAACTTGCCACTCACTTTGTGGTTTTTCAGCATGAAAATGTATGTGCACATTTTGGGGATCTCAGGGACCTGTTTTTTAAGCCCCCAAAGGGGTCTATTATAACCTCTTTAAGTGTTAGTGAGTCATTTCACTGATATTATGATTCTTACTTGTTTTACTTTTTTCTGCCATACATTTAGTCACAGTCAATCATTAATAAACATTTAAATGCTGTTGTCACCAAGTAAAACAAGTAAATACATAATGACATTTTTGTTTTCCTATCTGACATGTTTTGTTCCTACCTGTGATCCTATTCCACTTATCCTCAGTCTCAGACATCAGTGTGATGTCTTTAAATATACCAACTCACTCATCAACATTCTGGGAAATTGAGGAATATGCAGTGGTCTTACTACGACTTGTGGACAGTAGAGGTTGTTTACCAAGGTTTTGGTTAAAGCTATCAAACTAGTGTCAGAGTTCAGATCAGTCTAAGAATTATGTGAATGGACTTTGATGCTAACACAAAAAAAGTTCTGGCCAATAACACACAGTATATTAGAAGACCACACAAGTACTAACCTCAGGACCAGAGACTCTGGACACACCACTTTCACTGTCTCCCTCTGAGAAAGAGCCTGATTCATCACTGGAGTTGCCACCACTGGCACCAAATCCCTGTTCACTTTTGATCTTGGTGAAACCCTGAGAGAAGACCACCTCTCTGCTGTGGGGGTTTCTTTGCTCCACCACCCCAGCCAGACAGTGAGACAGTCCAGAGATGGAGCCTGAGTGTGGGGATGAGGAGAAGTCAACCTGGGCCAGGCTGGAAGGGGAGCTACCACTGCCTGCGTCCTCTGGGTAAGAGAATGAGGAATGGGAGCTGGAATTTTGGGTTCTGGGCTCAGAAGGAGATGGAGAGTGGGCTAATGTCTTGATGGGAACAGGGCAGCTGGTAGTGAGGCTTGACTGACCAGAAGAAGGAGGTTCTACCTGCATCTGGGTTGAGACCTTTTCTCTGAACTTCTCATCGATGTATGAACGGGCCAAGACTTGTTGCTCGCCAGCTGTTGAAGAAAAAATAACACTGCGTCTGTCTAGCTCCCCTTCATGTTTAGAGGAGGAGGCTTTAGACACTGGCCTTTCTATGTTCCTGCCAAAGTCAGTCAATGCTGCTGGTATTACATCTGCTATGCTAGTTTTGAGGGTGGCTTGACCTAGTAATTCCCTCTTATCCCCCTGCCGGTCCTTGACCAGTTCTCTGTAGTCATTAAGGGACAGTCTGTTGGTGAGTAGCTGCTGGATGGTGGTGCTGGGCACCCCGCTGAGATCCAGGCCACCTCTCTGGAGGTAGGAGCGCAGACAGGAAGAGGGTGAGCCTCGGCTTGGAGAGTGCTCAGCTGCTACTGGAACCCCTTCTACCTCTAGCTCCATTTCCAGTACTTCCTCAGTACAAAATTCTGGGTTGCAACCATTGCTTTCTTCTTCTTCGAACACAAAGGGTTCCTCTTTGATTCTGGAGGGTGTAAGCAGTGTTGGTTGAGCAGCACTGCTGTCTGCAAGCTGTGAGCTCACAGGGCTGACTGAGGTATGTTTGGTGGAAATGACATAATCACTGCCATGATGGTTTTCTTCATTGTGCTTATTGTCACAGATCTGGTACTGGTATTTCCTATATTTAGGACATTGAGTAAGGTCAGTAGGAAGTGGTGGAGTGCTTGCTACATGATTTGTCTGCTGCCTCGCCTCTGCTGAATCATCCAAAGTTAATTCTCTAGAAAAGACAGTATCCTTGGCTGTGATGTCATCATCATATTCCACCTTTCCATTACTAGCATGTTGGCTGTCATTCTGTAGCTGAGCTTGAAGAAATCTGAAGCAAGAGTCCTCCAAATTGTGAACACCCAGAAAGTCAGCGCAAAGGATGACCTCATGGATGTTCTCTTGACTTAAAACCAGCTTAGCTGTGTAGGCAAACTGGAGCAGTGGTGCAAAACCCTTTGCTGTCACCTGTAGAGGAAAATAGAGAACATATTTCATTTCAGTGTAAGATTAAACAATAGATTTAATGTCAGTGTTTTAAACATCCACTTAAATTTGAGTATATGAATATTTACCAGCAGAAAGTGGAGCAAATCGCTGAACATACAAAAAATGTCAAAAACATTGTGTTGTTCAAACACTTCCATTGAATTTATTTCTTTTGCAGATCTGAGGTGTAGTTAAAAATTAAATATTTTTTGATAGATGCTAACCAAACAGTTTGTACTCCTGGGTGTGTCTGTGGCCTTTGCTAAAGGTGCCACAAAACTCCAAGCATCTCAAAGAACTACATTTTGATGCACAATTGTGAATTCAGAAATGGGCTACAGACAATAATCTATTAGTCACTCCATAGGTAGGCAGGGTTAGAACTTTTTTTCTCATGTTGTCTTTCTTTACACAGATAGCCTATTGCTTACCTCTTGTGCACAACCAGGTCCATCACAGTGAGTACCTTCAAGGAGAAACTACCCGAAAGCTTTTTCTCAGTTGTATAGTTTATAATTTACTGAGAACATGCAAAAGACTCTGAGCTCTTGGAGAACATTTTGGAGACTGACTTGGCCAGTCTAAAACCTTCCACTTCTTACCTCTGATGAATTCCTTTGTTGGGTTTTTATCCTGCTGCATGATAAAGAATCTCTAAATCAGTTTGGTTGCATATTTCTTTAAATTGACAGACAAAATGTTTCTGTAGACTTCTGACTACATTTTACTGCTGTCATGCTGCTGTGTTACATCATCAGTGAAGATTATTGAAACTGTCTCAAAAGATGCAATGCAGCCCAAGTCATGACGTTACCTCCACTTTGTTTCACAGGGGATCATTTTGAGATCATGAGCAGATTCTGTATTTCTCCAAACTTTAGCCTTTCCATCACTTTGGTAAAGGTTCCTCTTTGTCTAATTATTCCATAAAAAGCTTTGAGGCTCATTTCGGTACCTTTCGGCAACCAGCATGGTCTTTCTATTTTTCTTGCTAATGAGTGAATTACATCTTCTGGTGTAACCTCTATACTTTTGCTCATGAAGTCTTCTGTGAACAGTAGATTGTGATACCTTTACACCTGCCCTCTGGAGGTTCTTTCTGATGTCACTAACAGCTGTTTGAGGGTCTTTCTTTACAGCTTTCTTTACGGCGGTCATAATGTCTTCCTTAGTCTACCCATTGTTACTAAGAACACAAGAGGTTTCTTTCTCCTTCAGGACATTCCAAATGGTTGTACTGGCTATTGGCAATGTTTGTGCAATGGCTCTGATTGATTTTCCATCTTCTCTCAGCTTCACAGTTGCTTGTTTTTTACCCATGAATAGCTCTCTGGTTTTCATGTTGGTTACACCTCTTAACCATAAATGCAGACTGAACAGACACAACCCAAATCTGAAGCACAGCCTAGACATTCCGTGCATTCAGAGTTCTGGCATTATCCCAAAACGCCAGACAGCAGAAAGTGTATGGAGAATGAAGCCATGCTTCGAATCAGTAGAGGATGGACTTTGATTTGTAACATGTTGATGGCCTATGCAAGTATTACTGTATAAGGTAGGGCTATATTAATCAATTTGACAGATCTGGGGCATTATATGGTAATACCAGCCACTGGGATCAGGAGCTTTTCCCTGATCTGTCTCAATGGTGAATAGAGGTGTCTACAACTAACGGGGCAACACCATTATTATTCATGCCCAACATGTTTTTGTAAACAGATCAATTTGTGCCAGCCCTGCTGTTCTCTTCCTTCTCTTTTTAACCTTAGTTATCCAAGGAAGGTCATATTAGCTTAGTGCTTTTGTCCAGTGTCCAACTGTCCCTGCATGCACTGGCAGGGAACAGAGGGACAGTAATTTACATCGTTAGCTGCCTACAATTAAAGTCTATAAAGACTGCGCCAGAGTCAAAAGTATATACTACAGTATATCTGGTGAGGGTAGGCACCAATTCGGTTGTGCCAGGTCGATGTCAATACCATTTGTCTAATACCCAAGCAATACATAGTGCTTTTTTCCACTACAGCAGCAAGTCGCTGGCCTCTCTCTGTTTGCATCTGTGCTAGTCCACTGAACATGTCAAACAATGGCTCTCTACAAAACATTAGTCGACTCTGACTCTCTAAGTGGGTGAAGAATATAACTTGGCCCATAGTCTGCTTTGAAAACCCTGAGTCAGTACAGCATCTTGCTTGCTTTGCTTTGTAGCACTTGGATAACACTTAAAGAATTAAGAATATGCGAATATCACAAATTATTTTAAAGCCACCACATTTCTCAGTTTGAACCAGTTATGGTTTCACATTAAAAAGATCTAATTAAAAAGCTAAGAAAGAAATACATGCGACAACTCTGACATATTCTGCCATTTACTTAGCATTATGGCCGACACTGAAAAACATTAAAACTGATTCGTTTTGGTTTAGATGATGCAAAAATAAAAAATAAAATAATTAAAATAAACAATACAGATTTGATAAATAAAACAGAAGACTTTACCTTGTCTGGCAGGTTAATGATAGGCTCCCCTTCGCCTGGTGACCCATTATGCCCCAGCAGGGCTTGTAGGAAGTACCGGCTACTAGCAGCAAGCACAGCCCTATGTGCACGCACTTCCCTACCCTCCACCAGTACAGTCAAGTCACAAAGGATGCCCTGCCGGCGCTGCTCCTCCAGGTTCAACAGCACATTGGCACAGTGAACCTTGGATTCATAGACGTACAAGGGCGCTGCCGCCTCACTGTCCCGCTCATCGTCTGCCGACATCACTTCGTCTAGCACCCTGCACAGAAGAAAGACAAGAATATTATACCATGTCAACTAGCTACGTGGGTCCAGTCTTTGCAGGAGAATGTTAAGGGAACCATTTCATTGTGTCTACTTTCTCACCAAGGTATTTATTTGACTTTACTTGTAGAAGTTTTCATGTTGTCCCTCTCATTCAAAATCTCAGTCACTGCTCTATTATAACAACAGCTGACAGTATCATCAGTCATTCTGCAGAGTCCTACTTACAGTATAAACAGCTACAGCCTGGGGGAGTTTTAAACTGACTGATTACACCACCTGGTGGTTTAATCTTGTGGTGGACAGAGATCAGCATGGGAACCTTTTAATGCTGGCTATGATTGGTAAGTTTCAGAACAACAACATGCCTCTGTTTAACATCACGCTAATGTGTACCTGCAGACCTGTTAGAGTGCTCATGGCTGACTTATTTACTTTTGTGCTTAACTAAAGTTAGCATAGGTATGGTTTATGCTGAATGAGTGCAGGTGTGGTACTGAGCTTTGTGGGTGCAGGTTTGCAAAACTGGACCAGTCTAAAAGATGCATGAACTCAGAGAAACATGTTCAAATAGATACACAGATTCACAAATCCAGCCTGAGAGCACAGTCTGTTTAAGTGTCTTGGTGTGTTTACATACTGTAAATACACTAGTTTAAAAATATTCTAATACTGTTATTTATTCAGTAGCTACATGTGTTACAGTTTTTAAGTAACATAATTTCTGTGCATATTAGTGATTACATAAAACAAAACCATATTATAATAACATAATGATGCTTCCATTTGAACTGGGAATGGGATGCCACTTGAAGTCACATTCTCAAGTCAAAATTTGGAAAATCCAACAAGGCTTACCAACTGCAACCTCAAAATCCAACATGGCTACTATCAACAGCGAGAAAACTGTGGTGTACTAGTCTGGAAGTCGAGTCATGGCAACTGGACGTCCTTTTAAATTAGGTTGAAGGGGTTAGGTTGAAATGTTTCGCTACTCATCCAAGTAGCTTCATCAGTCTAAAGATAATTAGTTAGAGGCCACAAATGTCTGCTCCAGGTTTGGTTTCACTCCACCCCTTTGCCTGAATAGGCAAGTTGTGCCTAAGTCTAAGTCCTCCTTCTATTTATCATGCGTCCCTTTTAGAAAGAAAGATCAGACCCAATCAACACCTGCACCAGGTTGGACACACTTAAGGACCAACACACTTGTTGGTGAAGTGGGTGTGACTATTACATCCTTCATATCCTCCCCATCCTTTTTTTTTACCTAACAAGCCTATTCAGGCCAAGGGATGAAGTAAAACCAAACCTGCAGCAGAAATTTGTGGCCCCTAACCAACTATCTTCAGACTGAAGAAGCAACTTGGATAAGTAGCAAAATGTTTCAACCTAACAAAAGGAAGTCAAGTTGCCATGACATCAATTTCCAACTTCACCTGGACGACTGAAAATCTTTACCTGTAGTGTACTAGTGTTTATAAAAATACTGTGAAATGGTATAAATTGTTAATTAACTTTGTTAAAATTATGGTTTAAACCTAAAAACTTAACCTAAATAACGAAAGTTTGGTGATTTGCTCATGTAACAAGATTCTGAGGAACATCACTTGCTTTTTGTTTTTACAAAAAACAATTAAAGATTTGAAAAAGTATATATATATATATATATATATATATATATATATATATATATATATATATATATACACATGTATATATATACATGTACATATATAATTCTGCTTTCCAAATTGATTGCAGGCACTCTATCCAGAGGGTTTTCATTGTGTTTCATTTCAGTGCTGTAGTACATAAAGCCCTGACACAGACAGCTGAGCATGCAGTCTGTCTGTCTGCCTTGGGCTCTGTGTGTGTGTGTGTGTGTGTGTTATTAGACATAGAGGGGCCTGCTTTCTGCTGATTCATAGCTTTTGAATAGACAGAGCCAAGCACTGGGGGCTTGCTGAAGTAGTGTTCTGGCTTCCCTCCCTGTGGCCCACAGGCCAGTCATCTCAGCACTGTAGAACATCTCTTGCTTCCCCTCAGGAACATGTAAGGCTCAGACCATTCTCTGCTGCTTTTCATGATGCTTGCAAATTGTTCACTACCACTATTAACCCAGTGCACTACACTTCATTTTGAGCTACTGCCTGCTGAAAGTGAAAACAAAAGAAAGGGAAGGTACACTTAAAATCTAACACTGCCCTGTGCTCACCCTGCATTCTAATTGAGTGCAACTTACTGTAAATACTACAAATTAGACAAGTAACTCCTAGCACAACGTTTGCTTGCTTGTAATTTTTAAGCTACATTTTGTGACATGTTTGACAAAATATCTTTTCATGAACTGTTCTCTGAACTCAGACTCAGCTGATGACTGAAAATGTCAAGCAAGTGAACCTTATCTTATTTTGTGTCTCTGATTTCACAAAAATCACAAAATGTTTTTTATTAAAATTATTGTTTTAAATGGGAAAGTAAAAGGCAAAAAAAAGTTATTTGCACAATATACACAATACACTAAGGACACATGACCCTTCACAACTAAAACAGCCAAAGAATCTACATAAAGCTATTTGGTGGAATACACACACACACACACACACACACACACACACACACACACACACACACACACACACACACACAGGACATCTATTGTATAATCAAGACATCAAGTCACTTACATGATTGTGTATTGTGCTAAGTAACTGCACAACAATCCTGGATGACTTGCAGATTTTTATTGTGGATCTATTTTTGTTTTTTAGTCTGGTCTTAGATGAATACTTTTTGCTCAAGACTGTTTCTACTCATATACATTTTGCATGCAATCTTGTCTCTCTTGCATCTCTTGTTTCACTACTAACATGCTGTATATATTAGCATCTCAGCGTTAGAGCGAGTCTGATTAGAGGCCAACTTGGAAACCTCGTCTTTTGCTTCTTGTTCATAATCCTTTGTCTGCTTGCTCTCACACACATACTCTCATCCCCTCCCATGGGTACACCCCCATTGCTTCCTTCCCCATCCCCAACCCTCTCCCCACTCCTCACTTACACACACATAAACATACACATACACATCTGCATATAGTCTCATCTAGCACAAATAGCACCATCTGTGTCTTGTGTTTGATATACTTGAATAGTACTGGCTGTATGGTTGCTGCTCCCACTCTGAATCATATTTTAATAAAAGCTCATGATTATTGTTCTTGGTGCAATATCATCTGAATCCATCCTCTCCCAACACTGTACGAGCATTACGTTCACTACATTGTTATTCCTCTGATGTCATAAACCTGGAGATTTACTTCCTATTTATTTTGATAATTTTTATAAGCAGCTATTTTATATATTTTTATAAATATATTTATAAATATTGATATAAATGAGCTTGACACAAAAGGTGTGTTTTATAAGATTTTTGTTTGTCTGTTTGTTGATCTGTTACTTTCTATGTTTGTTTACTTATGATTATGATCACTCCATTATTGACTGCCAATTAAAGTTACACATTGAATTTAATTTTGTTTGATCCTTCAATTTTTCAATTTTTCCACTTTCAATACTTGAAAAGATAGTTTCTAAGCAATTGTACGACCACCTGCGTAGCAATAACTTGTATGACGATTTCCATTCAGGATTTAGAGTACATCATAGTACAGAAACAGCACTGGTAAAGGTTACTAATGATCTTCTATTAGCATCAGACAATGGTCTTCTCTCTATACTCGTCATGTTAGATCTTAGGGCTGCATTCGACACTATAGATCACAACATTTTATTACAGACTGGAACATGTCATTGGGATCAAAGGAACAGCACTAGAGTGGTTTAAATCGTATCTATCAGATAGATTTCAGTTTTTACATGTTAATGATGAGTCTTCCATGCACAGCAAAGTCAGCTATGGAGTTCCACAGGGTTCTGTGCTTGTACAGATTCTTTTCACTTTATATATGTCCCCTTTAGGCAATATTATTAGGAAACACTCTATAAATTTCCATTGTTATGCAGATGATACCCAGCTATATTTATCTATGAAACCAAGAGAAACTGATCAATTAGTCAAACTTCAAGCATGCTTAAAAGACATAAAGACCTGGATGTCCTCCAATTTCCTTCTCCTAAATCCAGACAAGACAGAGGTTATACTGTTTGGGCCTAAAAATCTCAGAGACACTATGTCTAATCACGTTCTGCATTCAGTGTTTAGATTTTCACTGAGATTTGCAGATTCTGCAGATTGGTGATCTGACAAGATGGCGCCGGTGTTTGTGGCTGCTCGTCTCCTGTCCGTATTACCATTGGTACTTATTTATTTTCTGGCTCTTGGAACTCTACAGACTGAGTCTCTGCTGGTTTATGATCGTCAGTTCCTTCTGGATCTTCGACAAAATGTTAAGGATGTCCGTATATTTGATCCTTGTGGACAAAAAACTCTGCCGCCGCTCCTGTTGGGAATTCCAACTCACCTGTTACAGGCCTCAGCTCTTCTCTTTCGGCGAAAACGTCGCCGCGGTAAACGCAGTGGTCAGCTGGTGAAGCTGAAGACCTGCCTGGCTCGCTCCCCTTGTTCCTCCCGAGCAGGACACGGATTGCACCCTCCCTTCGTCGTACCCTGGCGTTTCCTGGACCCCATCGGAGCCTGCCTGACACCTGTTGCAGGCAGTGATGAGATTTTCCAGCCTTCTCGTCCTTGCTCCCCTCGGCCTCGCCAGCGCGGAGTAAACCCCCGTAACCTGAGGGCGCTTCCTCGGATCTCCTGTTCTAAGCCACAAGCCCCAGTCAGAATCGGCCTGGTGAACGCCAGATCGCTGACCAGCTAAACTTTTATCCTGAAGGACTTCTTCTGCTCCCATGGATTGGACTTCCTCTGTGTGACAGAGACTTGGGTCGGTGCTGGTGAAAGCAGCGCTCTTGTCGAACTTTTACCGGCTGGATGTTCCTACTTCAACACCCCGCGGACGTCAGGCCGTGGAGGAGGAACAGCGACTGTTTTTAAAAACCATTTTAAATGTAAACAGCGCGTTTTGTCTACTTCATATTCCAGCTTTGAGGTGACTCTATTTGAGGTGGGTCGCTCTGACCCAGTTCTGTTTGCTGTCATCTACCGACCTCCCAAATACAACAAGGATTTTTTAAATGATTTTTCTGAATTCTTGGCTGAAATGATGCCAAACTATGATCGTCTCCTTATTGTTGGTGATTTTAATATACATGTGTGTTGCCTTGAAAAACCGCTGGTGAGAGACTTTTTAGCTATTATTGACTCTTTTAATCTGGTGCAATGTGTGGCTGGTCCCACACACAATCAGGGACATACATTAGATTTGGTTCTCTCTCATGGCTTGTCTCTGTCAAACTTAAAGACCTGCATTAATGTCTTTTCTGATCACCTGTCCGTTTTATTTGATGCTGACCTTTCCTGTGCAGCAGTTAAATCGCCTGCTCCTACTCGCCTGTGTCGGATTTTTAATTCTTCTACTGCTGGTCAGTTCTCTGCTGCCTTTAACCAGCTATGTCCTCCCTCTGGCACGACTGTTGATCTTACAACAGAGGAACTCAGCTCCTGGTTTCACTCCTCCTGTTGTGCCCTACTGGACACTGTGGCCCCACTAAAAACTGTGTTGCCTAAAGTTAAATCTGAGCCTTGGCTCAGCAGCAGGACGTGTGAAGCTCGGCAAAAGTGTCGACAAGCTGAGCGCAGGTGGAAGAAGGATGGTCTGCAGGTCTCTTTTCAAATTCTAAAGGGTTGTTGGCGTCAGTATCAAAATACTGTTAAAGATGCTAAAAGAGAATACCTTTCAAACATTATTGCATCAAATAGCCAAAATCCACGTGTGTTATTTAAAACAATTGACTTTGTCTTAAACCCGACAACAACAGTGTGCTGCCTGGAATCCTCTGCTGAAATGTGCAATAATTTCCTGCACTTTTTTACTGAGAAGGTTGTTGCCACAAGGGCCTCCATTTCAGCTCCTGCTGTTGATCCATCTGATTGTGCTCCTTGTTTGGCTGTGTTCGATACGCTTGAGCCGGTAACACTCTCACTTTTGGAGGAAGTGATGAGCCACATCAAGCCATCGGGCTCCCCTCGAGATGTTCTTCCTCCTCATTTTCTTAAAGAAGTTTTCCCCAGTACAGGGCAGTTGGTTTTGTCCATTATAAATGGCAGCCTGATTTCAGGTGTTGTCCCGGCAAATTTCAAACATACAGTGATACAACCCCTGCTTAAGAAACCAGGTCTTGACCACACTGAGTTGGCAAATTTTAGGCCCATCTCCAAGCTGCCTTTTATCTCTAAAATCCTAGAGAAAATTGTTTATGTACAGTTGAAATCTTTTTTACTTGAGCAAAATCTTTTGGAGGTTTTTCAATCTGGTTTTAAAACCTTGCATAGCACAGAGTCAGCATTGCTAAGGGTTTTTAATGACATTCTCCTGGCAACTGATGCTGGTGATTTTGTGATCCTTGTTTTGCTGGATCTCACTGCTGCTTTTGATACTGTGGACCATAACATTTTATTATCTCGGCTGCAGCATCTGGTGGGCATTCATGGTACCGCTTTAGAATGGTTTAGGTCCTATTTGGTGGACAGAACCATAAGTGTGAACCTTGCTGGTTCTGAATCATCTTCAGCTCCCCTGTTATATGGAGTTCCTCAAGGGTCAATTTTAGGGCCTCTCCTTTTTTCCCTTTACCTACTTCCTCTGGGTTCCATCCTAAGGAAGCATGGTATTTCTTTTCATTGTTATGCTGATGACAGTCAAATCTACATGCCACTAAAGAAAAGTGATGACTTCTGCGTAAAATCACTTCTGTCTTGCATTGATGACATTAAGGAGTGGATGGCCCTAAGTTTTTTAAAGTTCAACAATACAAAAACTGAGGTAATGTTGATCGGTCCAAATGGCCTCGGTAAACCCTCCTTTGTTGACCTTGGCCCTTTGGCACAGTTTGAGACGCAGACTGTGTCAAACTTAGGTTTTAAGATGGACTGTGATTTTAAATTGGATCGTCAAATTAGTGCAGTCGTAAGGTCTGGCTTTTTCCACCTTAGGCAGCTGGCTAAAGTAAAGCCTTTCGTAACACGGCAGCACTTTGAAACAGTAATCCATGCCTTTATTACATCTCGGCTGGATTACTGTAATGCACTGTATTTTGGTGTAAATCAATCTTCCCTTGCACGTCTCCAACTGGTCCAAAATGCAGCTGCTCGTCTCATGGTTGGGGCACGAAAAAGGGAGCACATAACTCCCATCCTGGCATCTCTCCACTGGTTGCCTGTGCATTTTAGAGTTCATTTTAAAATGCTTTTATTTGTTTTTAAATCTTTACACAGTCTTGCCCCCACTTATCTAGCTGAGCTACTTATCCCCTATGCTCCTTCTCGGTCTCTCAGGTCAGCTGACCAGCTCCTCCTGACAGTACCAAAGTCAAGGCGGAAGTCTAGAGGGGACAGAGCTTTTGCCGTTGCAGCACCCAAATTATGGAATGCCCTACCACTGCACATTAGGCAGGCACCTTCATTGTCCATTTTTAAAACTTACTTGAAGACTTATTTTTACTCTCTGGCTTTTAATTCAGCATGAAGACTCTGTGTTTGTTCCTTTGTTTTATTCTTTTGTTTTTATTGTCATCTTATTTATTATTCATTGTTTTAAGTATTGTCTTAATTGCTTGCCTTTCTTTTGACTAACTGTGTACAGCACTTTGGTCAGCCAAAGCTGTTTTTAAAGGGCTTTATAAATAAAGTTGAGTTGAGTTGAGTTGAGTTCTCACCATTGATGACTTAGTACTGGCCTCAAGTAATACTGTAAGAAATCTCGGAGTTATCTTTGACCAGGATATCTCCTTCACTTCATACATCAAAGATATCTCTAGAACTGCCTTTTTTCACCTGAGAAAAATTGCTAAAATTAGGAGCATCCTGTCCCAAAGTGATGCTGAACAACTAGTCCATGCATTTGTTATTTCCAGACTATTAATAGGATGTCCCAATAACTCATTAAAAAGCCTCAAGTTAATCTAAAATGCTGCAGCCAGAGTTCTGACTGGAATTAGCAAGAGAGATCATATTTCTCCTACGTTAGCTTCTCTCCATTGGCTCCCTGTAAAATCCAGAATAGAATTTAAAATTCTTCTCCTCACTTATAAATCCCTTAATAATCAGGCTCCATCTTATCTTAAAGACCTCATAGTTCCATATCTTCCAAGCAGAACTCTGCGTTCTTAGGCTGCAGGTTTACTTATGGTTCCTAGAGTTTCCAAATGTAGAATGGGAGGCAGAGCCTTTAGCTACCAAGCCCCTCTCCTGTGGAACCAGCTCCCAGTTCAGGTTCGGGAGGCAGACACCCTCTCTACATTTAAGACTAGACTTAAAACTTTCCTTTTTTATAAAGCTTATAGTTAGAGATGGATCAGGTGACTCTGAACCATCTCTTAGTTATGCTGATATAGCTTCGTCTGCTGGGGGACCTCTATTGATAAACTGAGCTCCTCTCCTCTCTCCTTTCTCCTATATTAATGCAAATGCCACCATTGCATGTTAGTAACTTTGTGTCTTCTCTCTCTTTTAGTTGTGTTTCCTCCTCTCTGTCTCCCTCTCTCTGTACTTTTCTGCAGGTATCCTCGGCCTGGAGCTGTACATCTCCAGAATCCAGTTGACCTGCCCAATGTTCTTGCTGATTGTTGTTGTCTTATTGCCTGCTGTTCTTTTCTCTCTCCTCTTTCCACTCACCCCAACTGGTCAAGGCAGATGGCCGCCCACTATGAGCCTGGTTTTGCTGGAGGTTTCTTCCTCTAAAGGGAGTTTTTCCTCTCCACTGTTGCCTAAAGCTTGCTCAAATGGGATTGTTGGGTTTTCTCTATAATTTTTTGTATAAATATTTTCTGTAAGGTCTTAAACCTTACACTGTAAAGTTCCTTGAGATAACTTCTGTTGTAAATTGGCGCTATACAAATAAAACTGAATTGAATTGAATTGAATTTGAGTAGCTGCCAAAAAATACATGATCACTTTATGTTATTTTAAAATTTCACTCATGATGTTGAGCATAATATGAAGAGATCTAGATGTGTTTTTCCATCTTGTTATGGACCAAATTCCAGTGTCAACACAGTTGACATAAAGTAGTATAATCCTATTCAGGGGAGGGACATTACAATGAAGATACCATCATCACCATTACTAGGAAATAACAACGTTGCTTTACGATGACTGCTGCCATGAAAATAGTATGCACGTGTGCATATGTTTGTTCAGTTTACATCTGAACTTGAACATTCCTTTAAACATAATTCGTTTAGTTGTCAGAGGTACATCTGCAGTAAGTACTGGTGACATTATTACATCAATATGCTGAAATTATTTTGAGAAATTGCATAAACATTTTCTGCTTTATGTATTTCCTCATTTCTCACTTGGAATTAACTGAGTCTTTGACGTGTAAGATATGCTTTGCTTTTCCGTGTTTGCTTTTTGCCCTCCCAACCATGCTGGGTATACCGTTTTGAGATAGTTGAGGGGCTATGGTAAACAAGACATTACCACTGGTTTCATCATCTTGTCTGGGCTGAACATTAATATGTGTGAGGAGAGGGTGGCATGTTTCAGCAGCAGACTGGGCTGACAGACAACTAACTGATATCCATAATCCTCACACTGTATAATGACTACTGAAGCAGAGGTGGAAGAAAGACAGGTCTGAGCACAGAAGGACATAACATAGTGAAGAGAGAGGCACTGAAATACAGTATGGGACGTCATTTCAGATATTGACAATTATATACAATAAAGAGAACATATTAGCATGTGGTTAAAACATACAACATTTCCCACCAGTGTCTAACTGTAACTGGTTGAGATATAGACAATATTAATTTTCCTCCCATGACCTTATTTGAGCTACTACAATCTGTCTCTAAAAAGAAACCATCTTCCTGCGCAGTTGATGTCATCCCAACTAAGTTCTTAATCTCGATCATTGATTCGCTTGCTCCCTCTCTCCTGATTATTTTCAATACTTCTCTGTCCACTGGGATTGTGCCAGATTATTTCAAAATTGCATGTGTGCAACCTCTTTTGAAAAAACCTGGTCTAGATCCCTCATCTCCCGAAAACTACAGACCAATCTCCAAACTACCCTTCATATCAAAGATTTTAGAAAAGTACGTGTCTAAACACTTATTTCTAGCTGCAGACAATTATAACATTTTTGACGAATTGCAATCTGGTTTTCGCAAACACCACAGCACAGAGACCGCCCTACTGAAGGTAACTAATGACATTCTGTTAGCTTCTGTCGCTGGTATGTGCTCTATTCTTGTCCTCCTTGATCTTAGTGCTGCTTTTGATACAGTAGACCACCAAATTTTGTTAGACCGGCTAAAGCACTGGGCTGGAATAGAAGGCACTGCACTGGACTGGTTCTCCTCATACCTGTCCAACAGATCGTTTTGTGTTACCATTAATAACTACAAGTCGTCTTTTTCTCCTGTAAAGTACGGAGTCCCACAAGGTTCAGTGCTGGGGCCAATCTTGTTCTCTTTGTATATGCTTCCTTTGGGACATATAATTCGCAAACATGGTGTTTCTTTTCATTGCTATGCTGATGACACTCAGCTGTACTGTCCCTTTAAGATATCAGACCATAGGGGACTGAGTTCCTTACATGAGTGTATAAAAACTGGATGGCTCAAAATTTCCTGCAGCTGAATTCTGACAAAACAGAAATAGTTGTTATCAGTCCACATCGTATAGCCAAACATATTCTGCCCTGCACAGATTCTCTCTTAGATAATTCTAAGCCCACTGCAAAAAGTCTTGGTGTTTGTTTTGATAGTAAACTTAACTTCGAGCATCATGTCACAAAGCTTGTTCAGGCATGTTTTTATCATCTTAGAAATATCTCCAAAATACGTTCAATTCTTTCATTTCATGACACTGAAGTAATCTTACACGCATTTATTTCCTCACGCCTTGACTATTGCAACAGTCTGTTCACCTATCTCAGCCAGAAATCTATTAATCGGCTCCAGATTGTTCCGAACTCAACTGCAAGACTCTTAACTAGAAAAAGAAAATACGATCACATCACTCCTGTATTGGCTTCCTTACACTGGTTGCCTGTATGTTTTAGGATTGATTTTAAGATTTTATTTACTTTTAAAGCTCTGCATGGCCTTTCTCCCAGCTATTTATCCCAGCTTTTAAAGCCTTATGAGCCTGCACGTAGCCTGAGATCCTCTGGTAGAAATCTTTTGTATGTCCCTGATGTCAGAATGACTACAAGAGGTGACAGAGCCTTTTCAGTTAGAGCCCCTAAACTCTGGAACAGCTTACCTGAGGAAATAAGATCAGCTGACTCAGTAACATCTTTTAAAACTCTCCTTAAAACATACCTCTACCGGCGAGCCTTTTGCGATCTTCTGTAAGCTAAAACAAATCTGTCCTTGGGAGGACTCTCCATTAGATTACAATGTCTTTACGTTGGAACTGGTCTCCCCAAGGACCTATGTGGTAGTTGTTTGTATTATTGTTTTGTTTGTATAACTGTTTCCTGCACCCCAACCGGTCGAGGCAGATGGCCGTTTAAATTGAGCCTGGTTCTGCTGGAGGTTTCTTCCCTAGGGGGAGTTTTTCCTCTCCACTGTTTGCCTAGTGCTTGCTCAAGTTGATCTTGTTGGGCTACATGTGTTTCTTGTCTGTCTTGTTAAGCACTTTGTAACATATGTTTAGAAAAGTGCTCTATAAATAAATGTATTATTATTATTAATAGAGAGCAACGCTGTCAAAGACAGCCTTTGTGCACACTTTAAGTTTTAAAAAAATTGACAAACTCAATAAAAGACATGGTTGGGTGACTGCAGGGGCTTTGCATGGCAATCTTTACACAGAATCAGAGGAGTGCAGGAAGAAAGTCTTGAAATGGCTGTGAATCAAGAGGGGTGATCTGTCTTGGTCGCACACTGGCTGATGATCTAAGACCCAAAACACCCAATGATGCTAGGTTCACTATGTCCAATCACACCACTCAGTGTTACAAGTTCCTACAGTGGCAGTGGTTTACTGCATTAATGTGTCATAAAACATGATCTGATCTTCATCTAAATCAAGAGTATTAACAAATATGATGTACCTAAAATAATAACTCAAAAAAATCTGAACTTCCATGTCTTTACTAAGAACAACCATGAAAACCTCATAGTCCTGGGGGAAAAAAGTATGTGAACCCTTGGATTTAATCACTGCCACCAGATTTTGTTTTTCTGAAGCCATTCTGTTGTGCTTTGAGCTAATGTACAGATATTGTCACATTATCCTAAAGACTTTTGTGATACAGTTGGGAATTCATCTTCCCCCCAGTCACTGCAAGCTGGCCAGGCCCTGATGCAGCAAAGCATGCCCATCATTATGTTTCCTACTTTACGATTGGTGACCTTTTTATGCCAGATGTAGTCCTGTTTTTTTCTTCTCAAATAGTCCGATCTTAGTTTCATCAGTCATCAGACTTACATGGTAACAGTAATAAACACTGGGCTGAGCTGAAAAAAAACATGCAAGAACCAGTCTTGAACAAAACTGTTGTTGATAGCAATTTAATAGAATCACTACATTGGGATACCTGTAGATCAGCAGGTGGAGCAGTTGTCTACCACTAATGGGCAAGATACAGTTGCTCCTGGTAAGTCAGGTCAGATGCTCGGTGCTGTTAAATTCTTCCTTTTACTGTGGTATGAAATATTTCTGAATGAAACTATCCCACAAACAGACTTAGAAAGTTGCTTCTGTCATAACTTCTATGGCTTTAGAGTTTCCCTGAAGAACTATGTGCGGGTACTGCAGCAGCCTACAGGATGGTTTTTATAGGATGCTAGTCTCTGATTAATAATAAATCGGATAGTGCTTTTTTTTACAATAATATAGTATGCAAAACCCATTCCACCCAATGCAAAGTCTATGAAATAACTGACATTTAGGATGCCCACTGAGCCAGTGAGAACACCTAGACACGTGGCTGAAAACAGATACAGTTAAATCTACACATCACTGTGACTACTCCACTGCAGACTGTCTGCAATGTCTAAACACAGCTCTCAGAAAGACATTCAACAGGCCAAACTCCGTGAGCAGAGCAGCAGTTCTCCTATCCAATTGGCACTGCCAGCGTTTCCCATAATGCAACTCTTCATGGCCGCTCAGCACTTTCCCTTCATCACCCAGTTGCTCTGTTAGCCTACATTCAACCCAGCAGAACCATCAATCAAACACACAAATTTAAGACCATTCAAACCCCTGAGACAGCCAGACATGTGTAAAGGTGGCCACAAACACACACACACACACACACACACACACACACACACACACACACACACACACACACACCATCCCATCAGGCAAAGTAGAAACATCCTGTGAATTATTCATCATAGAAGCAGCACAGCCAAAGACCAAGCAAGGATCTCCCTCCAGAGCTGCTGCTACACACATATTAATTAACCAAAACTAACAATTCACCAATTCCACTCTATGTGGGTCTCTGTGTGTCAGTGTGTGTGTTTGCACATGCACATGTGTGAGGAGGTGGGGTACAGTCTAATGTATGCCCCACTTTCCTCCACTCAACCCTGCCTTCTACCCTGCCCTGATTATGTCTTATTTTCATCCGATGGTGTCTGTGGGGTATCCATGTAGTGGCGGTATGTACAGTATGTGTGTATGTGTCTTTGTGCATGACTGAGAGAGAGGGGGTGTACACATACAGGTGAATGTATGTACATTGGTAAGATAAATAAAGGATGGTGAGTTCTGTCAAAACTTGTGATGACATTTATCTGCTAAAAGAAGGCTTGCCCAGCTTGAATCATTCATGACAACACATTTTATGAAGTTGTTACAAATATTGCTAATGTTTGATTCAGAGAAAGAGGGAAAGCTCAATACAGTTAGTCTAATTTAGACCCAGGGCCGGAACAGATAACAGCCCATTGGAACTACTGCATGTGCAACTGTTTGTGCACAACTACAGTATCTACTGTATGATTACAGTGATTATAGCATGTTAATACAAACATAATTTAAGGTCATGAATCTTTACAGTGACTTACTTAATAATAGCATCTGTGCATCTATTATAACTCTTATCCACTAGAAGGTTACAGAGTGCTGGAGCCTATCCTTGCTGTCATTGGGCAGTAGGCGGGTCACCAGTCTATCACAGGGGTAAATGATAATTTACATAATAAAACTTAGTGTACATGATAATTTCAGTCATAATGTTTCTACATTACTAATTCTTTAAGACAATAGAGCAATATTCACCTCTTCCTGGGTTTCTCTTCTCTACAAGAATAGCAGTTTCATTATTTTCACTTGCTGCTACTTTACTACTACTGTATTTCATTACTGTGACAAATCATCACTCAAATATAACACTCCCTGTAGAGTTTTACATTTTAAGTATGTGAACAACAGGTATGAATTATGCCAATTAAGAAACTGATGCTGACTGACACCTAGTATTCTGATTCAATAGGCAATCAGTCAATCAAAACAAAGAAAGATGGAGGACCATCAGCTGCCATGAGTCAAATCGATTGTGAAGCGGCAAACGTTACACGGCATTAGTATGGGTTTATGTTTTCAAAATGACTGAGGCAGTCGAGAGTCACACCTCAAATGTTTTGTTTATGACAATAAGACTTGAGGGGAACGTTTACAGTATATCTCCACCAAAGCTCATGTTAACTATTCAGTAGTTGGGATTTTTTAGTCATCTCAAACTACCAGCGGAAAAGTTAAGAGTCTATCACAGTCACATTTAACTGTCTGCTAACCATAAATATCTGTACAAAATGTTGTGCCTATCAATCAGTTAGTTGTTGATCTATTTGAACTTGACTTAGTGTCTTGTTCCATAATTAAAGTCATGGAGCCTAGGTTTCCACAACTAAGCAATCTCCAATATTTTCTCAGAAATATCAGCTGACGGAACATGGTATGGTACCTACGGAAATGCTCAACTTATCAAACTCATGCCAATAAATAAATGATGAAACTGTAACATTTACTCAAAATAATTAGAAGCTAAAGATAGGTCTCAGTCCTGTCTAGATTACCAGTGCCCTCTCTCGGGACTTCCCAAGCTTCCCAAGCTCCGGATATATACCATGACATCATCCTCTCTCATTCAACAATGAGCCTTTGTTGAAAGCAGCTCTTGGGAAGCTCTCACTTGCACTGTGATCGCAGGGATCGTGATAAATGACCTCTGAGGTCATTGCCAATAGTGTTTGCTCAACTTTCAGCTTCCTTCTTCCACACACACTGTAAAACATTTTGCCGTTGTCAAATGGAATTGGATTTAGCACACAGAAGTCTCCTGTTAGAGCAATCTTATGTCAGAGCATCACTGTACTGTACATGTGTATGAAGGATAAGTGGGCTGCTAAAGGAGACAGGGATTATACAAATTGCTATAATTTCGTTAAATAAAGAAAAACCCACAATGGTCACTGAAATTATGTAAAACTGATAAAAAGTAATATTAAATAAAAATTTACAAAATTTAACTCATGAAAATCAGACATTCCCTTGGGTTGTAGTACTACAGAAAAAAATAATAAACTAATGAAACTGACCTATAGCGCCAAATCACAACAGAAGTCATCTCAAGGCACTTTAAGGTTTAAGACCTTACAGAGTATCATTGTATAAAAATGATATAGAAAACCCAACAATCATAACCCAACATTTGAGCAAGCTTTAGGCAACAGTGGAGAGAAAAAATTCCCTTTAGAGGAAGAAACCTCCAGCAGAACCAGGCTCATGGGCGGCCATCTGCCTCTACCGATTGGGATGAGTAGAAAGAGGAAAGAGAAAAGAACAGCAGGCAAACAACAACAAGCAGCAAAAACATTGGGCAGGTCAACTGGATTCTGGAGATATGCAGCTCCAGGGCGAGGGTACAGAAAAGTACTTAATCCAATGATATGTTCTTAGCTATTCTTGGGTGCTTTTATCTGTGTTTTGGGTTATTATCCTGTTGAACCCATGACCTGTGACAAAAGGATAATGGGCAGCATGTTTTGCTCCAAAATGCCTTGCCTGTCTTGAGACTCCATTATATCCTGCACAGATTCAAGACACCCTGTGCCAGATGATGCAAAGCAGCCCAAGAACATAACCGAGTTGTACAGTAGCTACAGTGTTCTTTTCTTTGTATGCTTCAGTTTTGCGTCTGTAAACATAGAGCTGGTGTGACATGCCAAAAAGTTTCTCACTTTTTGTGATTTACTGTTAACAGTGGAGTCCTCCTCGGTCATCTTCCTTTAACTCTACTTTGGCTCCAGCAGTGAGTAATTGTATGATCTGGCACTGATGTACCTTTAATTTCACCTCTAATTTCTTTGGAAGTTGTTGGTTACTGTTTGCATTATATGTCTTTCCAATTTGTCATCAATCTTCCTGTGGCCACGTCCAGGGAGGTTGGCTACAGTGCCATGGAACTTAAACAGAATAATATGTACAACTGTAGTCACAGAAACATTAAACTGGAGATTATCCTAACCTTTAACTTTAACATGTTTGTTATTATTATGAGACGACTTTCTAATTAGCAATGTGTGGTCCATGTTCAGCGTGGTACACACCATGATACCAAACAGCACAGTGACCACTTTTCACCCTTTAAATAGTCAGACTGACTGATTACAAGTTTGAAGACACCTGTGATGCTGATTACAGGACACACTTTAGTTTAACATTTCCCTTTGGTCAAATTATTTTCATTCTTTTCTAGGGATACCATCATTTTGGTAGAGGCCAGTTTCACCAGTTTGTTTTTTAACGTGCTTCTGCTGATAACAACTTTAAAGCAATGTCTGATTTTGATTAGTTATTTTTTTTGTATATTTTTATTTAACACTTTTAAATAATTTCAATGACCGTAGTGAGTTTTTTGTCTGTATGTGGTGGTATGAGCAAGGACCGGGAAGATCAATGTCTGCATGAGTGTGTTTTTGTGTGTGTGTTTAACCAGTGATTCAGTTACAATCTATACATGCTGAACAGCTGACCTAGGTACTTCTAACTCTCCATCAATACCTTCACCTTTTATCTTATGAGTGCAGACACACACGTGCACACACACAGACATACACACAGACGTGCATGAGTGTCACAGACGGGTAAAGCAGTACTAATGCACAGCATAATACTACTCTAATCTGCTTCCATCAGGAGACCTTTTGTAACCATGAGAAGAGCACTTTCACTACTTATATGTGCAGGAAAAGCAGACATTTCACTGCTCTGAACCCTATAACCAGACTGTTACAGGATGAGTCTGCAAAACCAGGATTGTGATCAATGACAGATTTACTTATTAGCTATTACAAAAACAAATAAACTCTCCAACTTGCAACTTGCAGATGATAGACACTAAGCAGAACTGTATTTTGCAGATGTACTGAGCACTGACCTGCTGCCATGATAAAGTCTTCCACATTTTAACTGCAGGACAGTGCACTTCAACAGAACTGAGCTTATCTTACTGGCCTCTTTTAGGGAAATAGAGTTGATAGAGCTTATGCTGATGATCTATGGTCTACCACACAGCGGTTCCTGGAGCCTGCAGTGGTTTTATACACACATAGAGTACAGACATTTGGTGTGGGCACGCTGGCAACATTGACAAAAAAGAAAACTTTAAATGCGTGAGTTTAACTTTAAATGCCAAACTGTGCACAGGAAATGCAGCCAAACTTAATTGAATTTAGCAGTATAATTATGCAACAATTTAATATAAATATTCAGTGTAAGCAATTTGCTCAGTGGGAAGGGCAATACAACACACAGGTAGTAATGAAACACAGGGAGATCAAAGGCTCATATAAACATCTGAACTGAAATTGCACAGCTATCACCCAGGTTGGTAATATTCCACAAACTGAAGTGTGATTTATAATTACAGTGTATTCCCTTACTGTATTTACAGACCAGCCTGTATGAGTACTGTACCTGACTAATACATGTATTTACACTGTAGAAAACAGACAAAAGGCTAAAGGCTAACATAGATTGGTTACTTAGTGCTTCTCATTTGTACATTTTGCTTTTGACTACACCATTTTATTAATTAATGGCACCATACCGAAGATACCATAGTTTGTCAAGATTTTTGTTGGATTGTTCAAGATAACAAGATCTTTTTTTTTTTCAGGCTGGATGAGTGATTAGAGAACCAATTTCCTTTTGGAAAGGAAAGCAAAGAGACCCTAACCCTAACCCACACAAGACCAAAGCTGTTGCTGTTGCTCTGCAAATGTGCTGCTCGAAGTATGATTTCTTAGTAGACACAAAATGAATCAATTTTAGGGCAGTTTTATACTACAAGCTATACAAGCTATGCAGATGTGAATGTAACAAGCTACACAAGGAGGTTGTGATGTGTAGTTGCGTGGAGAGCAACAGAGGTGAGTACTATCGTAATAAAAGTGAACTCCTTTATTCTGTACAATCAATGGTGCATTATTGTAAACTGCTCTTCTACTTTCTTTTCCACATGGAAACAACCAGCACCAATCTGTCATAAGCGTGTCAAATCACAAAAACATCCCCATGCTTTGGTTTTTAAACATGGCTCAGTGTAAATATAGAATATCAGTTATACAGTATATTCATATCTGGTGAGAGGCCAAATGTGTCACATCAAAACTATGCAATGAATGAATGGTTTTAAGATGGTGCGAAAGCTCTCATCTGCCAAATGACTCATAAAAGCAGGGATGTTGAGCAGAGGATTATTTCATCTCCTTCACAAGGCAACACATTGTAGGCGTGAAAATGAAAGTACACATGTGGGTTGCTAGACGCCCACAAAGTCTCCACACAGGAAAATTTATAAGATTAACATCACCTTTGTGAAATTCAGTCCGTTCTCTTGGTGTTTTCAATATGTTGCTTTGCAGGAAAACTGTGTTGTGCTGTAGTAATTATAGCAAACATCATGGAAAGCAATGCAAGCTACAGTCACTTACATGATGACGTTTTCCATCATAGTTTGTACTGCTAGTATGTTGTATTGTATTGTACAGTATATTATTACTCTCTTCCTGTTGTCACACTAAATACTGTAGCGACACCACTGGTTCTATTAACCCCAAAACCACAGAGAAGTCCGTCCTGTCTTTCGGAAATGGTTTCACAAGTTATGGATGTAGTGCAAGTGCAGGAGAACTTATGCACCCCAGGTACTTTTTCCATGGGCATCTGTGTTTCCTTACACTTTGATTCCCTCCTTTCAGCTGGGAGGCTAGGCTGACATCACTTCTCCTTAGGCTGCTAGCGAAGCGCAAATTGGATCAGGCTTGTCAGGTTTCAGGGAAAGTAAAGCTGTGTGAGTCATTCTCAGGATGGGAACGCTGCAGAAATTCTAATTCAATACACTGGGAAGACAGCCAAATCAAACAAAAATGAAGAGATGGGATCAAAACAAAAATAAGAAACACTTGGCTGCAGACACAGTATAACCTCTTGTGTTTACTGCTGATTTTAAACATGATACAGTCTACATTCAAAGAGCAATTAGGAACAAGGTTTTTCATCCAAATACCAAACTACAGACAAGCCTTTTTTAATAAACATTTGGCTTTTCTGCTGTTTCTGTAGTAACTTTGATGATACTTTGTGTGAAAACCAAAACAATCACAGAGATCATAAAGCTCCACTTTCACTGGTTTCATTTGTGTTGTACAATGGGCCTTTAGAGATGTGCGCACCACAAAACCTTGAACCATGCTAAGAATATTTTGGAGACTGGTAAATTGAAGCAGTGACAGGGCACATATGTAATATAAGTCAAAAGATGTTGTATTTAAATGCCCTAAAATGTACATTATTAGTCCCCCTGTTAAATTAATAAGGTAAACATGTACAATTTATTACAATTCAATTTGCCTTAAATTATGTCTTTATTAAGTTTATACTGTTGGTAATATAATATTGTACAAAACATGTCAATTTTAATATGTGTATTATTGAGGCCAGAGATAAAGCTGTTGCCCCCTTCCTCTGTGAAATATATTCTTCTTTACATTGTCACCTGACTTTGTCCATTGTGCTCCTAATAATTACTATAATAATGTATAACATACAAGCCAGAAATACAATGTACATCTGTGCTGCTTTCATAACAACCACAAATGGACACAGTATTGATACGTTTTGTTTATGTTGTGTTTCAGTGGCAGGATTCAGACTCAAAATTGTTGTTGAAACATATTAATGATCATGGTCATTCATTTGGCTTTCTGCAGTCAACGTGTTTGTGCAATAAGATACATCTAAGACTGAGAAACAGGGAGGACTTACAGCGTGCAGCTGGTGCAGCCAAAGCTAACTGGTAAGGACTGTAAAAAATGGCAGCTAAAATGTTGAGACCCTAAAAACTTTTACGTAAAACGATTTACGATTTACCACACTATTTACTGTCATTCAACACCCGCTTTGGGCATATGCTGACATTGCACAATATATGGAATCAAGTGACCACTAGGCACTGTGTTTGGTACTGCTACCGTCTGTTGTTGGAGTGAAAGAGGGAGGGGTACCTGTGAGGTAGTGTTATAAAGTTAAGTTCTTCAACACATGACAGCACTGACAGATGCTACAGCTGCACTACTGTCATGCATGAAATGACACACACAAAAGATAAGAAAAGAAGAAAAAAAGATACACACACAGGAACTCAAGTGACCATTCAGTAAAAGAAACACTGACATTAGGATATCTAAAAATAAACAAAGGCAAAGTGAATGAAGTACATCAATACGGCTGATCCCTGCACAAGTTCAGTGAGTCAGTTACATCCATCCATTTTCTTAACCACTGAAGGGTCATGGGAGTGCTGGAGCCTATCCCAGCTGTCACACCCTGGACAGGCCACCAGTGCTAACCACTACACCCAATTCCGTTACAATCTCATAGTCTAAACTGAGACTCATGTCTCATTTTGATGGATGCTACATAAGTATTGTATAGCAAAGTAAATGAGGTAAAATTCAACACAGAACAGCTAAAAAAATTGCTAAATAAAGTAGGCAAATAAAAAAATAAAGAAATACACTACAGTTCTCCTATCATACACACACATCATCATATTAAGTAATCTGGTTATTATATGTCATGAAGAACAAATTTGTAAGAGATGCAATGGTGAAGTGGCCATCAGGAGAACCAGGACATTTCCCAGTGGGTCACTACACAAACTGGGGCAGTGGCTTAATGTTGAAAAAAACACATCAGAGAGGAACAAAGAAAGAGAGAGAACTAGCACTGTGCTGTGGTGTCACATCCCTCTAACTGTCTGCTTCCACAGCTACATAACTATGGTTGATTCACCCATGGCCACTACTTGGTTTAAACAAACTGCTCCTTGTTGTTGATTTACCTGTTATTGTGTTTTTTCCTGTTCATTTCTGACTGCAGATATCATTTGATGTAGCTGGAGACGATAAAATGAAAAAGTGTATGTGATCCAGTTTTTCTTCATAAACTACCAGAAAACAAACATATTATATTCTGGGACTACATTGTGTTAATAAATTATACAAAATTCTTGTGTGGGTCTCTCTAATCATCAGTTCATTTAATCTGTGTTCACTACATGACATGGGCTGTATGTGATGGTGCAGTGAACAGTGAGCAACAGTCCCGAGCTTCTTGTCCATCTTCTCCACCATGTAGAACAAATAAGCATCAATTAAGCAAAGCTTTCAAAAGTATCCTACTAATTATTGTCACTATGCAGCGTTGTGCAATGAGACACACACAGAGACAGACATGAATATCTGCCTCTGTGCAGTCTGCTGAGAGTTAATTGGACATGATGAAGCTAATTAGCAGAAGCCCCAAAGACCCTCAACATTAAGCACTAAGCATCAGACAGCAATGACTAGATAACATGGTGTTTAGTGCAATTAACAGTTCAGCTGCTAGGATTTAATGAAGCCTACAATAAGGCTAACACAAAAAAAATAAATAAATAAAAACAAAGAATGTTAAAACAAATAAAGTGTTAGAACAAAGATTTCACTTTTAAACTAAGCTTAAAATGATGCAATATGGGTTAGTGTTTTCATCATTGATTTGTTTTTTATTCACATAGTCAGAACAAAGAGCCCGTAGGAGGCTCTCATAGGATTGAAACTGACATAAGGGAGCCCTCCATTAACTGAAAGAAGACAGTTCAATGTCCTTTGTCCTGAAAAACATTTCAAGCCAGCTTATTACACAAGAACACATGTTGGGTTTAATGATTAATATTTTATCAGGTCCCAAAAACTACAGTTCAAAGAGTCAATCTGTGGTAATCTACAAAGACCAAGAGAGGCCACCAAACTGAAACATAGGAAAGAAGATGTAATGAATCTTTGTCACCCAGGAGCTAATTGGGCAACCACTTTTCCGGCTGATCTACTGCCACCTCCAGCATTTTGAAAAGAAATGCAGTCATCAATTTATTTAAAAAACAGATCGAATATAATGAATGGGACTGCATGCTAAAAGTCATTAACAACACGGTTCAAATCTCTCCAGCTACGATAACTCCCACTGTTGTGCACTTTTGACCTTTCTATGACTTTAAACGACTGCTGATGATGTCAACATGACAAACACTTTTTTCACTTGTGGAAATATGAGGTGCTGTTAACGCCTCCTGTGAATTCAACTGTAGTTTCAAAAGGTTTTTGAGCGACACTCTTAACCAATCTATTTTAAGGATTTATGCCTGATTACTAAGATTTGCAGCTCTTTATTTATTGTACCTGTGAAGAACGTGGTAAGGCATAGCAGACTGTAGATGGCCATAGATAGAGACACTGGGTGGAGCAGAGTGAATTGATTTTGAGTCTCATGTTGACCCTGTTGTTAAAAGCTTATTCATTTAAAATATATATATATTGATATTGTACTAAAGTTGAAGTTGGTACATAAACATTTTAACATGTGCCCTTTTGTTTTTTGTGTTTTGGGGGATGGGGGATGGTGTGACACTGTGCATTATACTTTGAACAGACAATAATTTGGACATCATCATGGTGAAGAGAGCAATGCTCAGACATAAAGTTGCAGTAACACCTCTGGGGTTTTGAGACAATTGAGAAAATTACTTGTGTTTTACAAATTAGTAATTACATCTTAAAAGATGTCCCCACATTTTTGGTCATTGGAGTGTGACTCAGACATGTCCAGAAAACATTTAAATGGAACTTAAACTGCAGTGAAATTAATAGATGCTGCTGTGGCCACTTCTTGTTTTGTTTTTGTTTGGTTTTAGCAATCATAGGGTACATGGCAAAAAATGTTGGGTGTCATCTGGAAAAAGTTGCAACTTCTTGCAGTGGATTATATCAGCCAATTATCTTTGTACAGAAAATGGGAGGGAACACTGCCAATTACTGAATTCAATTATTAACTTCAACTACTTGAATGAGAGGCGGAGCTCCTATGGGTTGAAACAGTAGCCATGTGATGTCCTGGGCTAAGAAGAAACTGAACTTTCCATCACATTCTGTATTTTAGGTTTTCCCTAGTAACACACTCTAATGTCACTGTGGTTCTCACTAGATCACTGTTGTTTTGCCCTAGTTCTATCTTTAAGCTAGCCACATGGTTGCAGAGCATCACAGAGTACGTGTTTATCACTGTGACTGCTGTAATCCTTCATAGCACACATACACTAATTGCATCACATCAAAGCCAGAGCCATATCTTCCCACAGCAGCAGACATAGAACTAAATGTGAGTACATGTTAATCTGTCTCGACAGGTGGAACCTCCACAACATCAAGCTGCCTTTGCAGCTTCATTGGAGGCACTGTTACATCAGCCCACAGACGGCTTCGATAGCCCTGCTCCAGGCAGGAAATACTGGACAGAATACTCAACTCGCTAACCAGCAGGTGCACTATTTGTCAAATAGATGGAGTATAAAGGAAAAAACTGCACTAGTACTACATCTAGTATTCTTCAACTAGAGCAACTGAAAAAAGATTAACTGAAAAAAAACTAAGAGGTACTTAGTACTACTTTTTCATGACTCATTTAAGTATTCATTTTAATTCCAAGTGGCTTTTGTGGGGATTACAATTCTATTCTTATGGAACTCAGTCCCACAATGCTTCCACTTCACCTGTTACACAGTTGCAATGTAACTGAAATCACCCATATCACTGTGTTCACCCATGACTCACTCAAATCTTCACGCTACAAGGAGAGGACCCTCAGTTGTTAATAACTCCAGGATGATCTCCACAGTGTTTTTAGTAATTAAAAAGAAGTAACCTGTAAAATATAGTGGAAAAAACATGCTTTCCCAGTGGCTATGTTGGTTTCAACAACATCCAAGAGAGCTATGGTTAAGTTCTTTAACCTAATGTACCACAACACCCTCCTTTAGTTACACAGTCTGACCTGGTAGGAAAATAGCAGCCAGTCTTGAATCAAAGGCTGTATGTGTTATTGTTTTCTCAGCAGGAGGCCTGCTATCCTCAGCACACCCTTTCACTCCTTTATTCACATCCTGCATAAGCAAGTCTCTCAGACAGTCTGATGAGATGCTCTGTGAGATAAACAACATATTTAGCTTTAGCTTATCAACCTCCAAATGAAGTATGTGGATTTAAGCAGTGCCCAAACAGCTGACCATTATATCACCATATGCCCCCCACCCCCACCTCCCCACCACCCGGCTGCACCAATTCCTGCCAAACATGCTAAATGGGTTTCCATATCCAGATCTATGTTAAGGTACCCAAAATGCCCACCGTTCTATGGGCACTGAGAGGTGGGCTGGTGAAGAGGCACGTCTCCGTTTTTCCTGTTTGCAAACAGTTTGTTTTTTGGTGCGTGTGCTTGGCTAAATACTGGTGCACTGTAAAACATGTAACTATCTCATTTGTAGAGCACTCCATGAATTCTCCACGTGTCCCTCAGAAGCCCATACAATAGCTGTTCAAATCTGCTCAAAACACAAATATGCTGCAGCTGCTTGGCGCTCAATGAAGAGCTTTCATGTCAGGAATACCATCTCTTGTACTGCGATTAGACAACGGTTTGCTTCCACGACAAATTTGCTGCTGGTGACACTTCTTTTGTTGCAAGGTGTGAACAGATGAATCCATGAAATTTTGAATGAGCTATAATATTCTTTTGAAGAATATAGGGCAAGTCAATGTCAAAATGGGAACGTGCCGGAAGATGTTGCTGCACAGTTTGGCTGAAGATGTGGCTAAACGTTTGTGTGGAGGCAGCAAACCTGATCTTCAGTTAGAGCCTCGTACATTGTATTTGAAGCCACTGCAAAATATCTGTTCCAGAATGCATTTTCTCATGTCACTAAAGGTGAACATGTTAAAGTCAAAATATATTTTGTGGCAAAAACTGTTTATATTAATTTAAGTCCACATCGCCTGCATTTACATATGGACTACAATAGGCTGGAGAAATGAGAGGTTGCCTGCGTGGTTTACTAACCATTGTAAATTATTGGATAATTTCACCTCAGTAACTTCATCAAGTAACGCAAAAACATAAATAATAAAAACTCACAGAGACTGCTTTGTATTAAAGGTTCACAAGACAAAAAGGCTGATTCAAGTTGAAATAAATACGTATACAGGCATATTAATCAGTCCTTCCAGTAATCTGTGATGTCGCCATTGCAACAATGAACTCACATTCAACCAATCCCTGTGAAATATCCAAAATTAACTGTTTTCACAATTATTTTCTGCCCCTGAACGTCACGCACATATGGGAAACCAGAGTTGATGATGAGCGCTTGCTTGCTATATAGTGTTACTTGCACACAAAAATTGCACACAAAGGCAAATGATAGAAGTGTCCAATTTCCAAGATATTTGATATATTTGTGATATGATGGTGATATTATTTGTGGACGCACACATACTCCAAGAAAGGTGGTAGAGGTAGATGCTGATATAATAAATGATTACCGTAGAAGTGAACAGTTGTGTTGTATGTGTTTGTATGGCTATCATTGTGAGGACTGAATTTTTAACCATAGGACTGAAGACATTTTTACAAAGTGGGGAAATTTTAGCCGGTCCAGTAGGGGGTTAGGGTATGCATTATGTCAATGAGTGTCCTTACACTGACTGCCATAAAAAAATGACAATGAGACAGGACTCTCTCTGTGTGTGTGTGTTTGTGTGTGTGTGTGTGTGTGTGTGTGTTATTTTTGCAATTTTCACTAAAAAAGCCTAAAACCTTTTAAAATGCTACATTAACAACAACATTTTTTGTGTACAACAATCCCCGAAAATCCAAGATGGACTGGTTTACATATGAGAACCCTGGCTATTATTTAAGATGTTTGCTGTGAAATCAGAAAGTGGTTGCCTTTCTAAGGTGACAAACAAATGAAGAGGAAGACAAGACAAAAAGCCCTGCTTCACAGCAAATCACACGCCCATCCCCCAGAATGACAGGATGCTGAGGCAAAGGTGATAAAAATAGACATGTTGAGACAGCGAATGTACAGGAAGAATTTAAGAAGAAGCCAGATACTCAGAGGTAGAGAAAGAGATCTATCAGACATTCTGAGTCCAGTTTCTGCTGTCTGCCCTTGAGCTGTGCTACGTCTCTTGGGACAGTCTGTACTCATCACCTTCACAAGCACAAACACACGCACTGTCAACCTGCCCTTGATCAGTTTCTCTCCCTTACACACACACACACACAGACACACAAACACTCACATTAGCACACAGTGCTGTTAATGTGAATTATGTATCAGTTTCACAAAACACTCAAACAGTGTCTCAATTCAATTTAATTCTATTTTATTTGTATAGTGCCAAATTACAACAGATGTCATCTCAAGGCGCTTTGCAGTGTAATGTTTAAGACCTTACAAAATAAAACTGTATACAGTATTATATAGAAAATCCAAGAACAACTGAGCAAGCACTAGGTGACAGTGGAGAGAAAAAATTTCATGTAGAGGAAGAAACCTCGAGCAGAACCAGGGTGGGCGGCCATCTGCCTCGACTGGTTGGGGTTAGTGGAAAGAGAGAAAAGAACAGGCAACAAAAAGCAACAACAAGCACCGGTAGGACCAGTAACTGCACTCTGGAGATATGCAGCTCCAGGGCCGAGGATAGGTGCAGAGGAGAACAGAGAGAGGGAGACAGAGAGGAGGAATCACAACTATTGGAGAGAGGAGACACAAAGTTAATGACAAGCAGCTGTGTCATTTGAATGGACAGACAATGAGAGGAGAGGAGAGGAGAGGAGAGGAGAGGAGAGGAGAGGAGAGGAGAGGAGAGGAGAGGAGAGGAGCTCAGATGGTCCACAGTCACCTGAGCCATCTCTAACTTTAAGATTTAAAGCGTTTTAAGCCCAGTCTTATTTGTACATCCCATCATGCCTCTGGCTCAGTGCATTCCCATCTGTATGAAGGCACCTGGAAGCCTACAGAGCAGATTGTTCTGTGGGGAGGTTTGATTTGAGCACATGCCCAAAAAGATGGGCCTGATCAAAATGAGAGACACAAGCATTGTTGTGATAAAAAGAAGTAGAAATGTAAAATATGTTCATTTGTGATAAATCAAAGAAAAAGGCCATCTGCTCTATACTGTATCTGACATGACTTCTGTGGAGTAAGCACCCTCTGCCTGCCTTTCTTGAAGCATTGATGTTAGTTGTAGACAGTAAGATTCTACCTTAAACTCAATATAACTCTTAAATATCTGCCTGTGGAGTTGCCTGGTAAACTAAAACTGAATGTGATTAAATTGTGATTAAATTGTGATTAGTGATATTAAATGTATACG
Source organism: Anabas testudineus (assembly GCF_900324465.2). Lineage (NCBI taxonomy): Eukaryota > Metazoa > Chordata > Actinopteri > Anabantiformes > Anabantidae > Anabas > Anabas testudineus. The sequence goes on from NC_046621.1 coordinate 18,952,114, forward strand.
TTGATCATTATCAACATCAATATCATTATTACACTTTTGCCAATGCCAACAGAGGCACCTCAAACACACACACATAGTGCAGCAGTTGGCAGTGCCATGTGAGTAGGGACACACAGCCACCCCTCCCCCTTATGGAATATGTCCTCACATGGCAATGTGCTGATTAACATAGCCTAAGGGTACCCTGAGTACTAGTTACTGTTACTAGTTACCAGCCTGTAATGTTTTAGAAAACTCAGTAACTGACAATGTGATTGTAACTATCCTTTCTTCACACTCTTGTTTTCGCGATCATTGCTGCACTCGCAGTGACTGAGGTGACATGCAGGAAGTCTATCTCCTACTTCACCAGTGCTAAAAAATGTTTACAACCTCAATTTTTCATGTCTTCATATCTTCAAATCCAGAGAAATACCTCATTAATGCCAAAGTGAAAAAAGGTTCTAAAAGTAACGTCAATTAAATAAAAATATATATGGTGAAATCAGTGTTTGCATTAATATCCACCCCCTTTAAGTCAGTATTTAGAAAATGCACCTTTGGCTGCAATCACAGCATGGAGTCTTTGTGGATAGTTCTCAATTAGGCTTGCACATCTGGACACTGGAAATTTATGCCATTCGTCTTTGCAAAACTGTTTAAGCTATTAGATTGTGTGGGGATCGGGTATGAAAAGTTCTTTTCAAGTCCATCCAATAATTCTCTATTGAATTGAGGCTTTATTAAGCTTTGACTGGTGAAGAACCTGGGCAACAGTTGTTGTATGTACAGTCTCTCCTATCTCAGTTGCTGAAGCTTGTAACTCCCTCAGAGTAGTCATTGGTGTGTTAGTGGCCTCTTTCACTAGTCTCCTTCTTGCACGATCACTCAGTTTGTGTGAATGGTCTGTTCTAGGCAGATTTCGACATGTGCCATATTCCTTCCATTTCATACTGATGGATTTCACAGAAATCCAGGGGATGTTTATTGCCTTGGAGATTTTTTTGTATCCGATCCCTGACTTATGCTTTTCAGTGACCTGTTCTCTGAGTTGCTGGGAGTGTTCTTTTGTCTTCATGGTGTAATGGTAGCCAGGAATACTGAATAACCAGTGACTGAACCTTCCAGATACAAGTGTCTTTATACTGCAATCACTTGAAACACACTCACTGCACTCAGGTGATCCCATTTCACTAATTGTGGGACTACTAGCACCAAATATCTGGATCTCTGTTTTCACTTTGACGTTAATGAGGTATTTTTCTGATTTTCATTTGTCAAAGTTGCCAACTTTTATTGACCATGATTGATGTCAATAAAAGGATCCAACATCCAAGGGGGTGAATATGTTTTAGAGGCACTTTAAAGAGACTAAACACCAAACACCAACAAAATACCATATAAGATGACTGAAACACATGCTTTTACTGACATTTGGTGTTCTTGTAAACCATTAATTTCTCTGGGTCAAAAACAGGCCAGTTTTTAGAAGAGTTCAGAATGGCCCATGTTTAACAGATATTTTCAGGACTGCATACTTTTCTAACAGAATGTAAAACCACACAAAGTCCACACACACTCATACAATACACACAGAATGATATAAATGGCACTACATTTTCTGCTCATGCCAAACTGCTATCATGGCATAAATCATTTCATCCCTGAATGGATTTTACTCATCAGTGTTAAAGGTAATAATTGTTTAACCGTTTGTTTTTCTTTTGTTTTGTATTTATATTCTTACTTTGGCACCATCCACTGGCCTTACCAAGAATGACAGTCAGGCAGGTGTGTGCTTTTATTTAGTACCAGTGTTCACAGTGGGGGCTTTACATTCCAACATTTTAGTACTGTGTGTTTCCATAAAGTTAGGGTCACAAACTGTGCAGCAGTGCTCTAGAGTTCATGACCTTTACTCCCTGACATGGCCTAAATTATTCTTCACTTCCCATAATGCACAGTATCCACATCCTCACATCAATATATGTTTTTTTCTGTAATGAATGATCAGCCCAGTCTGACATAATCCAGATTGTTACACTGATGTTGATGTGTAAAATGAGTTTAATGACCCTGCAGCTTCAGTAAAGGGGAATATTTACATCAAAGCCACAGCAACATTTCACTGGTGTTTTCCCAAGAACTATGTGCAGCAGAAGTGGTGCTGGTAAATATTTCAGAGCCTTCAGTCACCTCTCAGCTCAGCTGGAGGGTTTATTAAAGCATGGGTGCTCCCACCCCACTACAGCCAAATCTTCGGTTGTTGCTGCTTTGCAGTGAGTGATGGAGAGAGAGGCTGTGAAGGATAACAAAGAGCTAATCTGTTAACAACAAGGCATGTTCACAGTGGATTAACCAAGTCACAGCCATTTGCAGTGATCATATATTGTTTGAACTGAGGCTAGCCTGTGACTTCAGTATCAATCCAGCAGCATTATATTTCTTACTATTCGTTTATAAAAGAGCTCGATGATTCACGCTGTGGACCTCGCTACGGTCAATAACAGTGGTAGAGCTCATTCTGACACACTGTCCCAGACACAGCGGGGTTTAGAGACATAAACAGAGTCCAGGGACGCATTGTTGTTTTATTCCAGGGTGGTTGTTCACAGGGGCGATTGTTGAGCGGCAGAGGGCGGGAACACGGAGGTGGGAGCCCGGCTCCTTTGTCCCTCTGCAGCCCCTTCCTCTCCCAGCACAGGCGTGTGCCCCAGTGGTGGCAACGTCTCTCAAGCAAAACATGTGCATCTGTGGTCCTTCATGGAGGAGGGTGAGGGTTTTGCTAACAGGAGCATGTGTCTATAATAAACGACAAACGCTTTTTAATAGCAGAACTTCCTTATAGAATAGCTGGCGCCTGTGCTCCGTCACAGTGACACGGTGCTGGAGCTGGAGCTGACGAGGCTCCGTAACTGAAACGTAACGTCACTCTAAGTATCCAGTCTTTGTCAGGACGTGAGCCGCTGCTAGTGTTTGTGTGGTCTGCGGTGATGTGGGGAAAGTTACGAGTTAGTACAACAGCTCGGCGACACAGTCCGAACCGTGCTGTGCCTGTCAGAGACGTAACGTTAGCGTTATGTCAGGAACAACGCCTAACGTTAGCTAAAATCAGCACCTCAGCTAACCGGCGTGAACCCCACCGGTGTCAGAGCCGCATTAAAAGAGCCCCAGTGCGGAGGAGGAGGACGTGACGGAGCCGCCGTGGTTCCACGAACTCCAGCGGACACACGGACGGTCAGACTACAGTCACCCACAGCGAACACACAGATTAGCACAAGCAAATCCGAAGCTGACAAACGGCTCCCGTAGTCTGCTCTAGAGGAGCGGAGCGAAGCCCAGTGGCTGTCTATTATCCCCGCAAGGCACGGACACACTTACCGTTTGTTTCCTGCTCGTCTTCGTTCAGTCCTCACAAATAAGAATGAGTCCACATTGTGTTTTCTGTCCACAGCCCTCACACAGCGACAACAGCTGCTTTTACTGGACCGTAGTCGGTCGGTCGGTGTGTGCTAGACGGGTCTCCCCTCTGTGTGTGTGTGTGTGTGTGTGTGTGTTAGGATGAAACGCCTTTTCTCCTCCAGGAGCTGCATTGTTGACATTGGCTCCCTGACGTCATGCAGACCCTCATTCACAACAACGGCCGAGCCCCCCTGCTCCTACGATGATGGTGCCCCTCCACCCACCCCCCCCCCCCTTCCTGTGCAGCCGAGGTGTTTACGCTTTTTGTGCGACCGCGTTGTGAACTGTGCGCTTTACTGAATATGTGATCCTTCAAATGAAAGCAGTAGGAAGACATGCTCAGTCACCCCCATCACTAGAAGACAACCCGGAGGACAGGATGGGTCTAACGTGTGTGTGTGTGTGTGTGTTATATAGAAAACACCAATTAGACACCAAAAGACAAGCTAGATGACAAAGAAAGGCCTGGTAATATGTCTTATTTTAATTTCTTGTTAATCTTCTACCACTTGGCTATTTGATTTAATGACTCTTACTAAATGTGGTGAAGATCTTCAAGAAGATGCTCTACAACACATGGCCAAATCTATTATCTTTTCACGTTTGCCTATCACATAAATGGAATGACTAACTATTACTAAATGCCTACATAGTGAGTACACAAAGCACACACTATACCTGCATGTTTGCAGTTCATGGCTTGTTGTAGGACAGTAAGTACAATATATGTTTTAATATAAGGCATAAACTTGCAGAGCAGCTACATTTCATCCCTTGCCACAGTCAGGCACCTCTCGAGTCTCATTCGGAGCGACTAGATTCAGATCAGCCCACATTCTCAATGTCAAGATGTTAAAAATAGCCAGAACTGATTTGTACAGCTCCTTTGGCAGCTAAGATCAGCTCAGCAGGGGGATGTGATGTTCTCAGGGTTGGATCCATTGGTAGTCACATACGGCTGGAATGACAAAGAAAACCCATGCTAGCTGATAATTCTCCTCTGCCACCTCCAAAAACCGTTCACTTGTTCTGTTTCTGTTATTTGATGCAGCACAATTATCAGCAGTCAGAGATTAGATTCATTTTTTAGATTGGATTTTACGAGTTCAATATATTTTAATTTGGAGTAACGTGGTACAGTGGGCAGTGTTAGACTATTCCAAACCTTGTTCAGTTCCCTGATCCTGATGTATACCCTCTGAAGTCTCACTGAGCAACACAAAGTACATGTTGCTCAGTGTAATGTACTGTGCCACTAGCTCAGACTGTGGAAAACAAAGTATCTTACCACACTTATGCTGACGATATGGTGATTTATATAACAGTACTACACAGCAACAGTGATCCCATACGATCACTGACCATGCAACACTTTTCACTTTTAGTCTACAATATAATGTAGTAGCTTACAAGCCACAGGCTGATGAAGTCTATTGAGCAGTAGCATTGAAGAGTAGGGTCAACAGCATGATCTAGAAGGACCAAGGTTATGTTTGCAGATCTTAGGTATAGAAGTGTCATTCCATAAAGAAGAGGGGATATTCAGGCATAGCTAAGCCATAGAACACTTAGATGTATGTGAACAGAGACATGTTTCAGCACCCACTTGCTGCTTGTTACTGAACTTTACAAATGCAAACATCACTGGAATATACATTTTGCAGGCAATACCAAAACTGCTAAAAAAACCTTGCTATTTTTGGCGAAATAAAGCTCAGTCTCTGGTATTGAAACATCTTAAATCTGCATGTGTTGGATAGACATCTCAACCAAATATTTGTCTGTATACAACTTCTAAAATGTTGCTCATGTAAATATAAAGGGAAAGGAAAATATACGATGGTCATCTACCTCTAACTGATAGTCTATAGTCTGTTGACTAAATTGACACTGACTTAAGTGACATCATTGGAGGACATTTGTGAGACTTCACACAGCTTCCTCTGCACACAGAAAAGGTTTCTCTTTTGTTTTTTTGCATTATACATGCAAAAAAATGCATGTATGCCCTGTAAATATAATTTTAAATCGAGTCAGGCAATCAAAGTCATATAAGAATGTTACAACATGTTCATGCAGGGAGGAAAACATTTCTTAGATCAACAGTTCCTATAGAAACAAGTCAGTTGAGTCACTTAGTTATTTTTATGTCTCACCTTAGCATAGTGTCAGAGTGATGATAACTTGCCTAACTAACAAACTGTATAGTTCAGCTCAGCTGGTCCTCGCAAGTTCAAAGAGCATTTTCAAGGTTAAGACCAGGTTTTAGTTAGGATTAGGGTTACGCAAAGAATGCATTATGTCAATGAGTGTCCTCACAAGTACAAGAAGACATGACTGTGTGTGTGTGTGTGTGTGTGTGTGTGTGTGTGTGTGTGTGTGTGTGTGTGTGTGTGTGTGTGTGTGTGTGTGGGCGGGTGTTACGACAGCAGAGCATGTCAAACTGTTGTTAAAGGGAGTTCTGGGATCTATAAAAACCATGCATCACTATGGAAACTGCAGCCTCACATTCAAGTGAATCCAGTCCTTTACTTGAACCAGAGATCATCAATGATGTCAACATCAATAACTCGCTGTACTGTAACTGCTGCTGTTGATGAGAAGTGTTCTCGGGACTAATTGTTTCACTTCGTCTGTTTCCCACATTAGCCATAATTCAAAGTAATACTCTCAACTTGTTATCATGTAATTGTCTCTTTTTAAAAGGGAATGGGAAATAAACCAAGCATGAAAGTAGAAAATAGTAAAATAATATATTCTGGCAATATACAGACCATTTCAAAAGCTCTTTTACTAATTGCTGCAAATATTCAGATATTCTTTAGTTGTTTTTTTACAGAGATTCAAACTAACTAACTACAACTAGTAGTTGATGTTCCTGGGTGCTCTTTTGCATGGAGTATGTATGTTCTAAAGCAAAGATTTTTCTGTGCAGGTGTACCACCAGGTAGATCAGCTACTCATCTCTCAATCAGTGTCATCTGGATCATAGTTGATGTCTCACATATTTGTCTTGATGTCATCATCAAATTACATCAGTAATGAAAACTGAATGTATTTTAGGTAATGGAAAAATAACACCCCACAATGTTTTGGGGTTACACACTATCAGTTGATTTATCATACTTGTTTCAGCTGTGTCCCTTAAATGGTAAATGGTCTGCACTTATATAGCACTTTTCTACCTAGTTGGTACTCAAAGCGCTTTACATTGCTTCTCATTCACCCATTCACACACACACATATGGCAGAGCTGCTATGCAGCTGACCTCACTCACCGGGGGCAACTAGGGGTTCAGTATCTTGCCCAAGGACACTTTGGCATGTGACGTGGCAGCTGGGAATTGAACCACCAATCCTGTGATTGGCAGTCAACTGCTCTACCTATTGATCCACAGCCAACCACATCCCTTAGTGTATTTCTGTTGTATTTCCTTGTGTGCATACACTAGTGCAATTCATCACATGGTGTTTCAGATCCACTTAAGCCTTACTGAAATCAACGTCATCAAATTAAGTATACTATAGATACTTTAGATTCAGGGTCAACTGCTCTACCCAATGATTCACTGTTGAGTAGATTATTTGAGGCCTTTATTATTGCATAAACTTTGTGTAATGCACAAGAGCAGGGCAGCAAAACAGCACCAGAGCATGATCCGACCACCATGTGTAACAGTTAGCAAAGTGTTTTTGGTGCTCACCAAACGTACCTCTGGTCATAGTGACCCAACAGCTCAATCTTTGTGTCATGTTGACCATAAAACTGTCCTGCAGTAGGGTTCTTCTTTGTCCATGTGGTCCGCTGCAAACATTAGTTGAGCCTGAAGATGTTGATTTTGGAGCATGGGCTTCTTTCTTGGACAGCAGCCTTTCAGTCCATGGTGATGCAAAAGTTGCTTAACAGTAGATAGCTACAGATGATGCATCAGCTTCTATTTTCTGCTTTGTCCCTGACCATCCAAACTAATATCCTGTCAGTTGAGGCTAACAGTTCTGGATCCTTTCTACACTTGCACACTACACATTGCTACACTTCCCAAAAACTGTACTGTATTGTACAAACGTTGGTGGAAAGTGTATTTGTTTAGAAATGGCTCCTTTGAGATATCTATCACTTTTCTAAACTGCTGAATGCACTATGTGACTAGTGCCTGAAACAAAGACAATAAAAAAATGTATCATTAAAAGCACTGTAGTCTGAAGAGTAAAAGCTGGTTTTGTGTATGCAAACTAATTAATTGTAGTATTTATATGGGTCTTTAACTTGTAAGCACAGAGGCTACAGGAATGTGAGGAATGACAATGAGTTCAGCAACCAGGGCCTGAATAGGCTGACTGTATGAGTAGGAGGTTTGGCCATCGTCCTGCAGACAAAGCTGTTTCTCTGTGGCACTGTGAGCTCCGCTGCCCTGTCATCACTGCTTTGCTCATGTGATCCAGAACCAACCTGTAACTGTAACTGCAACGCTAACAGCAGTGATATTCACACTACACACCCTCATACACAGCAAACTGTAATACACTGTGAGTTCTGACACCTGTCAATCATGGTCAGCATTACATTTATCCATGCTGACCTCTGTCCACAGGTTTTTGTGCATTGGTTCACTATCTGTGAACCAATGCAATGTTGTTACAGCTGAAGTTAACACTTTTACTTTTTACTCCTGAATCCACCCTTTTTTTGTGTGTATCTAGTATCTAGTTTCAACATCGAAAAACCTAACTGCATTGATTAGTCTGGGAAGGCTTAGAAAACAGTTTCAAGCCTCTGTGACTCCACAGGTCCACAGTGAGAAACACTTTCTACAAATAGAGCAGACCTGTAACAATAGTGAATCAATAGTGGACAACCTTCCAAAATGAGCTCATGACTCATCTAGGAAGTCACAAATGATCCAAGCTTCACATCTGCAGGCCTCTCTCTCCTCAATAAAGATCTGTTACCATGACTCCACTATCTGACTGTAATAACGATGCATAGAGGTGGCAATGTGGGGAAACATTACTGCTTTAGGACCAGAACAACTTTGTATAACTGAGAGAAACATTAATTTCATATCAGGGAATTCTAAAGGAAAAGACCATTAGTCTGTGAGTAAGAGCTAAAGCACAACTGAGGTTATGAAAAAGAGTCTTTCTTTTGGATATTAGACAAAAGTGTCAAAAAAATACTATTTTGAATTTAAACTTTTATTTTGTAATCATTATGCTCAAACTGCTTTTGTTCCATTTTTGATAGTTTTTGATAGTTTTGCATGAGCTACACACAAAATATAAAAAATCAGGAGGGGATTTAATATTTTCTCACAGTACTGTATTTATAGGTGCATTAAAAATCATAGTCAAATATTATTCATTGAAAATAAAGTGAAATATTTCAAGTCTTTTTTGTTTTAATTTTAATGACCACAGCTTACAGCTCAAATAAAATTTAAAACAGTATCTCAAAATATTACATTTGAAGTTTGTCTAAATGTATTTAAATTCTTATTCAGGAGTTTTGTGGCTTTAGCTAGCATTTTAAATGAATTAATACAAATGATTATTATTTACATTAATGCTCTCCAAATATTGGAGTAAAAGAAAACAGCTAGTGTAAACTTGCTGTGTCTTTAAAGTGCCTGTATGCAACATCCACTTTTTGGTACTTTTTGTACACATACTGTATATGACTATTTGGTGCATTTACACACACCCAGTATGTTAGAAGTGCATTCCCTCCTTTTTTACATTCTCCTGTTTTGCATTTGAAATTCATTGAGTCTCAGGCACCCAATCCCTCCTCAAGCTTGGCCCACTCACCACCAATAACAACTCACTAGTAGCAGCTGAGCACAAAGCACAGACAGTGTTCACTTGTTGGGTGTATGGATGAACACAGAAGTCTCTCTTCTTCCGCTCATCCTCTCAGGATCTGAACAAACTTTAGATTTATTTGTTTTTGACAGAGCCATCCTCACACAAGTGGAGAAACCAGTGTGTTTGTGTGTGTGAATTTCTGACTGGTTTGTGGCTGCTGGATTCACTTCAAGACTGAAGGTCAAAGGCGGACTGATTATAACTGTCTGTGACCATAAACCTCGGTCTCATTCAAAGTTTGAAGCTGTATGTGTTACAAAGACAGATTATTTTGTCTTGTTTATTTACTGGGTTATCTTGTTGAATTCTCTCAGACTCTGGAGCAGGGTAGAATTTTGGGCTAATTGCACAGTGGAACACTCAGGATGTTCTAGAAATATTGTGTGAAACCTTTAAAGCTATTTTTATGGCAGTAAAGTCAAGTGGCATGTTTATTTGACACTATGCAGCCCAGCTGTCTGCTGCTACCACAGAATCTCTGTGATCCTGCTGATGTGTCTTTGTAACTCGTAGGTCATCAGTGTTTTTGTTCCTTTGATTTAAGGTTCACAAATGTCACAGATGTGTCTGCAAAGGTGAGGGAGGCAGAAGCTTTAAGGGGGGGTCTGTCCACATTAATTTTCAAACTTGCCTCATGGTCCAATAGGTTTTTCAGCATGACAATGTAAATGGTACAGTAAATGGTCTGCACTTTTATAGCGCTTTTCTGCCTAACTGGTACTCAAAGCGTGTTACACTGCATCTCATTCACCTATTCGCGCACACACTCACAAACCTCTATGCAGCTGATCTGACTCACTGGGGGCAACTTGGGGTGCAGTAACTTGTACAAGGCACTTTGGAGGCTGGACAAAGCTGGACTGAAAGACAGCACAGAGACACTAATCCAGCACAGGAGCAGGCTCAGAGTGCAAGATCGATAAGAGGCTGGATTGTTACAGGGGCACTTTTGCCCCTGAAACAATCCAGCACATAACAGCGGGATGCAAGATGCTAGCAGGCAGGGCATACATGGAATGCCATAACCAAGTGACCGGCTTAGTGTACAGGAACATCTGTGCTGAGTACAGACTGGAAGTCCCAAAGTCAAAGTGGGGCACACCTCCAAAGGTGGTTGAGAATGACAGAGCTAAGATCCTGTGGGACTTCCAGATACAGACTGACAAACTGGTGATGGCCAACCAACCCGACATAGTAGTGGTGGACAAAAAGGAGAATAAGGCAGTAGTGATATACGTAGCAATGTAGCAAGTGACAGCAACATCAGGAAGAAGGAGCACGAGAAGATCGAGAAATACCAAGGGCTGAAAGAAGAGATAGAAAAGATGTGAAAGGTGAAGGCACAAGTGGTACCTGTGGTGATGACTGGGGGCTGTAACTACCAAACTGGGAGAGTGGCTCCAGCAGATGCCAGGAAGAACATCTCCAGTACAGAAGAGTGCAGTCCTAGGCACAGCTAAGATACTCCACAGGACCTTCAAGCTCCCAGGCCTCTGGTAGAGGACCCGAGCTTGTAGGAATAAGACCAAGGAAGGAGCGAGTGGGGAATTTTATATATACACACACACAGTACATTAGGTCATGGGTGGTTCATACTAGTACTATATAATAACTATATGATAAAGATAGTTGAATCCTCCTATACACAAAACTTTCAGTGGAAGCAGCTTAACTTGATAATTAAGTAGAGTAAGGACAGACAAAACAGCAAACCTGCAACAAAATAGTTATGTAAATGAAGAATGCACAGCCAAAACATAAAAAATGTTTCTTTTTAGTTTCTAAAAGTATATAATGCAGACTGTACATAAAACAGGACAAACATTTAAAGATTTATTTTGCCTTCAATTGAAAGTATCCATAAAACATATGGATATTAAAAATTTACCTGTACAAAGAACAATCCTAAGGCAAAGTCAACAAATTCATTTAAACCAAAAATCAAACTGAGAGATGCTTAAAAATATTTGACCTAAATATGTGCAGTGCATAATAATGTGTGGCAAATGTTACAAAACAAACAAAAAAATGTATTGGATCAAAAATCTGTCAGGTTCATTAGTCAGTTAAAGCAATTTCTAACAACCTTTCAACAAAGCTGGTCCCACACAGGACATCTCTCAATTCCTTTGGTAATGCTTGTATTCACAGTAACACAGGTTTAAAATACAGCCCATACTGCCCTCCCTCGTCTCATACACACAAGCAAATCATGACATACTGAGTTATTATTATAAAGTCAGAATTTACAACCTTTTCAACAACTTAAAGAAGGCTAAAAGGCAAGTCATTGTGTAATCCTACAAGGATTACTTTGAATACAAATCCATGTGATGCCCCTTTGGTCCCATCATTGTCCCTACTAAAAAGAGAAACTTGAATGGGATTGAATTTTCAACTCAGAGGCTCAGAGAGGATATAGTGGCTACTATTTTCCATTACCTCTCACAGCTAAATTATCTAATTACCTAAAAAGAAAAAGGTTTTGCTCACTATTATTCTAAAGTTTAACATTTTTCCAAGATGTGTGTCTTCTACATTTTAAAAATCAAAATTGGTCAAAATTGAACTACCAAAGTAAGTCATTCATATGTTAGTGAATTGGTACTGTCCACATTGAAGTTAAATGGTGCAGATGCTAACAAGTCCCATCACTTGATTTTGTTTCTGAGTATTAGGGTTATACTGCATTTCATTACACAACAAACAAACTTTAACTTTAGTTGAATTTAAAGCCTGTGATCACAAACTTGTGTTTGGGATGTGTTTTTTTTACTTCTTATGTTCTTTACTTTACTTCTAATCTTTATACATGTTATCTTAAATCTCTTTCTTAGTTTGTTGCACTTCTCTACTTTCTGGTGGGTTGGAGTGGTTGGTTCCTCTCATCCATTAGAGAAGAAGGCAGTCCAGAAAAGAACTGAGTGTCTGTGACTGTTAGGTGGCCCAGTCTCCTCTCTTAACTGTGCTGCTGGTCCTGACTCTTGATTAGACTCAGCTTGTTCCTCAGGCTCTGCCGGTAGGCTGCCAGCTGATTGTTGTCCTCCACCAGCTTGCTATGCTCCTGGATGAGTCGAGATGAAGTCTGCTGCTCCCTCTGTTCCTGCTCCAGCTCAGAGATCAGCTCCTGTCTAAGCAGAGGGAGCAGTACAACGTCTCTGTTAATGTAAGTACATCAAGTGAATCATTTTGATGCAATTTCCTGGTCTTCCTGCATAAATTGTTCATGAATTGTAGCGGTGGTTCAACTATTTGCTAAAAGCTCACATTCACTTAATTTTTCCAGACACACTGTATGTTCAGTGAGTATGATAAATGAAAACATGAAACATCATGACTTTTTTCAGCTTTGAAATATTGTATGTATTTGTGAAAATTCACTTTTTCTTGCCACTGTAACATGTACCAGGCTTAGCTTAGCTTAGGTGGTTGTTGTGAGTAGCCACTAGATGGTAGGAATAATCTATGCTCAGTGTAAGGGATAATACCTAGCATGTTGCAACAATTTGCTAGTACCTGAACTTGAATTTGTACTTGAATACAGTTCAGCAAACCTGGAACTGTGAGTAATTATTGTTTCAGGATCATCATCATTTATTAATCCATACACAAAAGTTGCAGCAGGAGTATCGTTTAAAATGTTTAATAATAGACAACATCTAGGTGCAGTGACTCTGTGCAGGACAATAGAAGTCTGAACAGAATGAGAGCAACAGATTTCCCCTTATTCCAGTCTTTCTGCTAAGCTAAGATATCCACCTTCTTGTTTCACCCACTGCAGGTTTAAGGCCTTACAGAGCATAATTGTACAAAAAATGATATACAAAACCCAACAATCCCATTTGAGCAAGCATTAGGCAACAGTGGAGAGAAAAACTTATTTAGAGGAAGAAACCTCCAGCAGAACCAGGCTCATGGTGGGCGGTATAATGTGCCTCGACCGGTTGGGGTGACACTTCAATCAGAAGAGTGCATCCCAGCTCATGGTCAGCAGTAAAGCTAAATCTCTAAAGGTATACACAGAGGCACTACATAATAAGATAGCTACATAATACTATACAGTACTTTGCAAAAGTCTTAGGCACCATTTGCTTTGTTCTTTTATGACCAGAACAATGACTAGTATGTATTTCTCTTTTTTATTTTTTAAACTTAGAAATCCAAAAAGGATTTCCTGGCTTCTCTCCTTCCACAAAAAAATATTTCTGGTCAAGCTTCTTCAGGCTGCAGAAGAACCAACTTGGCATCAACATGAAGCTTCCAGATGCTGAACCAGGTCCTTGCTGGACTTTTGATCTCTCATAGAGGAAACTCTGGGAAACTTCTCATCAGATCTTCTACTTTTGTTTTATCCTTGACTTTATATATGACTGGTGCCTAAGACTTTTGCACAGTACTGTATATGTGACAGGACTTACTTTCTCTGAAGAAGCTGATCAATCTCTGACTGGACTTTGAGGTAATCCTGAGCCATCCTGATATGCTGCTCAAACACAGCCATGGACTCTTTGGAGTTTGGACATGGAGCCAGAGGCTGAAAACAGTGGACAGAAAGTAACGCAGTAAGAATATTCAATAAGAGAGTATGAAGAGTTATAGAAAATCTGATTTTCAACCATATGAAGATCAATATAATGTTTCTTTTCCACCAATCACAGAGTTAATGACTTATTAATATGAATCAAATTTTCTAGATGAGTAGGCTTGTGTGCGTGTGTGTGTGTGTGTGTGTGTGTGTGTGTGTGTGTGGTAGAAGAGGAGTGTTCATTAGGAACAGGGTCAAAAAGATTTCTTGTTTTTTTGTTGAAAACTGCATTAATTTGTCATAAAATGTGATCTGATCTTCATCTAAGTCAAGAGTATTAACAAATAGAATGTGCCTTAAAAACACAAAAAACCTATCATCTTTCATGTGTTTATTAAGAACAATCATAAAAACTTCATAGTGCTAGTGGATAATTATGTGAACCCTTGGAATAATAACCTCCAAAAAGATAATTAGAGTCAGGTGTTAGCATATCTTTAAAAAATTATTTTGTATGGGTGTGGACTGGAGCTAATACGACTGACAAAAACCTCTCAAACTTTTGCAGTTTGCTCCGCACAAGAAATATACGCTCATGTGAGCCATGTCTCGCCAAAAAGACCTTTAGGGGACCTACGATCAAGAATTGTTGATTTACATAAAGCTGGAAAGGGTTACAAGTGATGTCAAAGACTCACCAGTCTACAGTTAGGCAAACAATGTAGAAATGAAGACACTACGGCACTGTGGCTAATCTACCAAGAAGTGTGCAGTCAGTCAAAGTGACCCTAAGAGCACAACAAACACTCTAAAAAGGGGGGAAGAAACAACCCTGAGTGACAGCCAAAGCTTTGAAGGCATCATTGAACCTGGAACATCTGTGTTCATGAGTCCACAGTACATAAAACACTGAACAAGCAGTGTGTCTATGGCAGGACACCACAAAGGAAGCTGCTGCTTATTAAAATGAACATTGCTGCTTGCTCTAAGTTTGCCAAAGAACACAATGACACATTGACACACATTGACAATGTTTTGTGGACTGATGAAACTAAGATTGAACTATTTGGAAATAACGCACAGCACTACATCTGGTGTAAAAAGGTCACTGAATATCATCATGAAAACATTGTCCCAGTCGTAAAGTATGGGGGAGGAAATACCACCATTTGGGCCTGCTTTGCTGTATCAGGGCCTGGCCATTAATAACCAACCAGTTATTCATTTCAAGGGTTCACATATTTTTTGACTTGCACCTTGAGGTTTTTATGGTTGCATTTTTATGGTCACATTTTCTTACTTTGACTTAGTTCAATATTAGATTTAGTTTGAAAATCTGAAGAAGCTTAGTAAGAAACAAATACAAGAAGAAATCAGGAGGGCGTCCAAATGTGTATTTCTTCAAAGCACTGTACGTTCTAAGGCAGATCAGAAGAATGCCTGTGTTAAATAATTACTATAACATGTATAAAACAACATAACACAAACAAAAACAATAATAATAATAATAAGAAGAAGAAGAAGAAAAACTAACTCACCTGTAGCTGGTAATCAAGTTTCAGCCAGGTCATAGGAATGGAGTCAATACCATTGGTGGCTAAACAAACAAACACAGGCACACACCTATCACTGTGACTGTAAAATAGCTGCACAAACACTGGTTGGCTGCACTTTAATGCCCCTTAGTGGTACAATGAGGATAATGCAACATTATTCTTGGACTGGAACCACATAAATAAAGATCATTTAGTTCTAGGGCTAAATTCTCAGTGAGGTAAAATACACTGCTCAAGAAAATTAAATATAAATCAGAGTAAAATGTCTTGTAATATTGACTTCTGTAATATTGATCTGGTCAGTTAGGGAGCAGAGGATGTTGTTAATCAGTTTCAGTTGCTTTGGCGTTAATAAAATTAACAACATGGTTTTACAGGTGGAAGCTACTAACATGTTTTCTTTTCTGACAGTTTTCACTAGTTTTGCATTTGCATTTGGCTAGGGTCAGTGTCACTACTGGTAGCATGAGTTGATACCTGGACCCTACAGATGTAGAACAGGCAGTCTAACTCCTCCAGGATGGCACTTGCCAGAAGGTTTGCGGTGTCTCACAGCACAGTCTCAAGAGCACAGAGGAGATTTCAGGAGACAGACAGTTATTCTAGGAGAGCTGGACAGAATGGAAGAATGTCCCTAACCCATCAACAGACTTCACGAGGGTGGCCTGAGGGCAAGATGTTCTCTAGTGGGCCCTGTGCTTACTTCACGGCACCATGGAGCTTGATTGGCATTTGCCATAGCACACCAGTATTGGTAGTTCCACCACTGGTGCCCTGTGCTTTTCACAGATGAGAGCAGGTTCACCCTGAGCACATGTGACAGACGAGAAAGGGTCTGGCGAAGCCATGAAGAATGTAATGTTGCCTGTAACATTGTTCGGCATGACAGGTATGGTAGTGGGTCAGTGATGGTTTGGGGTAACATATCAATGGAAAAATACACAGACCTCTACAGGCTAGACAACAGTACACTGAGTGCCATTAGGTATTGTGATAAAATTCATGGACACATTGTCAGACCCTAAGCTATTGCAGTGGGTCCTGGGTTTTTCCTAGTGCATGACAATGCCTAGTCTTATGTGGCGAGAGTATGAAGGCAGTTCCTGTAGGATGAAGAAATCGATACAATGACTGGTCCCCACGGCCCCCACGCTCACCAGATCTAAATCCAATAGAACACCTCTGGGACATTATGTTTCCATCCATTCAACACCGCCAGGTTGCACCTCAGACTGTCCAGTTAGTGATGGCCTGGTGCAGATCTAGGAGGAGAGCCCCAGGACACCATCTGTCCTCTCATTGGGAGCATGCCCTGATGTTGTCAGGCATGTGGGGGCCATACTAACTACCGAGTACCATTTTCAGTTGCTGCAATGAAATTTCAGTAAAATGGACTAACCTGCCACATAATTTTTTCCACTTTGATTTTCAGGGTGTCTGAATTCACTCCTTTGCAAGTTGATAGTTTTTTTGATAATTTCCATCAAACATTATTGTATCCTTTTATTACATACACATTACCCAGTCCATATCCAGCATGATTCTTGTCCTATTGAAATCAGGTGTTTTCAAAATGTTGAAAACACCTGACCTTAATTCTATTGAGCAGTGTACTTCTGATGAAGTACTGATGAAGATCAGATTACATTTTATCACAGCACCCTTTTAACTGTCCACATTAACACACAAAATAATTGGCTAAAATTCCGATGTTTTTACAATACAGTGTTTGCCACAGAACTTGTTTTTACTTGTGATTTGGCACTATACAAATAAAATTAAATTGAATAAACACTATATTCAGATTACAAATACAGTGTACTGTAGACCTACTAGAAGAAGACTTTGAATGGTATGTGATTGCATTTATGCATTTCATCAGCTAGAAAAAAACAAAAAAAACGTCTGATTTGGTTTAGAGAGTTTTTGGAACTAGATTAAATGATGCTAATGTCAGCATTCTCAGGAGGCTCCCTACCTGTGGGACTAAATGTCATTCTCAGCTCTGATTGGCTGCTGGTGATTGCAGGGCTGGAGCAGTGGGTTGGACTTTGGGAGTGCCCTGGTTGACTGTCCATGCTAGACATCTTGCACAAACCAGTCCGCAATGTGGCTGTCTGAGAATACAGAAAAAGAGAAAAGAAAGGGTTTCAATTCATCAAGTAGATGCTGAAAGAAACCACAAGCCTATCAGTATGATACTGAAAATCAGTTTGGTGTTTCTGTTACCTTTGAGGGTTTGAACTGAAGTGGAATTTTGGAGTCAAAGCTCTTCAGGGTTTCCTCTCTACCAATTGAGTTTCGGTGTTCGGAGTTTTCATCACTTTTGTTACTGTTGATGGTGGAGTCAGCATACGAGCCTGCACACAACAAAGACTGATTGATTTAAACAGCTTCAATGCCTGCAACACAGAACCACACCACACAGACTGTATCCAAGTTGACAGAAACAATCACGCATTAGTAGAAGACATTGAGTTGAAGAAAACCTGTGCTTGTAGCGGGTGAAGAACCACTTCTGTTGGCTGAAGGCTGGTGGGGGAGGCTGAGCGGTTCATCAGAACCTGGAAAATACTAGAAGATCCAAACACAGCCAAGAAAGATAAAGATCAATACACTTTAACCTGATTCATAAAATCCATCAGATAGGAAAATGTTTAAATATATTGTTGTTATATCAACATTGCTCTATTAACACCACTCACCATTTCAACATAGGAAACTACTTACTAGTACTTATTCTCTTTGTTTCCAGAATGAGAGGTGAGAAAAATGATACAACTCTAATGTTGTTAGCTCTGCCTTTTCATTATAATATTAAGACTAAACAACATCTGGTTAATTTCAGTAAGTATATAAATATATATATATATATATATATATACAGTGAGGGAAAAAATTATTTGAACCCCAGCTGATTTTGTAAGTTTGCCCACTAACAAAGAAATGATCAGTCTATAATTTCAATGGTAGGTGTATTTGAACAGTGAGACACAACAATGACAAAAAAAATCCAGAAAAATGAGTTTCAAAAAGAGTTATAAATTAATTTGCATTTCCACGAAGGAAAGAAGTATTTGATCCCTTCGAAAAACGTGCTTTAGTACTTGGTGGCAAAACCTTTGTTGGCAATCACAGAGGTCAGCCGTTTCTTGTAGTTGGCCACAAGGTTTGCACACATCTCAGGGGGGATTTTGGCCCACTCCTCTTTGCAGATCCTCTCCAATGTTTGGCAACTCGAACCTTCAGCTCCCTCCACAGATTTTCTATGGGATTAAGGTCTGGAGACTGACTAGGCCACTCCATGACCTTAATATGCTTCTTCTTGAGCAAGTGATTTGTTGCCTTAGCCGTGTGTTTTGGATCATTGTCATGCTGGAGTACCCAACCACGACCCTTTTCAATGCCCTGACTGAGGGAAGGAGGTTCTCACCCAACATTTGACGGTACATGGCCCCATCCATCCTCCCTTTGATGCGGTGCAATTGTCCTGTCCCCTTGGCAGAAAAACACCCCCAAAGCATAATGTTTCCACCTCCATATTTGACAGTGGGGATGGTGTTTTTGGAGTCATAGGCAGCCTTCCTCCTCCTCCAAACACAGCGAGTTGAGTTGATGCCAAAGAGCTCGATTTTGGTCTTATCTGACCACAACACTTTCACCCAGTCTTCCTCTGAATCAGTCAGATGTTCAGTGGCAAACTTCAAACGGGCCTGTAGATGGGCTTTCTTGAGCAGGGGGACCTTGCGGGCACAGCAGGATTTCAGTCCTTCACGGCGTAGTGTGTTACCAACTGTTTTTTTGGTGACTATGGTCCCAGCTGCCTTGAGATCATTGACAAGTTCCTCCCGAGTGGTTCTTGGCTGATTCCTCACCGTTCCCATTATCATTGAAACTCCACGAGGTGAGATATTGCATGGAGCTCCAGACCAAGGGAGATTGGCAGTTAATTTATGTTTCTTCCATTTGCGAATAATTGCACCAACTGTTGTCACCTTCTCACCCAGCTGCTTGGCGATGGTCTTGTAGCCCATTCCAGCCTTGTGTAGGTCCACAATCTTGTCCCTGACATCCTTGGAAAGCTCTTTGGTCTTGGCCATGGTGAAGAGTTTGGAATGTGGATTGATTGATTGCTTCTGTGGACAGGTCTCTTTTATAAAGGTAACGAGCTGAGAGGGCTGCCAATGTCAGCTCGTTACCTGTATAAGATCCACCTGGGAGCTAGAGATCTTGCTGACGGATAGGGGATCAAATACTTATTTCCTTCATGGAAATGCAAATTAATTTATAACTCTTTTTGAAACGCATTTTTCTGGATTTTTTTTGTCATTGTTGTGTCTCACTGTTCAAATAAACCTACCATTGAAATTATAGCCTGATCATTTCTTTGTTAGTGGGCAAACTTACAAAATCAGCTGGGGTTCAAATAATTTTTTCCCTCACTGTATATACACACTAACAATGCAGAGGATGGGGATGTACAATCCTACAAACCTATGTACTTCCTTGTTATCCAATTTCCAATAAATAATTAACAGCATAGCTTTTAGGGTTCACTATGGCAAGTGAACAGTGCAGTGAACGCTTTTTTATGTGCCACCTGTCTGGTTTAGCTGAGTTACTGCAGGCTAAAAAGCTGATCTAGATGCTGTAGATTGCTTTTTTCTTGGAAGTGTTTTGTTCAGTCTTACTGTAATAAATTGATGTCTTTCTGTCTTTCTCCGTTTTGGAATCAGGCTTCAACTAGTCACATTGGCCTTATTCAAGGCAGGAAGTCCACATTTTCCACATGCTGCTTTTCTAAGTTGATGTTTTGAAATAGTCAGTCTACAGTCAGACTGTCATTGGTCTAGCTTAGACGAAAGAATAGCTGTGTGCCCAAAATTCTGAAATATATATATAAAAGTACTCTAAAGTAAACTATGCAATATTGCCATTATAATTTACTATATGTTGGTTTATACCAGGGGTCACTAACAGGCGGACCGCGGTCCGGATCCGGACCCAGAAACTGTCCCAAACGGACCCGGAGCTACAGACGATACCGAATGTTTTGATTCCAAATCTAGCGGGACACCTTAAATTTAACGGGCGCAGCTATTGCGATCGTTACGGTAGTTAATTAGTGGACGCGAGAACGCATTGGCCAATTGAATGCGAGTTAAGCCATCCCACATGACTTCACTTAGCCAATCGATTCTGTGGATCACAGGCGGTAAATTTAGCGACTCAACAGTAGATGAGAGAAAGTTCGAGAGAGGAGAGAGACAGACGACAGAGAGGAGAGAGATACAGACGACAGAGAGGAGAGAGACAGACGACAGAGAGGAGAGAGATACAGACGACAGAGAGGAGAGAGAGGAGAGAGATACAGACGACAGAGAGGAGAGAGATACAGACGACAGAGAGGAGAGAGACAGACGACAGAGAGGAGAGAGATACAGACGACAGAGAGGAGAGAGATACAGACGACAGAGAGGAGAGAGACAGACGACAGAGAGGAGAGAGACAGACGACAGAGAGGAGAGAGAGACAGACGACAGAGAGGAGAGAGAGACACACGACAGAGAGGAGAGAGAGACAGACGACAGAGAGGAGAGAGATACAGACGACAGAGAGGAGAGAGATACAGACGACAGAGAGGAGAGAGATACAGACGACAGAGAGGAGAGAGAGACAGACGACAGAGAGGAGAGAGATACAGACGACAGAGAGGAGAGAGTTGATAAAGGGATGGTAAGACTGAAAAAACAACAGATAAATATAAAAATGTCCAAAAAGATAAAGTGGACAGTGAAAATAGAGTTTTTAATCCAGTATGAACAGACTTCTTTCTGTTCATATTACCACTGAACTAAACCAGTTTGTCTGATACGATCAGAAACTGTGACTCTTATGAAAAGTACCAATGTCAAACAACATTATGAGACAAAACACAAAGGTTTTGAACACACATACCCACTGAAATCTGAAGTGTGATCACAGAAAGTTTCTAGTCTCAGAGCCCAGTATGACCAGTCCACCAGGATCTGGAGCCACATGCTCAGTTTGATGTTACATAACAATAAATTAGTCAAAAGGTTTTTGAATTGTACTGAATTAATTTGATTTGACAGTCAAGTATTGATTACATGCAGGCTACTTAATAATATATCGCAGTAAATAGTTAGACATTATAATCTTCTGGACCTTTGCTTCCAAAAATATTGTGTAACCGGACCTCTTTAAATTTTAGTTGAATACCGCTGGTTTATACCTTCATGAGGTCGCTCATGGTATTCTTGACCTGTTCCATGGATGGTCTCTGGCTGGGCTTTTTGTCCCAACAGCGAGTCATCAGAGTCTCTATGGGTTCTGGCAGGTCTCTGATCAGAGGAGGCCGTGTACCTGCAATACAGAAACATCTACTCAATGGGGGCCTGGACTGTATAAATAATATGTTTATGGTCAACATAATCTTTCTTAATGATCCCATAAACCCAAAATAAATACTGTCTGAATTTGACTCACACAGCCTCAATCACTTAAGCACCTCGTCTACTGTTTGTGTGCGGAGTGGGAAAACTAGAGGAGGGTTGGATGTAGAGCCAGTGATTCAGATCCACATAACAGTCTTTTGATTATATTTGATAAAGATCTAAGATTTAACAATACAGGACAAAATTGATTTATGTAATGTGGGTCTAGACAAAGTATTATGAAGTTAATTTGAGAAGTGATGGTGTATTTCAATGGAATTAAACAGCAACTAAGAATTAACAGAAGAAGAGTCCGTTTCTTGTTTTAGTAGGGGTATGGGGGGCACTACACAATAATCTCACCTAGGTCACCAAAATGGCTAAAGCTGGCTCTGCACCCAAACAATTTTCTCAGTGACTGAAATAGCCCTACAGCTTTATGGAAAGGGTTGAAGACCTCCACTTACCTTCAACGAACGCAAACTGGAACAGGCAGCATAGCCTGGAGTTAAATCAAGATGAGCATCCACCATCTTTTCTCTGAAGATGGTGGATGCTTCATTTCTTTTTTGCATAAGATGAAATGACTTCTTATGGAAGGTTTAAGGGTGGTCCTTCTCAATCAAGTGTTCAAGTGCCACTAGCCATATTCTAAAGTTCAATACAGATTCATTGGTCAGTGTGGTTTGAAAGCAAAATAAAAAGTTTCTCCTTGTTTTAATTTATCAGTAAAATATCTTAATCAAACCTATTGGACATTTTCTGTATGCTCTTTTGTAAGCAATTAAACTATAAACAATTTTGTTATGGTCAGTTCCATGGAAAGGTTATGTGGTTTATTTGCTAACAATATTGGGAAACCAGATCACCTGCAATATTTCACACATTTTTCCTTCTGTATCAAGTGTGGTGCCTACATTACCAACAATGCATCTGGAACAATGACAGTTTAGTGTGAACTTTAGGTGTGTTATACTGCCATTTTACTATATTCTAGAACATCTAACCTTACATTCTAGTATTCTTTGTGGCTGTTATATCCAAAAAACAACAGGAGATTGTCAAGTTTTCACTTTGGGAAGTATTCTGTTTGGTTTTGAATGAGGAACTGTAGAAGTGGCTGGATAGTGTAGTGGCAAGATCGCTGCACTCTATGCCAGAGACAGCGTTCAAATGTCAGCTCCAGTAGGGGTCCTTAGGCAAGACCTCCTTACACTTACCCTGCCTTTACCTTGTACCCTTGTAAGTTGCTTTGGATAAAAGCATCTACCAAATGAGTAACTGTAATGTAAATCACATTGTTTTGTTTACAAAGCATCAAAGCAGAGCCAGTTGCATGTATTGAAACAATGCTTTATGTTTATAACCCAGTTTCCTGTAGGAGAAAAACACAAAGCACAATACCAGAAAACATAGTAAATATTTTCAATACTTTCTGCTCTTGTACAGTCATTTGACTCAGTGTTGTGTCTTCAAAGAATAAAAGAAGGAAAAAAAAAAGAAAACTTGACTTACCTCTGTGGACAGCCCACATGATACAAAATGCTGAACCACCAATCTCATCAAATGGTTTCTTGCGTGTGATGACCTCCCACAGGATAATGCCCCAACTGAACACGTCACACTTTTCACTGTAATTACTCCCTGAGGAATAAACATCAGCATTATTCTTTTTAAAGTAAGGGTACTCACATCCAGCAAAATCAAGGAAAAATGTAATCACAAAAAGTTGAATCTGTCTTTTTTTAAACACTCACTATATATCCTAAAGAAATGATGAAGACTGTATGAGCCTGCTGCTTGCAGAATATGCTGCTGAACTGCAGTGTGAAAGTGGTTGTGTGTTAACCAGTTAGTGAACTTAACAATATGGTGACATTCTAGAAATACACAGACGCAATCATTTTGCATTTATCGACTCTTTACTTTAGTTATTTATTGGATCCTAGTACTGTCAAATATGTGACAAACTACTACTATACAAACACATGGCGCAATCCAGGAGCAGCTCCTTATTTCAAAATTCAGAAGTCTATCTACATGTGGAAGAAGTTACTTCACAGCAATACAGTCCCTATACTCAAACACCAGCTCTTTTACATGCACAGTATGTGATGTGAAGTACAATTTTTATCTCCAACACAATATTGAAAATGAATAAAAATTTCATTTCATTCAGAAATCAAATCAAGATGAAATTACCTCACCATCGTCAACTCTCAGCTTACCTTCAAACACCTCTGGTGCCATCCACGCTGCACTGCCTTTATTGTTGGTCATGCAGGTCTGAATATCGCAGGCTGTGCCAAAGTCACATATCTTCAGCACAGTACCACGGGCCACAAGGAGCAGACTGAAAACATCACAATGGACAGGGATTACAGACCCACTATAGATATGCTATAGATAGACTGACTAGAGCCTAGAGCATGAGGACTAGCAGTCTGTGGTCTGACAACACAAAATACAACTGAATGCACTAAGTCGTCCAGCACATAAAAGGAATAGATTAATTCAGTCGTACATAATTTTCGTACTTTACTTTTAAAGCTTCTGGTGATGTGTCATGGTCAAAGATTAATAAATACATGTGCCTATAGTATCATGTGATAACAAGTCTTGTCTCTATAGCTCTACACATAATTTCAGATTACTTTTAGCTGACACTTTCAATAGTATCTGTATGATCATAAAAAGTTTTACTTTGGTGGCTTGAGATCTCGATGAATTAAGGCTTTGGGCTTCATAGCATGCAGATAGGCAACCCCTTGGGCACACTGTAGGCACCAGCTCATGGCATGGGATGCTGTGTAGTGAGCCTGTGGGTCTGCACTGTGCAGGACTTTGGGATTGAGTAAAAAGAAAAGAGAGAAACAAAGAATGATTGAATGAACATACAGGGGGACATTATCATTTTACTGCAATGCAGTTTTGAACACCATGACATATAGTTATGCTGTATCATATATAGTATCACTGACATGGCTTTACCCACATTTTAACAAAACTCTGGTTCTGAAGTGTGACTTTTTCCCCTAGAGATATATAAAAAGACTTACGGTTGTATAAAGATCCACATTCAGCATACTCCATGACCAGACAAACCTGAGAACACAAATCATGATACCAGCAATCAAGCTTTGTAGTGAGATATGGCTCATTTGTAACTTCCTCCAAACACACCTATCATGTCCACCCACTGGCAGCTACTAAACAAGATGTTCATTCTGAAAACAAAAGCATGGGCTAGCATCTTGGGCTATGCAAGCCACACAATATGTAAACAGTTAAATGTTACAGTTTTAGCTTTAGACCTTTATAACTTATCTTCATGTAAGTAAATATATTGTCAAATAGAGTTCAAACAAGGTAATGTTCTGTCTGAATGAATTATTTTATAACTGGATAAAAATGTTGCACTTCCACTAGCTTTACTTCCTACTTCCTAGCTTTACATAAAGTAAACCTTGAAGATGTTTTATATAGCAATGGTAAATGGGGTTGCTAGGGGTGCTGGAGCACCCACTTCTGGTCCCCGAGATCCTTCACCCCAATATTTACAAATGGCGTAAGAATGCAGAGTTACTCTAACATATATTTCTAAAATGAATTTCTTGTCTCTGAAATGTGTACATATTCACCTGCCTTACTCAGGTTCATAGTTATTGACCTTAGACTGTTGTTGCTACAGCTAAATGCTTGAAACATGCATAATTATTATTATTATTTTGGAATTCTTCACAAATCAGCCTAAAAGAAGTTGCAGTGTTAATGTTGTAGTGTCATACCAGTGAAAGATCCTCAACCATTATATATAACATTAAGAAAGGTGGTTGTGTTGGCTGTTTCACTAGTGCTAAAGCCGTGAATGTGTACCCACCACACCCTCAAGTTTTAGAAAGTCACTGCAACTATGATGCATTGCATTTTTTTATATTTTTTTCTAAAGTTAGTGAATAGCCTGAAACTAAGTAATAAGTGCAATAAGTAATTGCAAAAGTGCTAGATGATACAACCCTTGTTATACACAACAAACCACATAATCTGACACATCTCATTGATAACTGGTAGCACTCATGGTGGCTACAGATTTTAAATATGATTTAAGAAATCATCAGTGCAGGACTTTTTTGTGTAAAATACTGATATTTCACACTATATATATAAATATTGGATAAATACATTATATAAACAATACAGTTAAATAAACTGGCCTTGAAAATAACAGAAATTCAGACACATCTAGTGTTACTGTTATATGCTGTGTCAGTCTTCCCAAGTGCTGTTCTCCTAGCGTAATATAAAAAAAGTTATGTTGCACATTCACTGCCAATGAAATAAACAAGTTCTTAAAGTCATATACACCTCTTCTTTCAACTACCACAAATACCACAAAATGCTACCACAAATAAGTGGACGTTCCAATCAGGCTATCTGAGGCATCTTCACTTGGCACTTTCAGTTCTAACCATGTTTCCTGATGGTGTTGTCAAGGCAACACACATTTAAACAAAAAAATGTATTTATGGTAGAATAATAAAATTACGTTCTTCTTAATCAGACTATGGGATGGCAATAACTCGGGTAATTACCTGGTGATGAGCTGTGTGGTTAGTCGTTATAAATATAAATATCACAAAAGAAAGGCAGTGACCTGTTTTACAACACATTAGCTAGTGTAATAGTGTCAAAGTGATTTTGTTTTGTATACATACTGGATTGTCACAGGATCCATAAAGCTTAACAATGTTGGGGTGATTTACCCGGGAGAGCTGGCGGAGCTGTGCAGAGACAAAACAAGAACACAGGGAAAAAGAAATACACTAAGAAACAATCTATTCTATTTTTTTATCAATCACTATATTATGACCTATGTTGTGGAAATGAAATCAACGTTACAAAAAAGCATCCCTATAAGCCATAGCTGTGATTGTACAAAATATCAAATAGCTCTTTGCTGCTGTTCATTGGCTGAGTCTGACATTTAAAGTTGGGAGGTCTCACTGCATAAGAATGCACCACAGCACCACTGTTAGCTGCACATGCATAGTGCTGCTACATGAAGTTGTTACAGTGTACACCGTCCCCAAGTTAAATGTCTCAAATTTTAACCATGTTCTTATTATTAATATTAAAATGATTCTGATGATTAGTAGTAGTAATACTGTCTGCAGGTATTATGCTGAGCAGAACAAAGAAGGATGTCGACTGTACCTCCACAAGGAAAGCATTCCGTTCGTTTTCACTCTCAATGGTCTTGATTGCTACATCTTTTCCTTTCCATACAGCCTTGAAGACCACTCCAAATGTCCCTCTGCCAACAGCCTGCAGAAAGACGGGGGGGGGGGGGGGGGCTTAGAATCGAATTGCCTTAGAATCATAAGTAGTGTCTTCACTATAGAAACACAACCATTCAACATTTTATGGCTTCTCTGCACTTTTAAACCGGGGCCTGGCTCTGGTTGTTCAAATGCCTTCAGGGGTTTTCAGCAGCAAATGCTGTCATGTTCCATGGATTGTTCAGGCCTCAGTGTATTAAACTCTCTCTTATTCCTCGGTCAACGACAGAGAACAGAACAATTCCAGCAGCAGGCTTCACTTCCTCACGGAACCAGTGTCTGTCTCTTATCTCAGCGTTGCTCAATAAAAGAGCGAACACATAGCTGCTCGTATCTCCTAACGTTGCTAGTGGAACATGTCCCCTCAAAGCTAGCGTTAAAGCTTCTCCTGCTGAACTCTCGTTGGTCATTAAGTTGAACAGTTACCGCTTCAACTTGAATGTCTTCGCGCTGAATGTCTTCGAACAGACAGCCAGCTGGAGTCTCTACCATCGCAGCAGAGCGGAGACCCTCCTCAACGCGAGCCTACGATGCTGGAGATAAAAGCCGAGGCTTATGCTGCGGTTAGTGGGACGAATGGCACCCTGCGCTGCCTGCTGGCTCCTGCTGAAGGCTCGTTTCATCTGTTGCTATGAATTCAGGAAGTAGACACCAGCAGCAGCTCGCGCAGCGCTTTGCCTGGAAATTAACGGCACGTATCGCTCACGAACGTCCCACAGCAGAGACGGGGACAAAAACAGCGAAACAAAGCAGGTTTACATCTTATACCGCGATGATGTCGATCTAAAAGACTTCGAGCAGACCGAATCGTAAACCTTTTTATTTATATCTTATATAATGAAGCAAATGACTGTCATACAAGCGCTCTGTTCGTTCGCGGTTGTGAATGCAGCCTTGTGTTTGTGTGCACCGGAGCCTCCACAGGGGGGCGACAAACCCGAGCAGTCCCTGCACAGCTGTTGTCACCGCAAGTGGTCAATGTTTCCAGGAGAACTGTCAGCTACTCTGTTAGCATTAGATTGACTACAATACATATTATGATAAACTCTGATCCTGATCCAGTGCATTGCTACGTAATAAGAAAATAGGATCTTCTGCTTGAAATATGTCAGGTTATTTTAGTAATCAAGAGAATAGTAAAAGTAGTAAATTGTATTTGGGACCCAGTCCACATGGAGTGAAAGGAAAGACACTGGCTGATAGGTATGCAACATATGTCAATAAAATATCATATGTAAGATTCTATGAAGATTTTATGAATTGTGCATGTTTATCCAGGACTGCACAACAACCCCAACAATATCTTTGCAAATAGCAATTCTATTAGCCTTTCTGCTATAGACAGTTTTGACAAGAACTCACATCAAGATAAAACAACTCTACAGGGTACAATCTAAGAGAAACAGTGAAAGAGTGAAGGAGCTGCAATACAACTACTACACTGCATTTTATATCGTTATCGTATGCAGGTAGTTTTCTGTACTTCAATGATGCCTGTATCTCGAAGTTCTAGATACCCACATAGCAAAAATGGAAAACATTTCTACTTTTTCTAATAAACAGCCTGATTCATATCTCATGTAAACACACTTTATGTTTTTGTCTGACAATATAGAGACTAATGGACCTGAAAGGACAAGAACCACTTCATATTCTTGTTTTTGTGGGTGAAGCTGGCTGCAGGAGACGTGGCTGCAATTGACATCGAGCTGCAACTGACACACCAGTCCAACTTGCTATTTCTGAGCATGGTTTGAGCACACATATTCTACATATTGGGCCCTAAAACACTCAACTTCTCTTGGCCTTTCTTGATGTTCTCTACACAGATATAATACCAGAACAGAGATATTTAGTTAGGCCAGATTTGACAAACTATGTAATTGTGTGGGATGATGCCAGCTTCCACTGAGCCAACACTGGTAGGGCATATTTTTCTTTACATTTAAGGATGAAGATGGAGTTCTTTGCACCATACTCCCCATTCCTGAATCCTATAGAGGAATTCTTGTCAGCCTGGAGGTGGAAAGTCTATGGCATCCAACAGATGTCTCTGTTGCATAGCCAGTGCATAGCAATTGACAACATCAGATGTGATGTTGACGAAAATCTGTGGCCAAACCAACAGGACAGACAGGATGTCCACAGAGATAAGAACTTATAATCATTCTGTATGTACCCTACAGCAAAAGGGTGCATAAAGTTACAGAGTTGACAGTTCAATCTTTGACCCTACAAATGAAAAGAAAATGTGTTCTAGGTTCAAAAGTAGAACCTAGAATAAAGTAGCTTTTTCCCTAATATTAACTATAGTATTGGAGTAACAGCTAGGCAACATTATAGGGGTGTAAGAAAATCTTAGAAATATAAAGTATCACAATTTATATGTTTTCTGATAATGTCTAAACTCTCCAAAACACTGTATAGATTTTTAATACATTTTACATGCAACGATTTTCAAAGGTTCATTTTGTGTTGTGTTTAAATAAATGTTTGCATTTGGTGGTGTATTTTTTATACGGACAGTTTTCATAGTATAGAAACCATAAAGTCAACATATTTTATTTTTTTACACTACCACAATGCAGAAAAAGTAACACTATGTGTTATATTCAGAAGCTATAACTTATTTGAGTTTGTAAATGTAGCCTAATCTTGTTTCTTGATGCGATCATATGCAACAACATGAAACCTGCCACAGGGAGGCTCTCTGCTGCTTGCAAGCAGAGAGCCTCCCTGTGGCAGTAAAGTAATCACTTTACTGTGATTGTTGAAATTGTTGTGATAATGTTTTAATAACTCATAAATAATGAAAGCTGAGATGTGCAAATTTAGCAAATATACAATATTCTATTACACTACAATAACACTATATTATGAATATATATTCTGTCTTTTGGACATTTATCTTTCTCTTACTCTATTTGTCTCATAAGAACTTTTAAACATACTGTGAACACAAAAGCACAAATAAACGAACAACAAAAACTCTCTAGTTCCACACGGTCCCTCATATTGTACAAAACATCCTATACAGGTACATTCTGGACACAGGAAAAGCAGCACATATTGAACTGTGAGCAAACCATTAATTCACAAGAATTATAAAACATGGCACTTGGTCACACAACATACAACATTTGTTCATTTTTTTACAACAGTTTAAAAACTAATGCTGTAGTGCAATATTAAATAGGACAACTTTGTGGTTTCTGCCTTGTTAAATACATTTAGTTCTAAATAGTCTACAGAATATTTGCACATACAACTTACATATACCCCTACCAACACTTCTAAAGCTCTCGTGCATAATTTGCATAGTTTTTCTTGCACATATGTAAAACAGGCAAAGTGACTGTGTGCAGCAGTTTTCTGCCTTAGCCTTAGTCATAAGCACCTGTTGCCTTTATTTTGATGCTTTAGTGTTTGAACAGCTTTAGCAAACAGGATATAACATGTCAGTAGCTTCATAATTACAATACAGGCTCAAAAAATGTTGAACTGCTCCTTAACCTGTTTTCTTTCACCAGATAACAAGACCATATTGTTAGACCATAGAAATCTGGGGGTCACTGTGCTGTGCACAGTGCATAGCAAAATAAATAGCCAAAGACAGCTTGTCAACAATATATGATATGAACAAAAATTCTGTTTTCATATATTACTTCTTTTTATTATGTTACACTGTATATTACTACTCTTATGTACTGCATATATGTACTGGATCTATAAACGTATTAACTCATTTAATTTAATTGGTAATGAGTCCATGAATGACATAACCATTTCAGTCCCAGTGAGGTACTGCAGTCTATAAAGTGTCTGTTACTGTTTTAGTTTTATTTAGTCATTGGTCTCTCTCGGCTGTTGTGAAACAGGTTGTGCTTCCGTTGTTTTTTGCCGTTCATTTTGGACAAATCCAGATTAAACACCTCTCCAGAGCGTAGGGCAGACACTAGGTCATCAAATTCACCCCCTTCTTCTTCATTTGCTTTGGCTTTTTTTGCCTGCTCCCGGTCTCTCTTCAACTATTGAAAAAAAGAAAGACAAAGAGAAGAAGAATGGATAACGTTCATGTAACATTCATTACACTTACACAATGAGGTGGTCATTACACATTGCCTTCACTAAATCTCTCTACATGTCTGCTAACCTGTGCCTCCTTGAGTGCCCGTTTCTCCTCCTCCTCTTTGCGTCTGGCCATGTTCTCATTGTCGTGTTTGGCCTCTGAGAAAGCTGTCAGGAAAGCGTCAAACATCCCAAAGAAGTCATCTGGCTGTGGACTGGATGAGTCTTCTCCAAAGTGTCTCAGTGCCTTTCCAAACTTCAGCAAGACAGATAAAGAGTGAAGGTGGTAATATGATCTTTCGTGTCATTGTTGTGTCCTTCACTCTCTTGTCACTAGCAAATTTGTTCAGCGTTACAAATCAACTAACCCTGTGGTAAGTTAAACTTTTCTTATATCATATATTACATTATATTATCTTGTATTGGAATGGCAAGGCCAACTTATTTTTGCTTTCCAATGAAATATGCTTATTTGCTATTTTCTGAGAGAGATGTTCAGAAGGACATTATTTACATATTATCATATGTTTTTAAAGAAGGAAGAAATCTAAGAATGGGACAAAATATGTCATCTGTTTCCCACTTACCAGTTCTTTGGCCTCAGTTAGTGACTCCTCTACCTCAGAGAAGATGAAGGATGCCATAGTGATGAACTGATTCACCACAGGGACAAACTTATCAGTGGGACCCTGAGAGGACTGAGCCTGTTGGTACTGCAGCTCCTACAAACACACAAGCAGACAAATTAAACAAATTTTCCATAAATGCATTGTTCTGTCTTTCTCTACTAAAGGTTGTTAATTAATGAGCTCACTTACTGCTTCAACACTCTTTAGGCCAGATCTTAGATTGCCCATGTCCTTCTCTAGCTCAGTCATACTGGAAAAAGGCAGAGATGCAGTATCCAAAGCAAAATGAGGCAACATTAGTATCACTGGTAACTAATTAGATAATTACACATTAGTGAAGTTGTGCACTTTTACACCATCCTCAGAGACTGAGTTCATGCAGTGTCCATCAAGCTGTCAGCAACTGAGACACCAGCTAATATACATAGTCTTTGTGCTAAGTCAGAAGCAGTTTTCCTACGTAAGGCTGCATAAACAGTCAATTGTGCATTGTTTTTTTAAGAATGACTACTGCAGCCACTGCTAATGGTAGTAACCACTGCTGCAGCTGTGTTTCAGCTTATGTTCTTTGCACCCCATCCTAAGTTTTACAATCTGCTTCCTTCTTCAATGTGCTGCTATGCTGTATTAGAACAACCCAAGACTGAGAAAGCTAAGGTAATAACAGTCAATTAATTTCATTTGACATTCATTGCAGTGAATACACTCAATAACTAGAGTCTGCATGTATTACTGTAGCCAATGCTAAAATGTACTGTATGTAAGCATTAACTCTTACTTGACTTTAGCAGCTTCTGGCACATTCTGTATCTCTTCACCGAACGCTACCACCTTAGGATACTTCTTTTCCAGTACAGTGGCCATGTAGTGGAGCAGAGTGATGTTTCTATAAATACATCACACAAATCATAGAATCAGTCATTTATCAATTTTTAAGTGGATTTTAAAAAGAGATGAACTTGCAAATAAGACTTTACTCCAGAAGACTGTTTGACTTGCAGGCAAATGTGTTGACATTACCAATAGTTCGGTTCTTTCAAAGCTTCTTTGTAAGTTATGACAGTTAGTTACCTATATATGTGTGACTTTCTTTGCCCACATGTCAAAATTTTTAGCTCAGTCTTCTGTGAAAAAGGCTCTTATAAGAATTGTACTTGTCAGTGCTTGATTTGGTGTCAGCTATCTTGTTGAGACTGGACACTTTAAACCCGTAGGCGTTTCCTCGTTGTCCTTTGTTCATGTAGTTCCCAAAGGCCAGAATCACCTCCAGGAGCTGACGCAGTGCTTCACTCTGGACCACCTCCCTGGATGCAAGACACAGCGCTACAAACAAAGAGACAGGGAGGGAATGTAAAGTGACGATCCAACTTTCCTTTTACATTGTACATCATCTCTGAGGTGCAGTGCAATAACACTGATCATTCCAACATTGATGAACAACCTTAACATTTGTCGAAGCAAGTAAACTATTTTTCCATGAAACAGATCAAAAATACTACCACATACTGTAACATCCAACCTCCCAGACCCTTGACTACCTTTGATTCTAGGTTTGACTTCGGTTACACTTTCAGCAAACTTCTTCTTGAAGTAGAGAGCCTGGAGCCTCTGTTGATAGTGGTTGATTCTGAGTGAGAAAACAAAATAGACAGAAAAACAATGAGTACACTCAAAAGATCTTCAATAAGTCACGGGCAAGAACAGATGGAGCAATATACACTGAGAGGCTATTACACCACCCTGCCATTTTTATGTTATTGTGGACAGGTTGAAGCTGTGATTCACTGTGTGTTCTCACACCTCTATCCCATGCTGACCACCTCTATGTTAAACATAACACATGGTGTTAATGTTGATGCTGATAGGTGCATTTACTGTAAGTTTAAGTCTTATGGGAGTCATAATGTCAGTCATACTACTCGAGGATAGAACAGTCCACACCCTGTGCACCTGTGATTTAGTATTGTAGTGCAATATGATAATTTTTTATTTTCTTTTATTTTTCTTTTCTTGTTTTTTGTTTTTTGCCCTGTACCTGCTCATGTCATACAGGAAGCGGTCTGCTTTGGCCATACGATCCAGCTCATGCTTGTGCTCTTCCAGAAGCTCAATGTCACTCTTCTCAGGAACAAACTTTAGCAGCTTCATAAACAGACACATAAACACAAACTATCATGAGTGTTTTTGATCTGTTAAATCTTTATGTAATTGTTGACTAGACATATGAGCCCATATACTATTATATATGCTATAAAAACTATTATATTGTATTACACATATTACAATATCAATATATAGTGTTTTACATGAAAAAAAATGACTGACTCCTGATATCCTCTTCTACTGTACTCCTTCTTTGCTACTGTATACATATTTAAATGTTTGGTACCTGTTCCAGCATGTCTTTAGGTAAGTCTTCCTGTTCATCCATGGTCAGGATGGCATGGTGGATCTCCTCATTGGTCAGCTTCAGCCTATATGGCAAAATTGACATGAGTTTTAGTTTTTTGTTGTTGTTTGTTTGTTAATGATACATTGTATCTAAATAATAATAGAATAAATAAAATAAACAAAATGACATTACATTTTAAATAAATTAAATAATAACCAAATCTTAAACAATTAAACTAATGTATGCCTTACGTGGGTCCTGCAATAAAAAAATTCCCTTGGTGATACTTAACAAGTCAAAGGAATATTTTACACTCTGCTGTGGCAATTATCTTTCTTAGGCATGTAGTTTGGTAATATGAAATATTGTGTGGGAAGTTAAGATGTTTTTTCTAATGTGGGTGTATTATGAATATTTATAATATTCCTAGTGTGAAAATACGTCTCACATGTAGATGTAAAAACATATCCAGGCTGCTACTAGCAAGAAAAGATTTCATATCATTCTCCTACAGTGACTTTTTCTCTCATTTATAATCCTCACACATACTAACCGTGAGAGCAGAATGTTACAGTTCTGTGCTCGACGACCATCAATTACTGACAGCTCCTTGACTTTCTTAAGAGTCTGGTCATCGTCTGTGTACTTCTGTTGATACAAAGAAAAACAGACCTGATTGAAAGATTGGAAACTTGCCATTTAAATCATGCCAATACAATTATCTTGAGATATCTTGAGATGAGTTTTAAATAATAAACCTCAGTCAACACACTGATGGAAAAAGCTATTTATCACTATAAAGTTAAAATAGTAAAATAGAAATAGAAAAAAACATTACCAACCACAACTGCTCTCATCAGTCTTTTCTTGTATGAAGAATAAGCATATACAGTATGTGGTACAAAGAGTTATTGAACATAAAAGAACATTTTACTTGTGGCTTCTGGTAGGCTGAGAAGGTCCTCTGGAAGTCTTCTAGATCCAAAACTTTGAACACCTTGAGATCGTCTATCTCTTTCCATATGGTTCCTTCTAACTTGCTCTGAAACAAGGCATAAGCCAGTCCATTGGCATAATCTCAATTCAAAAACCAAATAAATAAAAGCAACAATTTCAGCTTTTATTTCCAGGTGTTCAAGATTTAAGATTTAAAAAAACTTTATTAATCCCAGAGGGAAATTGTTTTGATGTCTTGATCTGACACAACTTAGAAGATAGCACCTTTAGCAGGTAAAATGCATGTTCTATTAAGTTTGGAGAGTGACTTGGCCAGCCTAAAACCTCCCACTTCTTGCCATTGATGAACTCCTTTGTTGTTTTGTGTCATTATCCTGCACCACAATTAAGGATCTCCAAATTGGTTTGGTTGCATCTTTCTTTAAATTGGCAGACAAGATGTTTCTGTAGACTTCTGAGTTCATTTCGCTGCTGACATCATCAATAAAGTTTATTAAGCATGTCCCAAAAGAAGCCATGCAGCCCAAGCCATGATATTACCTTCATTGTGTTTCACAGCTGAGTTTGTATATTTAATATCATGAGCAGATCTAGTTTATTGCCTTGTCATCACTTTGGTAAACAAAAGTGTTATCTTCTAAGTTTTTTGTCAGATCCAGAGACAAACGCCTAGTAAGAAAAAAGCTTAAATTAAACTTATGTCTCATATTTACATTTAGACGCTTTTATCTAGCGTCTTGCCTAAGGACCTTTACTGGAGGTAGGTCACAGCTATGATTAGAACTACAGTGTCGCGCATGGAGCAGCGATCTTACCAGAAAAAGATGAAGATGAATATGATATCTAGCAGTAGCTGGATATCATATTCATCTTTTGACGTCAAACCCAAATGTTTCAGTCTAGAGCAAAAATAAAGGAAGTGGCCCCGTTTTTCTAATACTTTTGGAGGGGAGTGAATACTCCATACATAACAAAACGTCCAAAATATCAATTAGCTCCACTGTGTCCTGTATCTTTGTACATTGGTGTTACCACAGTGTTGTAATATACATTGTTGTAATACATTAATTATAAGAGTTTTAGTATTTGTATCAACAGCACTTTAATACTGTACCAATAGCAAAAGTGAGTGTACCTCGGGCAGTTTGCTCCAGTTGAAAGACTTGAGAGGGTTGGTTGGCTGAGGGATGTTCTTCTTCTGCGCAGTTAATACTAGAGCTCCGGGAGGAGGAGGTGGAGCAAATGGAGCACTGCCAAAAGCTGGTGGTCCACCCGGAGGAGGTGGTGGAGGAGGAGGAGGTGGATGAGGAGAAGGAGAAGATGGAATGATTGGCACAGGATGAGGAACAACTAAACCACTAGAAGCAACAGGAGGTCCTCCAGGAACGGTGGATACCTAACAAGAAGAGAAACCGAGGAGAAAGTCACTCAGTCAAGCAGATCTAAAATTAGAAACAAAATCTCTCTTCTATACATTTCATTACAGTATTTCAAAAAATACAGAAAGTGATCAATGTCCCTTCTATCCCATACAAATAAAAGTTGTGCTGGTGAACATACAGAGGTGAGCTGCTGCAGCTGACCAGACAATGTTTCCACTTTTAGCTTAGCTTGCTTGTGATCGTTGATCTCTCGATCCAGTTTTTCTTTCATCTTGTTCAACATTTCTATCATATCTTCCTTCTCCTTGTTCTTAGCTTCACATTCCCTCTCCTTCTTTTCATAGCGTTGTTGTAAGCTCTGATGCTCTGGACAGAAGTGAAAGCAAAAAAACAAAAAAAAACTAAACAAAAAACAAAAAATGCTTGAAACAAATGAATTATGGCAATATGTACATTCTACAAAGTATGATTTGAACAACAATACTCATATGCTAGTCTAGTTTTTTTTAAGTACAGAGTTAAATTAGCAGATCACTTTAATATATAAATAATTTATGGAGAATTGATTTCACAGTAAAATGTAAAAAAATGCTAAAGCAGTTTTTTAAAGATTGCAAGTGAGGTGGCTGAGCATGCAGAGATAGGCAGCTCATTCCACCATCGTGGGATCACTGAACTGAACAGTTTTCCTTGGTGTCGACTGTGTGGTGCTGGTACCACCAGACGACGTTCCCTGGTTGAGCGCATTGGACGGGAGGGGATGTAGACCTGAACGATTGAATTGAGATAAGATGGAGCTGTATTGTTGACCACTCTGTAGGCAAGAGACAGAGCTTTGAACTTGATCCTTGCAGCCACAGGAAGCCAATGCAAAGATCTGAAGAGCGGTGTGACATGAGACCTTTTTGGTTGATTAAAAATGAGGCGTGCTGCTGCATTTTGGATCATCTGGAGGGGTTTGGTCGTGGATGCAGGTAAACCCATCAGTAGTGCATTGCAGTAATCCAGGCGAGATAAGATCAACGCCTGTACAATGAGTTGGGTTGTGTACTCCATCAGATAGGGTCTGATCTTTCTGATATTGTGGAGGGCATATCTACACGACCTAGAGACTGTGGCGATGTGTTACCTTTTCTTATATTTTCAGCATCTTCTTTCCATTTTTTGACCTCGTTTTCCTTGACAAGCCTAGAGACACAGGCACATTCAAATCATTGCATCATCTACTTCTAATGCTACTACTAGTGACACACACACATTTTTTTTTCAGTTTTCTATTGTTATGTGCAACCTACATCTTTTGCAATATTTTATCAAATTTAAAATATGATGTACTAATCATTTAACTTTGAGGTATACATTGATAAAAAAACAAACATTTATAGTTATTTTTAACTGGTAATGCCAAAGTATGATGTAATGGGGTTATGTTTGGAAATGCAAAGAGTACCATTAACCACTATTGAACAACTTTAAAATGTCTCAGCTAAACTTCAAATGTAACTAGAAATTGTCTGTGTTTGTCTTAAACATTACACTTTATTAGATGCTGCTTCAACCTTGCCTGTCATAACTACCACAGTTCACAGCACTAACACTCATCCCCAGAGTTAGGAACTTACATGCGTACGACATTTTTGACATTAAAGTCTTCCAACGGAGCCACATCAGGGTTTTCACCTTTGTCCGTCTGAATAACCATCTGCTGAACTATCCTGTCCAACAACACCCAGTACTGAAGTGTGGTACTGTTTTGCTTATCTGCAAAGAGATGAGGGAACTGTCGGAAAGCTGCTAAAATCGTAGATAATATTTATGTTTTTTCAAAAGAAGTAAACTGTAGGCAAGCATTGCCTGTCTTACATGGCATCATGAGACAGTGCTGCAGGATAGACAGGAGGTGAGGGTAAGCTTCAGTGTAGTTCAGAGTCTTCTTGATCAGGTCAAACATATGGCTGGCACTTTTAGTTTCTACATGGACCTGAGATGACATATTCACTTTTTCATATTATATGTGGCATTAAAGACAAGATGATCTGACAGAAGTGTGTTTCATAAAAATGTTCCTTGTAATTTTAGTAGAAAAAAAAACATCAGATGGTTTAAATTTTTGTCTTAATGACTTACAGCATCAAAGCGTTTGGACATCTCAAGCTCATCTTGATTCCTCAACAACTCAAAGAATTCCAGGTGTCTGTAATACAGACAGCAATAGTTGGAACACCAGAAATCAGAGCACAGAAATGTTAACTCTAAAAAAGTACAAATACTGTACCTGTCCAAGGTGGCGTTGTCATGGGAATGTAGTTTGTCAATGATTGGCTGAATACCCAACATCAGAAACTCATAGCGCAAATGGATACGGAACTCCAGACTGGTCTGAAAACACACATATGTGCACAACATGACCACATTATTCACATTCATCATTGAAAGCTTCAGTATTCAACCAGTGTGAGACAAGAGCCTCCTAAACTTAATATACAGTAAGAAAACTGTGAGGAGGCACTGACAGATGGTTCCTTTACCTCTCCTGCTCCCTGGCTGAGCACAGCATTGATAAAGGACATGATGGCAGTCTTCAGATTAACTTCATCTCTGTAACGACCTGTGGATCTGTCCAAGTCTGTCAGAAGTGTCTGCACACAAAACGGATGGATAAATGGATAAATAGCGTGGAGAATTAGAAATCAGAGTATAGTCTAATGTAACGTTGGGACACTTGGGATCAATGCTAACAGAGAACACTGATTCCAAATTTCCAAATCAGATGTTACTGACACCTCCTGCAGCATTGTGCAGCATTACGGACACATTCTCAGGAAGTCTGCAAGCACCAATGTACCAAATAAAATACTGAGGAATTTATTTATTTATTCTTTTTTGGTACATTTATTAATGTAATAAGGTTTGATACAGTCATACACAGGTGGAAAGACTCCATCAAATACAGAATCAATACAGTCAATATATTAATTGATTTATTACTATTGATCATGCTAAATCACATAAAAAACGTACCACCATACATAAAGACTATGATTCAGTTCAATCAACAAGAGCAGACCTGGAAACGAGTTCTCTCTGATGCAAACTCCTGGTAGTGCAGCATAGCTTCTAGTACTTTCTTATGGCCTCCTGGCACCAAACATACTGCGCCAAGGATCTCTAAGACTGCAACCTAAGAAAACAAAAGAATGGTCAGTTAAAAACAAGAAGGAGAACCATGGTATAATTATTTACTGAGATTGAAAAAGTATGTAGTTGTATTCTTAGATGTATTTGTAATTGCTCTGTCTCTTTTGATATTTTTGTGTGCTGGTCAGTGAATTGCACTCCTGCCTCTTTGTGACTCAAGAATGATTTATCTTGTATTTGTCCCTGTAATCAGCCATAGTTTTGTCTATCTGTCCCGATTTTCTATGAAAGGTACTTATTGCTAAACAGAACCAACAACAGCAGCATTACAGGTAAAAGGAGCTATAAAAGTTCAATGAGGAGAGTGGCCTGTGTTAGGCAAACTATCCATATAAAGGAGAACAACACATGTATTCTCATGCACAATCACAACTACTCTACATAATTTGACTATATATTTGTACTACTGACTCAAAAGCACAGGAAAAGAAAAGTCATCTCTAACATGCTCAAAATCATATAAATAGGAAACAGAAGTTTCAGGATTTTGTTCTGAAGAAGACTGAAGCATGTGCAGAGAAGAACACCCTGCCTTCAGTGACACATGATGCTGGCTCAGCGATGTTCTAAAGTTACTTTAATTTGCTTGAGCATCATTAAACCTTCCAACAAGATAATGATCCCAAGCATGAAAGTCCTCCAAGGCTTGGTTGCAGGTGACATCCTGGAAGATTATAGAGTGGCTGTCACAGTCACATGACTTGAACCCCATAGAAAATGTCTTGTGGGTTTTGAAGAAGAACAGCATGCAAACCCAAGAATATTAGTGATCTGAAGGCCATTGTCCATGAGAAATGGACTAAGATTTCTCAGGAATGTTGCCGGAAGTTGTATCCTGGTGACGCTGTTTCTCTATAAATGTCCAACAACTTCCAATTGTCCTCATCTCTCTGTTTTCCCTCATCTCTGTTGTTTATTTTTATTGGACTGTTAGATAAAGACACTGACTGATGACGCAGGTAATACGCACATGTGCATTGAGGTGAGAAGCTCAAAACATACAAGAATTTCGATTTGTTGTGACAGCAGTTGCACTGTCACACATCAGACATGTGTAAGTGGCTCAGATCTGATTTGAAAATTTTTGATTTGGTTTGTTGACATCTCAATGAAAAAAATCATAAAGTCACAAAGTACATCCCCAATATTTTCCCACTTCTCACCTGTAGCCTGCCACCAACTTTTTTTGCCCCCCTTCACTTCAACTTCAGACAGGGTGAAACACAGATTCTAACATTTATAGTGTCTCAAAACATGTTTTCAGTACATCTTTGTCAATTTACAGTAAGATAGAGTTTCAGAGTTAGTGCTGCACCACTGTACCTTGGTTTTGATGTTTTCAGTAGTGAGACTTTGTGCGATGATATTAATGCTCTCGCAGTGGCCCAGGACGTGAGCTCTGCCCTGAGAGTTATTCAGCAGGGCTTTGATGCAGCCAATCAGTGAGGTGTGCATCTGAGACTCTGTGGTTTCATAGTCCATGGACTTGAGGAAATTCAGAATACAAGACAGGCCGTCCAGCTCAATGAATCGTGTCACAAAGCTGAGGGAGATTAGTCATATGACAGGATTAGATTATCCTTATAGTAACTGCAGTACGGTAGAACAAGAAACGAACACCTTAACCTGTTATGGCAGGAGAAAGTACCTCATTGGCTGTGTCCTCAGTGCTGTTTTAAGATCATCTACAATCTTCTGTCGTCCCTGCTCTTCCTCACCCTGCAGTGCCAGCAGAGTCTTTCTCTGGAGAAAAAGAGGTTAAAGAAAATAACACCCTATTCAGATCATACATCACATCATAAAACATACGACCCCATGTGTAAAATTTATTTTCATTAGGTTTTGTGTGTGCTTGTTTTTTAGTCTATGCTTAATCTATGGTCATTTTAATCAGTCAGTGTTTGTGTGTGAATAAACCGGAAACTCACAGCAGCTATGGACCTGATTTGGTCAATATAATACTCTGGCCAGCTGCTTGCTCCTTTATTCTCATCTTCTTCCTGAAACACATATACAAACACATGTCACACAGTGTGTCACGTTTTTTTTATTAAAGGACAGATTCCCATTTTTACAACTGTGTCTTAGAACAACTGTTATGTGTCCATATGAAAATTCAAAGAATTCCTGTTCATCCTGGCCATGAAGAGATCTCTTCTTAGAGCGTAGTCAGTGGAAGTGGGTGAGGCCAAAACTGGTACTGAAACTGGTCTTTTCAAAAGCCTATCCCCCTTGACGTCAAGTGTTGATGAAAGTGATAATTGGGCCTTAATTTTGGTCTCCAATTTTAGCAGAATGTTCAGTTAGGTTGTTGCTGTAGGGCGGTGTTGATCTAACATTGCCTTCCTGTCAGGTAATTTATTACATGGCATGACATTTCATGTCAGTTGTTATATCAATTTGCTCTGTGTTGCAAAGTAACAGTAACAGTGCATATTTTTGAGCAGTAGGTTTGCAAGAAACATGCTTATCCTCTGAGTGTTTTCATGTGGACTGGACATCTGTCATTTACAGAGCTCTCTGAGGCCTTTAAGAACTGTAGGAATGGTCACAACAGGTAGAACCTATTTCAATGTACTTTTAGGCAATTTTAAGACACACTTAATAAATATGTGAACCTGTTTTTAAACTTGTTTTTTCAAATCAAAATAAAGAAAAATAACCTGCAGAAGCTCCAAAAATGTGCACACTCACCCCTAAGAAGTACCAACTCTCACCAAGGGAAAAACGACAGTTATAGTTTCTTACCATTTTCTTACCACAGTAGATCTGCCATTTTTTCTCTGCAGGCAAAGCGAACATGGCAGCTCTGTGCTCATCTGAAAGGTCCAGCTCATCCTGGGAAACGAGGAAACAAATAGGATAGAATGGGAGGAAAAGCCACTGAATAACTAAGGGTGCTTAAAAATACACAGAAATAGTCAGTGTTGGCTGTAGTCTTGCTCTTACCACCAGCTCAGTGAACATAGACTCCAGCTCTTGAGGGGCGGGCATGGACAGGATGGGCTCCAGCACAGTCACTGCGTTGCCGTTATCATGACAGTGGGTGATCT
Source organism: Anabas testudineus (assembly GCF_900324465.2). NCBI lineage: Eukaryota > Metazoa > Chordata > Actinopteri > Anabantiformes > Anabantidae > Anabas > Anabas testudineus. The sequence goes on from NC_046621.1 coordinate 18,994,977, forward strand.
CTGGTTGGTCACTTTCTTTGAAGCAGCAAGAAAATACCTTGGACATGCCACGCCCCTGGGGCTGTGTCTCTTGTGCTGCCATGGTTACAGCAGAGACCAGAAGTCTTGAATGACAATGAAAAGTTGTTAATTATTACCTGCTAGTAAAGTTGATACATAATGCAACACTTCCTGTTTTAGAGACTGATGAAATAAGTCTTGCGAAAATGCTGCATTCTGAACAATTGTAAGTTAACTAGAAAGAAAGTATGTAAGCATTCCTTATTAAGTGTCCTGGTTACCAATACAGTAAAAAAAGTGCAGATAATTAGTCTCTTTTATTTTAATCTGTGTGATGACAATGAGATGTGAGTCTAAGAGGCTTTGTCTATATAGAGAAGATAAGCCTGGGTCTATCTATTTTATCAATGTCTGATGTTGACAACACAGATTTTTTAAGCATGTCAATACAATCAATATCCAGCCATAATAAAAACATTCAAACACAAACAAACACACACATGCATTGTGTCAATGAGCACTGTAATATTTTGTTTTCCTGTCCTTATCCAAACAATTACAACCAACAACACAAAGCTTAGGGTTGCAACCTAATCTAACATCAACCCTAAAACTTAAACCCCAAACAGGCCTTTAAAGGTGTGTAAATGTACAGCAGACTACACTGATATAGCACTTTTCTACCTTACCTGACAAAACGCTTTACACAATTTTCAGCTGGCTTCTCATCCACCCATTCCCACACACACTCACGCAGCAGTGAAGGAGGAGCTGCCATGCAAGGCCAGCACCTTGCAACCACTTCCAATTAGTGAACAACCTGCTGCACCTCCTGGTCCTCAGCTGCATGTGACAAAAACATACACTCTCTTGCTACATTCATTACACATTACAACATTCTGTCTCTAAAATACATTGGACTGAACGAATACACATCAGACTGAACAATACCTAAAATGAACACAGGCACACAGAAGAGTTTCAGTGTGCATTTTTCCCAGTCAAGCAGCAGTAAAACACAGCCTAACACCTTATGGTACATTTTGCTATTCACTATGATTATGTGTGGCAGCCTCCTTGCAGCTGAGCATTATCACTAAAATTAGAAGGATCCTGTCAAAGTAATGAAACTAGTCCATGCATTTATTACTTCTACACTGGATTACTGTCTCTCCTAATAGGATGTCCAGGTAGAAAACCTCCAGTTACCAAAATGCTGCAGCCTGCCAGTGTTATGACTGGAATTAGCAAGACAGATCATTTTCCTTCCACATTAGCTTATCTGCACTAAATCCCTGTCAGATTTGGCACTTAAGGAGTTTCACACCGACATGATCAGATCACATGACTAGTTCAAGATAGCATAACATAAAAACAAGCACATAGAGCGATACAGTCAGTTTTAGTCAACAGTGGTTGAAAATAGGCCTAGAGTCCTAAGGGTTAATGATCAAGCTCCATTTTATCTAAAAAACCTCATAGTACCACATTATCCTGGCAGAACAGTTTGCTCTCAGGGTGCAGGTCTCCCTCCCTCTCCGCTGCTCTCCTCTATCCACTCTGTATAACACCATTGCATGTCATTAACTTGGTGACTTCTCTCTCCTATAGTTGTGTTTCTGCTGTTCTGTCTCTTATATGCACCTGTAACATTCTGCTTTCTGCTTTTGGCACTTAAGCATGTCTATCTGGTGTGTGCAGCAAGTGCTGATTAATAATTGCGTGAGTAATCAGCGGCACCAGTGCCAACAGTACAGAACCTGTTAGTGTTGAGGGTAGACTGGGTTGACAGGTGGTTCAGGAGCAGCTGTTGTGTTAAGCATGCTGACTTGTCAGACAGGTGTCCAGAGGCACACCCTGAGCAGGAAGAGGTTGTACTGTCAACAACAGCAAAACCCAGTGAGAAAGGATACTCAAACAGATTAAGGTGTGGAGTTTTTATAACTCTTAAAAGAAAATGAAAGTTTTCATCACTGGACTAACTGTACCTTTTCTGCTTGCCTCAGTTACCCATTAAGTGTAGTTAGCGCTGGAGTATACTGAATAATTAGCTCTTGCTTGATCTCCACTAACTTCTTATTATCTTCAAGAGCTGGTCTCTAACTTGGTTCATCTGCAGTTTGGTGCTGAGCAGGAGGTAAACAAAGTTTTATGAGAGGTAATAATTTCCTATGGAACTCAACACTCATGAGCTTGATGTTTAAATGTTTTGTGGCCCTGGCAAAGGGTGCCGTCATAAACCTTTCGAGATGCATAATAAGTAACATCAATTTGTTTATTCAATTCAGTTATTACATTAATACCATTACAGATCAGCCCATGACCAAAGGTGTCACCCTGAGCATCAGCTCTGTTCAGCTACACTGGCTGTAATGGTGCCATGAAAACCAAAAACAGACGTTATCATGCTAAGCTGCCTTTTACCAGTTTCTGCTGCACACTTCGGTACTTGATTATGTCTCCAGTTGAATTGGCTTTGGGCCAGGTTTGAGAGCTATCCCTGCACATATAGGACCTGTCACGTCCTTGTCTATCCATTCACTCAGTTTTTGGTGAGGTGGAAGCATGTCTACTATCATCCCCCTTCTGACTCTGCCAACTGGGCTATTTGGCTACTGCACTTGTCTTTCACCTTTATTCCTCTGTGTTTTCTGAGGTCTTTGTTGAAAGTCACCTCCTTCCAGTCACAAGGGCATATCTGCTGTTGTCTTTCTTGACATTCTTGATTCTCCTACGCATGACAGTGAAATCTGTCCCAAGGTCATTAGCCAAGTGTCCTAAAACCTAAAACAACTAAGCTGCTGCCAACATAAGTTGCTAGTGCATGAAAGACTAACAGGGCAATAGGTTCTGGCAATACAGCAATCAGCATGCCTCTGGAAGTACAATACTTGACTTAAATGTTTTGACCCATCATGTGTGGGTACCAGGCTGCACAATCATAAATCTGTAGGACCCCACCTTTACCTGTTATATCGAGAAAAATATTCCAGTAACAACCTATATCAACAAAGCATTTATATAACCAGGAACAACACCTATATAACTGTAGGACTGACAGGGTACTATTGCACCTACATCACTGTATCATATTCTATGAGGTCATCATATTGTGTACATAAAGAATTGAATATAAACCAACTAGTAATTACAACTATCAGATAGATGAGTATAATTGCAGTATTCCCTAACATGTGTTGAAGTTGTACTATAAAGTACCATAAAAATACACTGAAATGCATTACATGTGTAAATGTACATAGTTACCTGCTCACTGGAATTTACTTTGGTAGAACTGTTTGCGTGACAGTTCCCCACAGTCTATAAAGTTGATCTCTCCTATAACATCCAAAATAAGCCTTATGAAAAGGTGCAGTATTTACTGTTGCCAAAGTATTTAACTGATTGTCTCACTCTGAGTGACTGCAACACAATCCCTTAGAAGAAATTCACAGACAAATAAATGTACAAGGACTCTTACTGCTGATGTCCGTGACTGCATTGTTAACATCTTTCACTGTGCACTGTTGGTGTTCTTGCCTCAAGCATGTCCATGTTCTTTACGTAACAGCATATCAGTGGTTTCTGACATGCAGAAGGATTATGCATGACTCTAATAATAATAATCAGTGCAATTGTGAATAGATTGAGGACAATTCAATTCATCTTGATGCTTAGATCAACCACTCAGCTCAGCATTCACATGGTTTATTCAATATGGTATTGATGGCTGCAGGGAAAGGGCATTTTCTCCAGGCCCTCTCCTACACAAAGGTCAAATATCAGTGTCAGCGACAGAACTGCAAACACTGTCACCAAATGTTTGCCAGAGCAACATGTGTGCATGATGTTGTTGGCTGCTAAACACAAAACAGAAGTCTTCCTGTAAACGCAACATTTGTAACAACTTTGTAATTAGATCTATTGACAATAGGGTTGCAGGCATGGGTTTATTTTTTTTTGCAGTTTGATTGGCATATAAGGCAGATGTTGAGCTTAGATTTTAGGTTGTTTCATAGCTAGTGATCCAGCTGAAAACATAGCTGTCTCTAGAGTTTCCAAATAAATGTCAAATAATAAAAGCAATACATATTTTTATAGATTAGTTAAATAATTATTTATTAAATAATTATTGCAGTTATTTCTGCATACTCAGCATCAGCAGACAAAATATTTAGCAGTTGTTACTATTACAGGTTTCACAGATTATCTCACAGCAGTCAATTAGACTAATTGAATGTATAGGCTTTGTCTAAGGTGGGTCTAAGGTGCAGCATAATATGTAATATTGAACATAACATTCAATAATTATTGACCCCATTGATACACCAAACTCCTCTCCTCTTCCGATGATTTGGTGTAAATAAACTTAATTCATTATATCATCATTAGACCTTACCTCAGATCACTAAGCAGCTTATGTTCCTGACTAGTCTGAGTGTAGGAGTTGTTCCTTATAGTGGTGAAGCAAAATAAAACTCATGGTTTCAAGAAACATTGAACAAACAATCTGATGCCTTTGTGACAAAAAAAGCTAGAGTTATATAAGTAGTTATATAGATCTAGCAATCTACTGTATCAACAATAATATAGATCACAAAATGCACTTGTAAGTGTAACTGAGAAAAAGAATCAACACAGAGGTAGGGGCTCAAATATAAAAAGCAGGCATAAGTAGGGAGCTAATGTGAACTCTGAACTGATTTATACATTTAAATGTATTACATTTTTTTAGTTTTAATTATTTTATTGTACACATTTTTGTGTATTTTCAAAATAGACCTATCAATATCTCTCGGGTGGACATTGTAAACATTATGTGAATTATGAATATAAAGCTACTGATATAACCTACAGCAATTAATTTTTAACAACGATAATAATAACAAACAGGACCTTGACTTTCGCTTTCCATCTGAGGCCATGGCTTGTATATACAAATGTTTAAACAACGAAAGATTTAAACCATCAGCAATAAGAAAAACTAAACACTAAATCTCATAGGGGGACCTTTGATTAAGGGCATGGGCTTAAGCCTGTTGAGCCACCCCTTGTGGAAATGAAGTTAGGTTGAAATTGTCAGTTACAGTCAGAGTTGTGTTTCTTTCACTGTACATACATTTTAATTTTATTACAAACTATTTTATTGAACCCTGATTCCTTCAATTACATGAGTAAATTACTTGATGTTTTGTAAAGTGTCTCCAAATGGAACACAAATGTATAAAATGGAAAGTGAAAAGCTGTTTTTGGTTTAAGCTAAGAGGTTTTATTATTACTAAAATGTTATTACTGAAATCATGCCTGCGCACACAGATCATCATGGTTTCTTACCTTACTCTTTGGGATCCACTTCTATGTGATGCACTGAGTCACCATGCTCAGCTTGAGCAGTGTGTGTAGCATCAATCAGGAGTCAGATGAACGTTGGTCACTTGTGTCACCATAGTTGAAACTCAAATGTCAATTTTAAGAGCTAGCTGTTTCTGAAGACTACTCAGAATGTCTTCTGAGACTGCCTTTATATGTTTTATATACTGTACTCCATAGTAAAAGAGAGAGACATAGAAATGTATTTCAGCTTAAAATACAGAATGAACTGAATGTACAACAACACAACATTAAGTTAAAAACCTACATCAGGCACTTTCAAGATATCTTGATTTGAAGTCACGAAGTTCAAACAGAGATTGCAGTCTTAATCCACAAGAAGTTTCACTTAGCTGAATTCAAAATCCAACAGAGAAGGAACAGTCACCATGAGAAAACATGTTTTGTAGAAAAGAGCAGGTGTCCAAGGAAATACAAAGCTTCATCTGTCCAAAGGGTGGCTGTTCTTGTGTCCATTCAAGGGGATATATCAGTTCTCTGTTGTGCCTCTATCTGTACCTGTGCCAGTCTGAGAACCTGACAGATTAGCCTGGGTGAGACTCTACAATGTGCAGTGTTCAAAACACACACAACTGCATTCCTGGTGGAGGCAGTTACGCCCAGACCTCACCCACAACACTGTGTGTTTGTGTGTGTGGCTGTGTGTGAGGGAGAGACGGAACTAGTGTGTCTGTCGTCATGCTTGCACAGTGTCTTACCACATAATCATATAATTTTTCAGCTGTACATCAAACATTGTCATGTTTACTGTTCGACACCATTTTAATTAACTACATCAGCAGCACACACTTTTACACATTTTGAAAATGAGTGTTTGATTGGACTAGATTTTTCAGCAGGAGGGACTAAGACACAAGATAAAGATGCAAGTGCATGAATGAATGTATTCAAGGCAGGTAAACAGGGCCTGTTAAGCCTCAGCTCCACCCTGTAGGCTCCTACAGGGAGGAACAATGGTTAATTTCTTCCCTTTTGCTTCCTCCACAGGGTGTTTTACATTTACCTAACATTCCTGGAAGACATAGCAATAACGATGCACATTGTCTCAACTCTTCTACAACGTCTAAAAATAATTAGTTGCAGTTAAAAACCTCTGATGACAATTACACCAATTTTGGTTGCTAGGCCAGTAGAAATACTAAAGAAGCGAATAGTGTTTACACATTGTGACACATTTAAACTCACAGGAAGAATATTTCACTTAGTAATAAAATAAAATGCTTGAGAGACAATGCACGTAAAATTGTGTTTGTAAAATAACCAGTGTAACAGTGTCATGAATATATAATATATTTAATATAATATATTAGAAATTTCCCCATCGTGGGATGAATAAAGTCTATTTTATCTTATCTTATCCAAATGATCATCTCTTCCTATCACCCTAGAGGTTATGCTGTGGGCCTAGGGAATGCATTATGTCAGTGGATGCCGTCACAAAGACAGAACCATAAATATTTGTGTGTGCTTGTGTGTGTCATGAAGTCAAGTAACATTCCAACACACTCTTGTCTGACACGCTGTTCCTGGGTGAGGGAGTTGTTCTTTTGTCTTCAGTCTTAAACACAACACTGGTGATCAATGTCAGATAGTCATTCTCTCTGAGCCGCTCACATTAACAGTTAGTTTTAAACCCTATGCACCAGTGCAGATAGAGAACAGTTCTGCTACTGTTAAAGCTGAACAAAAGTACACATTAGCCACAACATTAAAAGCACCAGGTGGCTTTAATGTTTTGCTGCACAGGTCACCATGGGAAAAAATACTGGTGGCTATGATCTGAACAGATACAACCTTTTTTATTAGTCTGATACAGGCTTGATCTTTTCAGTTTGTTTTTTCATTTTCATCTAGAGCCTAAGAAGAGATAAAACATAGGAACATTTTAACCTAGACAGTGACACAATCTGCTTTACTTTGATTTCTTTTCCTAGTAGTGCAGGAATTGTTGCATTTCTAATTGTTTCTCAACCCGCAAACTGATTATTTCTAGGTATGTGTATGATCTCATCTAACCTTCTGCTGTTCCCGTATGAAGGGAGAATAATAAATAACACACTGTGCACAGACACTGTTAGTGCTGTGTATAGTAACAACACTAGGAGAGGGAGACAAAGTATTCCGAGGGGAAGAAAGAAAAATGACCTGTAAAGAGCTGAGGAAACTGGTCTTCTTGATAATAATCTCCATGTGCTTCATTTTGAGCTTGAATTTTCACTCACCCCAATAGCTATTTAATACTCCTCTTCTGCCCACTCAGATTATATGTCCTGGCTCTACAGCAGTGACCTTCAAAGACAGGTGACCTTTAGGGGTTTGTATCAGATACAGCTATATATGTACATATATGGTTGTTTTGTTTTGTTTTGTTTTTTTGTTGCCTGCTGTTCTTTTCTCTCTCCTCTTTCAACTCACCCCAACTGGTCGAGGCAGATGGCCGATATGTGTGTGTGTATATAGTTGTATGTATATATATAGAGTGAGTACATGATAGAATATTAGTATATTATACAATCATATATTATATACATATACATACCACATATACTATATATAATAATATACATATACATATACATACATATACATATATATATATAGATATATACATACTATACAGAAATATATATACATAATATATATACACACATATATATATATATATACACACACATATATATATATATATATATATATACACACATATATATATATATATATATATACACACACATATATATATATATATATATACACACATATATATATATATATATATATATATATATATATATATATATATATATATATATATATATATATATACCACACATATATATATATAATACATATATATATATATATATATATATATATATACATACATATATATATATGTGTGTGTGTGTGTGTGTGTGTGTGTGTGGAATAATCAGTTATTTGTAAAAAAAAAAAAACAAAAAAACAAAAAAAAAAACAACCACATACATCAGTAATTACATACAGTGGCAAGAGTTAGTATGTGAACCCTTAGTTAGTACATTAGTTACATTAGTTTGTCTGATCTTTATCTCTTTAAGTCAAGAGTATAAACAAATATAATATACCTAAAACACAAATCAAATTTTATGATTTTATTGAGAACAACCATAAAAACATCATAGTGCTAGTGGAAAAACTATGTGAACCCTTGGAACAATAACCTCCAAAAAGCTAATTGGAGTCAGCTGTTAGCAAGAACCTTTTTAAGTTTGCTCCACACAAGAAGAATATGCTTATGTGAGCCACACCTCACCAAAACAACCTTTCAGAGGACCTATGGTCAAGAATTGTTGATTTACATAAAGCTGGAAAGAGTTACAAAGTAATTTCAAAGACTATAGAAATTCACCAGTCTACAGTTAGGCAAACAATCTACAAATGGACACTTTGGGACTGTGGCTATACTACCAAGAAGTCAAAATGACCCTAAGAGCACAAGGAACATTCATCAATGATGAAGAAAGAAAAACAATCCCTAGTGACAGCCAAAGATTTGAAGACATCATTGGAACTGGCTGTTCATGAGTCTCACAGTGCATATTGAACAAGCAGGTTGTCTATGGCAGGACACCACAAAGAAAGTTGCTGGTTATTAAAATGAACATTGCTGCATGCCTGAAGTTTGCCAAAGAACACATCGATACTGCACAGCATTATTGGCAAAATGTTTTGCGGACTGATGAAACTAAGAGTGAACTATTTGGAAAGAACACACAGCACTACATCGGGCATAAAAAGGGCCCTGCATATCATCATGAAAACATCATCCTAATCATAAAGTATAATCGTAAAATATATTCATGATGATCACAATTTGGGCCTGCTTTGCTGCATCAGGGCCTGGCCAACTTGCACTGATTTGGAGGGATGAGGAATTGTATCAAAACAAATTGTATGGAAGTGTATAAAAAAAATGAGTTTACAAGGGTTCACATACTTTTTTCCACTAGCACTATGAGGTTTTTATGGTTGTTCTCAATAAAGAAATTTTTGTGTCATTATTTTAGGCACATTATAATTGTTAATACTCTTGACTTAGTTGTGTAGGTATGTAAAGAAGTGTGTAAAGGTCTCAGTGAATGGTGGAGGAGGAAGTGTCATGGTTTGGGTAATGTCTTAACCTTCAGAAAGTATTGTTGTAATTTTTCTCCACGCTACAGTAAATTGTTTTCCAATTTTGATCATTGCGCTTTTTTTGTTGAAATGGTTATTTTGCAAAACACTGTTCAAGTAACATGCCACAATAAAAATTCCTTCAAATGTTGAGCCATGAAGATGACAGTATTTATGAAAAAATCAAGTGTTCATAAATTGTTCTCTAATTTTGATCTCCAGTGTATAGTGGTAAGTAAGCTATTCCTCCACATGAAGTGGAAACATACAAACTACAGCATCAAATTTTTTTTTCGGTATCATTTTATAATATGTTTAATTACAATTGTATAATTTAAAAAGTTCATAAGCAGCTGTTGATCTCCACAGAATTCTCTTTGAAAAAGCATCCAGTAAAAATATTTCTAAAACCCAAGGGTTTTGTTTTCTTAAATACACACACTGACATGTATCATTGTTGGCCTTATTAGTACATGGAGGTAGCCCTTCACAGCATACTGAAAATATTAGTAATGAAAACATTTCATTCACGTGTACCTAAATTAAACTTTCTTCATTCTAATTTGTCCATCCTGTCATGTTTCCACCAGTAAAATATTGCTCTTCAGTAACATCAAGCAACAGCAGGATGTGTAACATTGTCAACTGTCAACTTTTCCAGAACCTCTGATGCTCATATGTGTGTCCACATCACCAACAGGTAAAAAAACATTAGAACGAGAAATAAAAAGTTATGCAGCATGCCAATGTGACAAATATCTTCATTACATTAAACTCACAGCAAGACAAGAGGCAAAAGAGAGTAACATTACTATCGTGGTGCTGTGGTGTGAGACAGTCTGTTGTTCTGTTTCATCAACCTAAAACCCTCGCTCCATCTATATAATGCTGCGATGAAGTTCACTTTGGTTGTAGATGGTGGTTCCATGACAGCTGTAACTGTATGCTGTATGTATTTCCTTGTTAAAATCTCAAAAATCAGTGGTGGGATTATGATGGGGCAGAAATGCTGCAGATACTAAAATGAATTACCAAAGCTTCAACAGATCTACTGAAATTAAACAAAGTGAGAACCAGCAAGTAGCTGAACTTACTTTTAATTTGATGGTCATAACAGACAGCGGTGTTTCCTCACATATTTCATTTCTCTATTTGTGAGCAAACAGTGATGCTACAACTCACTGTGAAAAAACAAACTGATACCTATGACTGACTGTGAAAATTAACAAAACAATTTCAGCAAAAATCATGCAGAATTTCTAGTTTTTAAATCAATGTGCACACAGTGTGGTAAACTTCACCTCTCAACTTGCATTCAGAGACAGAGGCCAGCAGTGATCAGCATCACTTCCTCAAAATGAGGACAAATGACAAAAATGGTTTAACTAGTCTATCTGTGTGGATTCTGATGTACAAACTGGCCTGGTCACAGCTGCATGGGGGGGTCAGAGCTCCTTTAGGTGGTTCCATAGATCCTTGTCTTACAAAATGAGGAAGGAATTACTTTCACTGCTTCATCATCATAACATTGTCTTTCCACACACTGTTCAGCAGTGTAATAAAGCTACATATGATCCTTTTGATTCCAGTAACAAAATCTGATCAAGTGGTGGTGTGGAACGTAAGGATATTTGTGACATACACACCATCAGGTTTTTCTAAAAAGGACACAAAACTGACCTCAGCATAGTCTCCATAACAACATACTGTATATAGTACAGTAAAGATGAAAACACTCATTGTTAGAAATACCTCCCAGATTGTCACAGGCTGGTATCAGCTGTCTTGTTCTTTGGAGCGTTGACAGAATTTGATAGTGTTGCAGTGTCAGAATGAGCGTCCCTGCAGAAGAACACAGCAGGGTTTTTACAGGCCCACATCGCCACTTCACCCCCACCTCCTTTACCAGGACTTGAACTTGACAACCTACTGTTGTTATTCACCCCTACACGACTCACGTAGCGGTCTCTTATTCTTTCTGCCTGGTTGAGCCGTATTTCGCGGTTCTGAGTTTGGCTGGACAGATATGCAGCAATATTTCTGGTTCGATAGCCTTCCTCTCTGCTGCGCCCCAGGAGCATGGATATATTGGGGTTCCTCAGGGCATAAATCAGAGGGTTGATGGCTCCATTCGCCCATGCTAGCCAGATGGCCACTGTGTCCATTGCAGGGTTGAACGTGTAATCTCCCATTGCTGTAACCAACCCCATTAAACAATATGGTCCCCAACAAAAAATTATGAAAACAATCATAATCAGGACTGTGGTGGCTGTTCGCATTTCACTGTAAAATCGCAGCAAATATGCATATGTGGTCACTGGCCTGACACGGATTTCAGAGAGCCGCACTGTCTTACAGATGTTATAATGACAAAAACACATGAGAGAGAAAGGAAATAAATAACATACAACAATAAGGCAGATGCTATATGTCGTTCCCATGCGGGAGGTCCCAGAGTGGAACACATACATACAGTGGTAGAAACCACGCTTATGGATTTCTGTAGGCGTCGGCACTAACAGATACCAGGGTAGAGAAAAAATAACTGCAGTTAACCACACAGCTATCAACAACTGTGTAGCTTTCTGCCGCCCTATTTTAGCCTGCGGCTGTCTGACTATGGCGTAGTACCTGTCAAAGGAGATCAATGTCATAGTCAGGGTGGAGATGATACCAAAGCAGGTGTTGAAAAAGCCATTGGCCACACAGAAATGATCCCCAAACATCCAGATGCCGTCCTTACTGAAAAGCATGACGAAGGAGAATGGCAGGCATAGAACTGCTGTAAGAAAGTCAGACAGCGACAGCGACATGATGAAAGCATTTGTTACGGTTCGAAGCTGTCTGTGTTTGATGATGACAATGACAACTGCTGAGTTACCGAGGCTGGACAAGAGGAAGATGGAGAGTAGTACCAGGGCCTGAGCTGCCACAGTGATCCCCTGCAGGACAGAGTTACTTTCAGTTGCACTCAGCACCGACGGGGTCAATGCCTGATGGGTTTGACTGGGCTCGCTCCCCCTTTGGTCTCTGAATGCTGATAGGTTTCCTGTGGCACCCACTGTGGCCTCTGTAGTGGTGGTCACTAGGCTGGTCACTATTGACACGACCCTGAGTAACCAAAACAAAAAACAAAACAGTGAAATTAATCAACCAGAGCTGATTCAGAATTCTGCTGCTCATGTGCTGAGCAAGACCACAAGGAGATAGTTTTTGAATCTTGAAAGTTGAAGTTTGCTCCAACGTTCTAGACAAAAACACATCATTTAGTTGAACTTGTAGTAGTGATGTTTCCAAATGCAAACAAATCTTTTATTACCTTTAAATGTTTTCCTCTGATGTTTTATTTATTATTGTCTTTCTCATACACGTTGAGTCTTTTATCTACTCCTTTTTTTTTTTTATTCTTCTGTGCATTATTCTCATTGTTTAATGTTCTACTGCCCTCATTTGGCATTTCCTGTTCTTAACTCCTCAATCAGCATTAACACACTTTTAATAGCATTTACATATATGAAAGGTGCTTTCTAAATAAAGTTTGACTGACTGATGGAAATATTTGTATATTCACCATAATTGATGGATATAATATTGTGTTTTTCAGACTTCCACATCCTTATACAATAAGGTTTTTCATTAAGGCTGGCTGTAGTTACAAGGATTTTGATACTAGTGCATAAAAAACTAGTGTTTTCAATACTGTAAAACTGAAGGCAAAAAAAATCAGAAGGCAAACTTCTCAAACGAATATTATGCAAATGCCAGAAAAGGATGATGATTTAATTCCTGTGATCAAACAAGTATCTAGTCAGACATTTAATGCTTTTTTAAGTTTTTTGTTCTTATGTTTCTTGATACTCTGCAAAGAGCTGCTGCTAAAAAGGCATCAATGTTTGACATCTAGTCCTAGCTCTCATAGATATACTATAAATACTGTCAACCCTATTTTGAATGTTAGCTAGATCGGAAGTAAAAGCTCAGACTTTCAGAATCAGTTAATCTTTTTCACATCAATAACCAACAGTGACGTTAGCAGATTAATCATCTACAGAATAGAGAGCAGTCAACTTAAATCAGAAATCAAATGACAAGTAAGAAAGACAGAAATAAAGACTATGTTTCTTGTTTTCTATGTGCTATAGATAAAATTAAAAAAAATATATATGAAGAGAAACAAAGAACCACGTAATCTTTATGATAAAATATTGAAAATGAAAGTTCTTGTGTCATATCATAGTGTAAACAAAGGCTTTAGTAATTCTGCAGATAAACTAGTGTTACTTAGATTTTCACACTGATGGCTTGGCATCTTACATCACTGTGAAACCCTGCACGATTCAGTAATCCAGAAAAGAGACAGAGAATTTGTTGCACCACCACTCATACTGAGAAGCTGATGGGGGCAGTCTACTCATACAGACATTTAATATCTAAATATCTCAGTTCTTCAGTTCTAATTGTATCTCTGCTTAAATGAGCAGGTTCCTTTGTTTGTCTGCTTAAAAATGTCTTTGGTGGTGGTGGTCTGTTGTTCCATCTGTTCAGCTCAATGGAATTCAGATTAATAACGTGTTTTCCTACTGTAATTGAACCAGTTGCTACATTTTGGAACCATCTTCTAATTTGGACAATGTAACTCTAATTTCCAAGTCTAAGAGAAAGATGGAAACATAGATGAATCACGTGAATTACCTTGGCACAACAGGTGAGGCAGTGCCCAGCTGGCTGGTGAAGCTTGGCCCAGAGTTGTCAGCTGTGTAGTTACTCCCACTGTTTCCCCGCAGGGCTGTGCTAACAGGTGAATCCATCGATTAGGCACAAAAACAGCACAACAAAATGTATGCCTCGTTTCATACACATCCATTCAGGTTAGAGTCTGTGAATGTCAGCTTCCCTGATTCAGCTGCTGATACTTCCTCATCCATTTCCAAGTCTCTCCAAATCCGCCAACAGAAGAAAAGAAAAGGACAAGTATAAGTCAAATCTGTGTGCACAGGTTAAAAGCAGCAGGACCAGGGCTGGCTAGCCCTGCTTTACAGTGACCTTCATCTATTGAAGCCAGGATTGATCCACAGGACCAGATCATTAAAAATGCATTGGTCACATAAAAGGCCGATATAGATTGTATATATTTATATTTACAATTTTAGGATTTTTTTTATTTAAATATATTTATGTCTGAATAGCTAGGACCACCTGTTGCCAGTTTTTTTGCTAGTTTCATCTGCATTTTTTGGAGGAAGTATAAATATAACTCCTTTTACATATATACCAACTGTCATCCATTAGAATATGGTTGTTGTTTCATATTATGATATATTTAAACATCACTACTCTCATGTTGGCGCAGGGTTTTGGTGGAGTAATGTTTTAGCTAGAGTTATTAGCAAATGAAGCTAGCTTTTATACTATGAGACGTGCTACACACTAACACATAGCTACAGTTGAGTCTGAAGATGAGAAACAGGCCGTTAAGCTAGTTAGCAAGAGCAACTGTTTCAGCCTAAGTGACAACAACAAAGGCCAAAACTGTCTTATGAAAACACAACTAGTTTAATTGAATATTAACATATTTAGCAGATGAAATATCCGCAAGGTATGCGCTGTTTAATTATATTCTGTATACATTTGGTCATAGTCGTATGAACGTTTTTTAAAGCATGCTATTCTGTGGTGGTCCACGGCTTACTGCTCCCTCGAGTTACCTCCGAGTTTGGTGCTCTGGTTACCGTCTGTCCACAGAAGCCTCCACACCGACAGGCTGTGTCTCTCTATCACTCTCCTCGGCTTATTTTCTTCATATTTTGGCTAAGACTTTTGCTCTCCTTGTTGTAGAGAGCGCAGCAGACTGCATCTCCAGGGAATCCTCGGCAGCGGCATGTCAATAAAGTCAGTCCAGTCCATGAGGTGGTCAGCTTCTGGCCTTGGTAAGTAGAGGAGAACAAAGTCAGAGCATTAATTTCTCCTGAGCTGTGTTGAGCGCAGCTGGAGGAGAAAAAGACTGGTGAGGGAGTCAGCAGCTCCCACCCTGCAGGTTTCTGTCAGAGAAAAGAATTCTTCAGGTTCAGTGTCTCCATCGATAACAGCTCCGCAACGCTACAGAAATCCCCAGTGGGATCGAGATGCATCTCTCTCTCTCTCTCTCTCTCTCTCTCTCTCTCTCGGGGTCTCTCCGCCTGCTGCCTCCTGTCCCTTCGCTGTCCTCCTCTGTGAAACCACGCCTTCCACGTCAACGTGCTCTCAGCTTCGTGTGACGTTTAATGTAGTTCCCATGGCAACTTGTGATAGAATGACATTATGCGATGTGTGCAAAATATGCGGCCATATGAGTCTGCACCAATTGTTTGGTGATTGTCACAGTTTGCTGAGAAGTCACAGGCGGTCTGTTTGTCTTCGTAGTTGAGAGCTCTGATTTAAGTAGACTACAGAGCGTGTGCTCCAAAACATGTCTTAAATTGCAAAAGCATAAGCAGCACGAATTGCACATTGTGGACTTAAGTCTTTCTTGTCCTTTGCATGTGGTTGTTGCATGCAGCATCTGGTGGGTGCATGCAACTTGACCACTGTAATATGCAGCTATGGATGTCTGGCTATTCAGACTTAATTATTTAATCAACTCAGAATTCACTATGATTCTGCCAATAATTACAAACTCAAAACGTAAGATTTTATTTTTTAAACTTAAAAATCGTCAGTGTTCATGTTTTAAAATGTAAAAAGACTGCCAATGCCATTTAAAAAGGCCATTTTGTCAGGAATTAGATCAAATTTGTTTGCATGTTGTCTGTCTTAAAATGAAAAATCAATTCCCAATTTAGTTGCACTCGGTTATTCATTGTCAGTTATGATAAGTAAGTCAGTGGAGTTTAATTTCAGATTTGACAGTGATCATGTAATTTGAACATGACAACAATACAATCAACTAGAAATTGCAGTTTATGGAGAAATTGTGGTGGGATTGCTATGTGCTGTAAAAGCTTCCCTAAACTGTGTTGCTGTCTGCTACTGTCTGATTAAGTTGAGCTTTATTTCTGTATAAGACACAAAAGCTCAAGCTGCATTGCCATGCTGTGCAAGAACAATTGATCAAGTTTGAACAGTTATAAGGTGGGAAACTATTTCTGTACAAATGAGAAGAGATAGCTACTGTTTGCAGTGTCAAAAGTTTTAGTTTTAGAGTTTCAATGCCTATATTCATGTCTGTGTCCGTGTGCCGTCTAAAACCTTGTGTTTGTATTCACAAACAGGTAAAGCAGTAATTAAGAATCATGTTGTGTTTGTGAGAATTCCTGCAAATTCATGTGTGTTCTGTCTGTGAAGAATCCACCAACTTAAATTAACTGCTGAATAACTTCAAAGCACATTAATCAAAAGATAAGATGATGAATCTTTAAGATGAAATGGTATTGTAGTTAGTTAATTAAAATGTAAAATCATATGTAAAATCACATGTAAAACAAAACATGTTATGCCTTTAACAGAAATGTCAATCAAGTGTAAACAGGACGGACATCAGAGTATTCAGGTGTGTTTTTGTCATGCTGTCTTGCCATGTAGTGTTAAGTGCCAAATAGTTAACAGTCTGTATGGTCAGAGAGCTAAGTCTCTGCTGAACAAGATAATGCCTCATGTGTGAAAAATGTAGGAAACAGGGTACAAACTAAACTTGTTCAGTTTGTCTCCAGAATTCCTGCATAAGGTTTGTACTGGAGTCTATGGGGCAGTTTGTCAGCATACTTGTCATCACACAGAGGCTCACATTACATCTTGTGTGAGTTCAATTGCTTCCATACTTTACTATTTAAAAACCACAAGTTTCTCTACATTTTGATGTAAAGTAAGCAATGAAGAGCACAAATCGTGAAAGTCAGAGAAAATTGTTGATGACTCAAACTCTCTCTTTCCATCAAGTGCCATGCCAACATTCTACTCCATAGAGACCCATGTATTTTTCAGTTTCTGCCTTTCTGACCAAGGCTAAAACAAAGTTGAATAGAATCATTTGAAAACTATGAATGTGATTTGAAAGTTGAATACAAGTAAGAAAGTAGAGAAATTGATGAATTAGTTTAGAGTTTAAATTGAGTTGAAAGATGCATAAAATTTTCTGAAAGACTGTGAATTTTGAACATTTCATAATCCACTTTAAAATAATAAATGATATGATATGATTGAATGATGAATGATAGAAAATGATAAATAGCTATGGAAAAAGTATGAAAGCTATGAATGAGAAAAACACACAACAAACATGTTACATTGTGTGAAAGGATATAATTGCCAAACATGGGTGGAATAATAATGATTATAACTACAAAAGACAATTTCTGAAGATGTTAGAAACAGAAAGAAAAAAGCTTCAAGGAAGGAAAAAGGATGAATAAAAGAAAGATAAAGAGAGTTCAAGAGAAGTTCAAAAAATGTTTGAAAATTCAAACATGTGATGGTTTATAAAAACACTGAAAAACTATCCTATCACAATGGGAAGCATATGACAGGAAAAAGGAAGTTTCTCTACGTTTTGACATATAGTTGTAACATCTAATATGTTTGTGTAATGCAAAAGTTGACTGAAAAAGAAATGAAATTAAAAAAACACAATATTTCGTTATTCAAATCAATGAAGAAGTTGAAAATTGAGTAAAAAAAAAAAAAAAACTTAAACTGCCAAAAGTTTGCCGACTATTTTCACAATGCTCTCACTCACCACAGAACATTTATCAATACTTCTAGTTAAGAGTATGTCTGACATGAAGTTGTACATGATTAGCACAACTAATAAGCACAGTGGTCTCTCTCAGCAGTGGGTCTGCTGCTGAATCAGAATCCTGGGTAGGCTGAAATGTAACTGATAGCAGTCCACTGCCAATGCTGGGACACACTGCAAAAAGTAGGCCATCAGACTTTCACTGAGCCTGACGGCCTGACAATGGCCATCAGCTTGTGTCCATGTGGACTGTCCTCAGTGGCAGACAGGTAAACTAGAGGCTTGTTTTGAAGCTATTTTGACAGCAGGAACAGGCAAGGACATGTCTGGCTCCAATCTTCACACATACTAATATGAATAAAAATACTAAACACTCTGATTAAACACACAAGTGAAAGGGGCGAAACAATTGAAATAAAAAATTACCACAAGGCCTTGTATCACCCTTTCTGGTCTAACAGCAACTATAAACTCCTTCCTCTGCTCTGGCCAAATTCCTTCTGTTTTCAGACTTGCCTCTTTGAAGCCACTCTTTAAAAACCTGAGCTCAACACAGAAACACCCTCAGCAATTTGAGACACCAATTTCCTTTTCTGTCCTCCGTCCTGAAATGTGTTGTTGCATCCCAACTCAAAGCTGACGTCAGCCAGTGCCAGGACAATATCCAGTTTGGGTTTCTTTTTTTAACATGTGGTTCTGTTGGCTTCATCAGGCCATAATCTTCAGCGAGTACTGGAGTAGTTTGCAGCGTAATGTAAATCAGTCACCATCTCCAAGTCTGAAGTCATGGTTCGCTACCAAAAATGCAGGATTGCTCCATCTGGCTTAGGAACACATCGCTGCCACGGGAATGTGTTCAAGTATTTAAGGATCTTGTTCATAAGTGAGTTTTAAAATGAAGACTCCCTGACCCTCTACTTTGTATCCCATGTGTCTCTGTCCCATTCTAGTACTTTCTAGGACATTTGCCTAGAAAGTTTTGTAGCTAAGTTAAGTGCACATTGGTGCCTCTGTAGGAAGAGTAGGGCTAAGTACTAAACGCAGCATCACAGAGCTCTTCAGTCCTGGATGAGAAACAGTTCATATGAGTGATTTAGAAGTGATCTGTTAGAAACATCTCTGTGAGGAGCCCGTGAAGAGATTTAATAACAGTAAGAAGCACCTTAAATGTATTCTAAATCAGTGGTGGAAACTAAGCACAGTTACTCAAGAACTGCACGTACTTGTACTTTACTACAATATTTATTTCAATTTTATGTTTCTTTAACCCCAATACAATAGTGAGGTAAATTCTGTACTTTTTACTTTACTGCATTTAGCTGAGGGTTCAGTTACTTTGCAGACACAGAATCTTAATGCAGAATATAATCAGTCTTTATTATGGATCAACCAACCACTTGTGGACATACTAGTTAGAATTCACAATGTACAACACTAGTGTTTCTAGCGTTTCAATAATTTCAATTTAAATAATATAATTGGTGTGAAAGTCACGTAGCTAAGTGACTTAAGAAATGCTGTTCTGAAGTTTTCCAAAGAAAATTGATGTGTAACAACATAACAGTAGGTGGCAGTAATTAATCTTAACGTTACTGCCCGCCACCATAGAAGAAGTGCTCCTGCGTGCTATTGGTGCTGCCATATTTCTTCATCCGGTTTTACACACCAAACGAAAACACTGTAGTATTGAGGGAACAAAATTCTTTCTAAAATTATTGTTGGCCTGAAATGGGTAAGTTGAACATGACGTCGTTTTCTTTTTATCTAATGATAGTAAGCTAAGTAAAATGGCTCCACTGTCATCGTACATACGTGTGTGTTTACTGTATATCGTAAGCTGTGAGGTCTCTAGCTAGGACCTAGCCTTTTATATGGGTAGCTAGCGAAACATGGGTTTTTACATAAGTAACTCGAAATATATGCTAAAACGTCAGAGACACAAACTTGGGGAAAATAACAACCAACTATTGTAATGGCTAATGGGATTCATTATGAGATGTGTCTTACTTGCATTAATTTGTGGCTGTTAAACAGCACCAGTGAAAGAAACATTTGTGTTACGTTAGCGGAAATGTAAAATTGGTAACAAACGCTAGTTACCGAGTTAGAGGCTTAGTCCTGTATGGGTGCTTAGTATCGGGTTAAGAGTCATAAAACACGAGTCTTTGTGGTAAAGACTAAGTTCAGATGAAAAGGTGAAGTACAGTTTCCCCACAGTCTACTTCACAGTTTGGGATCTAACCTGGATGTAAATTTTGATCAATACAAAGTTAGAAATGATCTTTATGACACGTTTAACAGCGAACACATGGAGGAGATGGAAGTTAAGATTTAAGATTCACTTAATGTAACAAATACTCTGTAGTAAGTAACTTTTTAGTTACTGCTGCTCAGTTCAGCATCTTCATGGGGAAATACAAATGTGACCCACACAGTATGCTGTTGTTTGGCCCCACAAACACAGGTAATTTGAAAGTTTCAAACTGTTTTGGACCATTGATGACTCCTGTGTAAGGTGTTTCTGTAACTTTGCAGCTGTGGCCATGAGCTCCACGTGTCCAGGCCTGTATTGTGGCAGGATGATAGTCAACGAATCAGTGGAGGGGGAGTGTGGAGTGAGTATTAAACACAAGCTCTTTCGCCCCAAATGTCTGTTGGGCTTTCATTGAGTTTGCCGTCTGTCCTGCTAGGTCTGTCCTCGTGGGGAGCGGGCCAACCTCCAGAAGGTTTGTGAACGCTGCAACGGGTCCCCAGATCTCTATGACTGGCTCTATCTGGGATTCATGGCCATGTTACCTCTAGTATTGCATTGGTTCTTCATTGAGTGGTACTCTGGAAAGAAGAGGTGAGATCACACACAGGGTTAGACTTAATTCAAAAATACCTTTTAATTATACGGGAAGAGGAGAAAGTGCTACATAGTGGGGATTTTCACCAAAGGATGCCCTGACAAAATGATGGATCATTTTGTAGACAAAATGTTGGAACAAAATTGGTTCAACTGTTCCTCAATGTAGTATTGCTGTTTAGAATGGGGTCAGATGCTTCTTGTTTGCTTCATTGTTTACTTTACAGTCCACCTGTGGCAAATAGATTGGACATAATTTAGAAAGGCACAGACCTGTTTATATAAGGTCCTGCAATTAACACATTGACCCTTCAGCCATAGAATAGATTTGACCCCCCCCCCCGTATCGAGCAAGCTGGGCACTAGCATCTGTGCTAGTCCAACCTACTGGTACAGACGGCATATCATATGAAAGCTGAGGCTTTTAAATGATCTTTGTTGCCGAAAGCGCAGCTGCCCCTGATACCGGGGTGCTCGGGTTTAACGGGTTAAGGTTGCTTTCACACCTACAGGATTTATTTAGATTAAATCGGACTCAAGTTCGTTTTCCCTCTTGGTGTGGTTCGTTTTGTCTGGTGTGAACACGGCAATCGCACTCGAGTGCGAACCGAGGAGAAAAACCGATAAATTGCTACAAGTTTACAAACTCATCAACTAATTAGGACCAAAGCAAACGAATTAAGGTGTAAAAGCAAGCTAAATGTGTAGGTAGTAAGATGTCTGTGACAGGGAAATTAATTGGTGTGGCGCTGTTGTTTCACCATGTTGTTACTCTGTGCTCAGTTCCAGCGCTCTGCTGCAGCACATCACAGCCATGTTGGAGTGCAGTGTGTCAGCTGTGGTAACTCTGATGGTCACAGAACCTGTGGGAGTGCTCAGTATTCGATCCTGTCGAGTTCAGATGTTGTCAGATTGGTACACCATGCTGTACAACCCCAGTCCAGACTATGTGAACACATTACACTGCACCCAAGAGGCTGTCTACCCACTGTAAGTACTGCTAACAGGAGGATTTGAATAAAGTGTTTGTCTATTGTATTCCTGCGGAGTGTTGCTGAACAAGACACTGTACCTGATTTCATTGTACTCACAAATGTGCTCATGTTTTCCATCATGTGATTTGCTGTATTAGCGTCCTCCTTTGTTGTTTTTCTACCCCAGCTACACCATAGTTTTGATCTACTACGCATTTTGCTTGGTGCTTATGATGCTGTTACGCCCACTACTGGTTAAGAAGATTGCCTGTGGTCTGGGCAAATCTGACCGCTTCAAGAGCATCTATGCTGCTCTGTACTTCTTCCCCATCCTCACCGTGCTGCAGGCTGTGGGTGGAGGACTGCTCTGTGAGTATTACTGAGTAAGAGCAGAAACAGCAGCTACAGTTCACATACAGCTGGTAATAAGTGTTTTGAGAGTGTTAGCAATGTAGCATAACGTGTACAACTGTGAGTGACACTTTGTTTTTCAGACTACGCATTTCCCTACATAATACTGGTCCTGTCCCTGGTCACACTGGCTGTTTACATGTCTGCCTCTGAGATCCAGGTAAAAACACTCATTGCACTGTGTGTCTCTGTATTATGGAATATATTTACATTCATTTTTGACACCCATAACTGTAAGTCGTGTGGTTTGGAACTGTTTGGAAGCTGATCTCCAGTCTTGTTAACTCTGTGTGTCTCCCACTGTCCATTAGTCTTTTAAAAACCTGGTTGCTAAGAAGAAGCGTCTGGTTGTCCTGTTCAGCCATTGGCTGCTCCACGCGTATGGCATCGTCTCCATCTCCCGACTGGACAACCTACAGCATGACCTACCACTGTTGGCCCTCGTGCCCGGCCCTGCCCTGTTCTACATCGCCACGGCCAAGTTCACTGAGCCTAGCCGTATCCTGTCTGAGGGCGGTAACGGTCACTGAGCTGCTTTTACCAAGATGAGACTGAAATTAAATTTCACTAAATGTTACAGTCAAATGTATGAGCTGCTTTTGCTGGGAGTGAACACAGTTTTACTGAGGAACACTAACTAAGTGACAAGGCTTGGTGTGATCAAGCTTTCTCCACCAATCTGTGGCCAGATAGTGACATCGTCATGAGGGTTTTAGCATGGCAGCACATGTTAATTAGCACCAGGAAACAACATCATCAACAAGACCAACTTCAAGTGACGTAAGAGTCAGACATGAACATTTCATTTACTTTATTATAGCTGTATCCAATTACTTCATCAAACAGGATGCGTGACTTTTAAGATATTATCATGTTTTAATCATCAAATGTTTCCATGGCTACAGGTACTTATTTAAATTCACTTCCAAGCATTCCTGTGGAAAACCATTTGGTTATTATTGAAACTGTACAATTGTTATAGTTTTTGAGATCTACTCACAGAACTGGTTGCTTGGTGACAACAAATGATTTATTTTTTTATTTTAACTATCTATTTATTCCAAGTAGCTTAATTTATTTGCTATTTTAAATCAATTCTCCCATCATCTAAACGATAATATCTTTAAATGTCTCATTTTGCTTCAGAGGTCTGAATTAATTAATGTTGAGTAGAACAGAGCATATGCTTCCAGTGGAGAAGCTGCGCTTCATTTGATATCATCCCAATATTATGAAGTAGGTTTTATTTATTTATTTCATATTTTGTGGATGAAGAATGATGGTGGCCTGCTCGTTCAGACCACCTCTGATTGTGATGAAGTGATTCACTGGACCTGAGCTACATCTAGCCAGGTGAGGACCAGCTCTGATTGTGCCTCTTATGTATTATCAAAGGCAAGTCAATGTGAAATGCAATGTGCAACACTCTCCAGACCACATGGATGAAAATACATTTCTGTCAGCTCAATGCTAAAAAAAGGCTAAAGTTTTTTTTTAACTAATTAAGGGCCATCACATGATTATTTTTTGCTTGTCATTCAGGACCCCCGTTCTTAGGTCACCTGGTTGAGAACTGCTGATCTAGATCAAGATGTGAGCAGCAAAAAACACATGCCCTGACTTGATTATATGAAAAGCTTTTATTATGTATGTCTGTATTGTTATTCTTGTTGTGTTTTAGAATACCCAGTAACACTTAGACATGCATGGTGAAAGGGAATGCAAATACAAACAGCTGTCTGTTTCTCTGTCCTGTTCAGTGATTTGGAGTTTTTGTGTACGGCATCATTCAATGCATATTAATGTAAATAGCTGAGTTATATGTTGTATTCAAGGTTACTTCTACATGCACACAAGCTCAAATAGGAAAGTAATGTTAAATACAGTAAGTCATAATTCAAGTTCAGTGAACATGCTGCTGACACTACATGTGCTGTGTGTTTAGTGTCAGCTGAGCATAAACCACAACTATCTTTCTGCATTTATGAGTCTTATAAAGTCTCCTAAACAGACTATGTGTCCCCTGTTCTGTCCTTCTGAGGTAGAGAACCGGCTGATGTCACTGTGGACAGGAGACAGTGATTGTAATACAGCTCCATCCAGCACCGTATGCAGGGAACACACACACTCAATGGGACTGTTCCTCCACTCCATGCTCCACAGTTGAGGGTTTTCAATGTGTGGAGCTGATTTTCATAAATGTGTCCTGTCCATGTAGATTGTCTATACCTTCTGTATTAAAATACATTTTGTGCCCAATGTTGTAAACACACCCACGTTTGCTGTTGATGTTAAGAAGTACAGTTTGCATCATTGAATGTCTCCTGTAACATATTGCACCTAATAATCTATCAGTCAGTTTTCAGTTGATATTCTTTTGAACCTGATGTTCATCTAAAATGATCTCGCACATTCATGCCAAGTGTACTTACAGTTGTGGCTGATGAAAACTGGTGCATGGCTGTGGTTAAATATTAATATTGCAACACTTGATGATCAACCCTATCAAACACCCTCGCAGTCCCTTTAAAGCTACAGCAGATAAAACTAGCTGACATTATTTGGAATTGTCAGAATTTGCTACAGTACGTTTCATGAGAAATTGAAAATATTGCTTACATGTACATTCATCAGGAATACAGATCTAAGGTCCAAGATTAATGTCAAATGTTGATCATTTGATCAAAACATCCAACACTGTTCCCATAGCAATAGCTTTGCAGTACTATTTGAATAAACCCTGAAACAAGATGTCATGTAATGTTATGATTCTATGTGAAAAACTTTGTGTAGAAGTTGTAGCTGCATTACCCAGTGGATGTATGCATTAAGTACTTAGCTAATTTACTTAGGGCAAAGTAGCAATACTAAGACAGTGTAGAAATACTAGTAAAAAGAAGTACAAATTGTGCATTTAGAATGTTCAAATACATTTCTAGCACTGGAAGGCAATTACATAAGGACCAGCAGGTTTAAACTGCCTTTTTTTCTTACCAAATGAAGTCATTATTTAAAAACTTTTGTATTTACTCACATCATCTGTGTGTAATCTTTACATTGATGTGTCAACCTTTCCTTCAGACAATGCTGCAGAGCTCAATAACAAGCCAAACAACACTTTAGTAACACTTACTTTTAATGATGTACAGCATAAAATGTAGATTTAATATTGATTTTGTTGGTGTGCATAAATGTACAATTCCCTTACGAACAAAAATGTATTTAATAAAATAGATTTTTATAGTGCTCACTTCAAGTGCCAAAATGTATACTGGTGAGTCACTGACAGTGATGCACCTAAACATTCATATTTATTACATTCTCTCAGTTTCAGCAGTGACAAAGGTTCTCCTGCACAACTAAACTTTCAAACCAGTGCATATGCAGTTCAATGTGTGATCACATTTATGCAATACATAATGTGTGAATAAAATGACAATAACACAAGGAAGATTATGAATGAGAATGCAACGTCTAAGAGACTAACTGAACTTAGAAACGTCAACTCTAAAGCCTCATACTGTCCCATGACTGATTGTGGACACAATGATTACACACACACATTTAGTGTTATTCCACTCAATGGGTCTGACAAGACAGTTGCGTGACTTTGTATGCAGCCTAAAACACAAATTAAAGGCCTTTCAAAGTATAACCAAATATAGGCTAAACCCCTTAATATATCTGGTCACAATGTTAATAGCAGTCAGTATATGATATGATGATGGCTCATGTTATTGTCACTTGGGATGTTCTGTGCATGCTGTAGCCTGGTGTGGACCTCCACAAATGTAACTAGACATTGCATGCTGCATTTCCTCTTGCACAACAAGCACCTCTTGCACAGACACCTCATCCTCTCTCTGCCTCAGTTCAACTGTGATATAGACCATGTTCTCCGTTGTCTTATTTCAGTAAAAGTTACTATTACTAATCATCTATCTGCTCCAACTCCAACATGATCTGAGCACACTGTTGGTGTTGTTTATGAGACAACAAAATCACAACACAGTGGCACAGAAACCTCACCTGCAACTATTGTTTTGGTGAGGGATAAAACAAAAGTCCCACAGTTCAGTTCAGACCTCAGTTTGAACCAAGTTTCAGTTCATTCAAGTGATCAACTAATGCAGACTTTGAATCTGTGATTTTTAGAGCGCAGGGAGGCCTGTGGCTGATATATATTGCTGTTTTTTTTCCTCTCTTTTTGCATTATAAAAAATAAAAAATCGTATACAACCTACACTGTCCCCGACTGCCTCACTAGCACCTTTGTGACACAGATAGAGACAGAAGCTGCTGCAGTAACTGTTCACTGCTCACAAGTGCCAATAAAATGTATACTGGTGAGTCACTGACAGTGACGCACCTAAACATTCATATTTATTAAATTCTCTCAGTGTAGGCTGCTGTGTCTGCAGAAATGTTTTTTTATTCATCGGCCACCATGAGCATCAGCCAATGCCAATAAATTAAAACTATTAAAGCTCAGCTTGATGAATTGGTTTGTAATATAGCCTTTGTTTTGATTTGTTTTTCTTATGACACTGGGTTTTTCATATCACAGTTTGGGACAATAAAAGTTGATGGGATCTGAGCACTTTTGAAATATGATTGACCAATTAATGATGTTCCTGTACGCCTCTCTAGAGCTGAAAATTTCAGACACCTCATGATACGCCTGCAGACAAAACAAGTGACAGGTCCTCTTACGATAAGAAATTATCAGATTTATTGAATATTGTATAGAATTTGCAGACATCAGTGAGATACTAATAACAACGAGTCGATTGGACAGTGCTTGTGTTTTTAAATTCTTACATCATTATTTTAAGTTGTATGAAATACGTAAACCATTGTTCATTTGTTTGTAATGCGTATTTAAAATTGTATTAATTTATTACGACGTGTGCTGCTGACCTCTTAGCCAGGTCACTCTTGTAAAAGAGAGCTTGATCTCAATACGTTTTATCTTGTTAAATAAAGGTTGTAATAAGGGTTTCAGTGACAGTGGGTTGTTGTTGGTGGTGGGTGAGTGTCGTTGTCTTGGAATCATTAAACCCCTAGTTTTGAAAGTGTAACTGCAGGGCGGCACAGACAGGTATAAATCTCAATGCGTTCCACATAGATACAACAAAGAAGCAAAAACTTTGCTTTAGCTCTGCCACATCAGCAGAGGCAAACTGGAAGACTCTACTGTTCCCAGTATAAAATGTTTTATCACTCAAAAACAACATTAACACTGGTGTATCTGTTGAAACACAGTCGATACTGAATGTGAGTTTTATCTAAATTTATTCCAAATTTGTGACTTGTTTATTGCAGACGTTCTGTTTCCTTAACAGCACGACTTGCACCTGCATCTATGAAAGATGTGTCAGTGCACAATTTCAGGGCACTAGAATACAGTCAGGATTTACTGTGCCGCCACTGTACCTCACAAACGAAACACTTCATAATAAAAACCTTCACAGCAACATAACACGTTAGTTTTACATACAAAAAAAGATGCTTATGATTCATTACTGGAGTCATATTACTGCAGCGCCTGTTCACTCCATTAACAAACTGTATGTTAGAAAGACGTCACCTGATGTGTGAAGTTCTGATTCCTGAGTCCGGACCTTAACTCTGTAGTCTTTGATTTAAATAGAAACTCATCATTTCACACATCTTCCTGTTCCTCTTAATCACCAGATAAAAAAAATATATCACAGCAGCAGACCTACCACTCCAGATCCAGTCCAGAGCAGCCATGCTCACCTTAAAGCACATTTTCAGTCCAAACAGCCATTAGAATCAAGCCCAACAAGTATGAACAAAGAAAACAGCAGGCTTTAATCATCATCAGTTCTCATTACTTCTGGATGTAGATGATGATGATGCACAGAGTTCCGACAAGTCCCAGGGCCTGAATACCCAGGAACCAAAGCAGCAGCCAGAAGAAGACAATCACTACTGGTTCTACTATCTTGTCCCCAAAGTACATCTGGCTGAAGCCCATTGCCCGCAAACACTTGTTCAGCATTCCAAACAAAGTCCCCATTCGCTCACAGTCATCTAGCTCAGGCTCTCTGGTGGTGAGGTCGTCCATGTCGGGCCAGATGGGGCTCAGATCACTGGGAGGCTGAGGTTGGGTGTGGCTTCCTTCGACCTATGGAGACAAAGTCACTCATTAAAAAGACACAGCATGGTTTGCAAATTGTTTTTTGGGGACTGGGGTCTTATGAAACTAGGATGACCTACCTCAGAGCACCCGAAATTTTTATTGGCTGTAGTATTTAGCCTAAGTTGTGATTACTATTTATAAATGCTTATGTAGCTACAAATACCTTGTACATATTTGTGACACCATTTCCTTACTCTGAGCAGACATTTTAATTTTATGAAATTATAATGATGTAATAGAAGTTTTTTGAATCCCTACATAACTGCAGAATGATTTACTTCCTCACTGCACCAGGAAGCAAATTGAGGCACAGTCCATTATGTCTAGAATGGTACACACTACAGCATGCATTCCATATCGCTGCAGGCAGGAAAACACATTAACTACCAGAAAGCCGCAAATCGTAGGTTTGAAAAGAACAGGGAACAGAGAAATTACCATTCCAGAAAACCATTACTCCTTACAAATAATAGCAAACACGCTTACTTAAAATAACAGAAACATCAGTGAATCTATCTGTTAAAAAATGTGGTTTAACTCGTTAGGTCAGTGGGCTCTCTAAAGATCGTGCATGTTTAAATTGAAAATAATCCTCAATCTCTTTACAATCTGCAAAACAGTTCTACAATAGGTTTCTTTTCATTTTAATTAAACTGACAAATTATTGCTATCCATGTCGCCTTTTTCCTAAATGTTGGTTATAGTGGCATAAAGGGATAGGTTTACAATTTTTAGGCTGTATTTATTATGTGCCCCTATATAACTGAAACTGTAAATACAGGCCTTTAAGAGATCCCTCTAGAGATGTTACCCATACAAATGATGGTAGTCATCTACCGTAGTGCTAAAATTCGTTATTGTTACTGTCCTTCTACTGTAACTCTACAGAACTACTTAGAAGGATGCACTTAATCTAAATGATTCCCACATCTGAATATTAGCTAAAGATTTGAACAGCTTTGTGCATTTTGTGCCCCATCACTTGCACGAAAGAGCCTTGGGGAAGGATCACCACGGCCAGTATGAATAGGAGGAACAGTTACAGGGAAACATTATTTCAACACTTAACATGGGCACTTGATTATTGTTTAAACACAGACTTGAAATGTGTAAATCTATCTTTTAACCGTACAGTAAGTTATCTACCCTGAGATGAATCTTTACTCTTGTTGGCGTAAAATCTTCAAGTCACGAGTTATGCTCTATCATGTATGTACAGGCCTATCGCTTACCTTTTAATAGAAACATTTAATGGAGTTTGGTGTACTGGGCGTTATCACAGGAGCTTGTTACAAGACATATAACCGTCTGAACTGAATACCGGTAAAACTATAGGTAGTAAAATAAAACCGACAAGATTTCACTGTTAGTACCTCACTGAGCTTAAGTTAGCTCCGACACAACAGAGCCTCTCCCGAATACTGGTGTCCTGCGTTGGGACGATAATGTGAACATGAACCCAAAACTCACTGGGTTAAGCGAACTTTGCCTTTAATGTAACGTTAACGTCACCATTATTTACCCGGTGTTGTTGCTGGTGTAATGCGGCGTGCCGTACACCGTGGACAAGCTGGGGTGTATGCCTTCTTCTTTGGCTCTCTGTTGGCAGCTCTTCGAGTCCACGTCGATGAAGAACATACTGCTCGTTCACGGGCGGCGTTGGAGCGGACATTTTGCAGCTGCTCCGCCGACTGTAACCTTCAAACACGAGACGTAACGTTCCAAGTGAAGTGAACTTACTGAATGTACCAATGTCCGTCCTCAGCGGCGCGAGCCCGAGTTCGCGACAGTTCAACGACAGCATCCAATTGTAGCGCGAGAACGTCTACACGTGTCAACCATGGCCGTCAATAGTGTGTCAATAATGGTAATGTCGCCCCCTGCAGACCGTGGTGGTACTCACATCAACACAGAACGTACACTACTACAGCACACAATATTCATCTGAGACAAACGTTTAGAATTTCTACCTCTCTTCCCTGTAGTTACAGCTACATCGCACATTCAGTATCAAATTGCACAAATTTGAAGTATTAGAATATGTGCCTGACAAGTGTTTGTTGTTACCAGGTGCCTTGAAGGGTTCAGCTCACACACAATGTATTGCTTTTATGTTTATAAGTAATATCTTAACTCAAAGTAAAGATGAACCCACTCGAACCTGTACCTACAAGTCATGTACATGTCATTCCTTGCAATTTAGTTTCAGACAGACAGATCGGTGTTAAACCTGCTTACTCAGGTTTTCTGCTAGTTCGACTGACAGGTGCGGTGGAGGATATTTAAGAAACTTTTCCTTATTATTTGCTTCTTATAGCGTTCCCATTTATTGTAATTTCACATTGATGACTATCTGAAGTACTGGTCAGAGCATGGGATTACATGCCGCTTGTAAGCAGTGTAATCCCAGCTAATCTGGGATTGAGTTTCACTCTGTACTGTGGACAGACCCTTAGAGTGGAGAGGTCTTGGGAATATGGAGATACAAAAGTCCTGTTGGAGCACAGAGTTTGTCTGATGAAGGATGGATCTGCTGGTCCTTGCTCACATTTTGCAGTTCCCTCTATTGGCAGTTCATGCGTGTCCAGCTTTGTGTGCCTGTGCATATGGGAACAGTGGAATAGCAGAGCTCAGGTGGTGTGACTGACATCATTTATCTCTGTGTAATTCTGTGTTTAAGTAATTCTTCTTGCATGAACATAATTGTTTATAGAATATTATATTTTAAAAGATGTTCGAACTGAAGCTATAACACATTTTGTTTACATTGTAGTGGATAACACAGAACCAGCATTGCATTAATCTGTAAGGTATCAGTTATTACAATGTGTTGGAACAGAATATAAATTTACTGTATAACATCGGATGTTGTCAATTTTGGATGAAAGGTTATCCACAGGCAGTAAGATTCAATGCCTTTTTTTCCTTGTTCATCTTCACTTCAAGAATTTCAGTAACTAGTAATTAGTATTTCAGTAATTCAGTGCAGATGGACAATGACCTAAACCATACAGTTAAAGGAATCTGGCTTTTTTATGAAGTGGAATGTTTAATAGTTCTTTAATAACCACAAAAATCACCTGGTCTGAATCTGATCAACCAGTTTTTACTTGCTGAATGAAAAGGCAATAAAAAGGCAAAGTGCCCCAGGAACAAGCTGAAAGTAAAGACTAACAGGACATTTGGCATCTTAGCCAAATGTTAAAACTGACATCTTCATTTATAAATACTTTTGAGGTGCTAACATTAGGAGTTAATGAACATAACAAAAAATATTTATGACCGCAGTATTTCAGATACATTTAGGCAGTGTACAAAACGATTTTGTGTGTCTGTTTAACAACATAAGGACCTAACTGTATCTGTGTAGTACAGTGTAAGCTCTTACAGGTTTGTGCTTAACTACAGGTTAGTGCAGTGCAGTGACCCTGGAATCTCAGCCATTCCCATCAATGTCCCAGCTGACACAGTCAAACTGCGTCTTGAGAAGACCTTGATCTCCAGGGTGCCCCGGGCAGCCTTCTACAACCTGTCAGAGCTGCGGTTCTTGTGGCTTACCTACAACTCCATCACATCCATCCACCCCAGTAGTTTTGTCAACCTGAAGACCCTGCATGAGCTGCGACTGGATGGAAACCTCCTCACATCCTTTCCCTGGGAGGGGCTCAGAGACATGCCCAACCTCCAGAGTCTGGGTCTCCACAATAACCGTCTGTCCAGCCTTCCTGCCCATGCTGCTCTCTTTCTTCCCAACATCACCTATCTTGACCTGTCTAGCAACAGGTGGGTCGACACACTACAGAGAAAACTGATGCCTAAAACAGATCGTGATATTCAGCAAATTTGCTTAACTTTTCACTCATCCTCCATCCTTGTGTCTTCCCCTTTTCTTTTCTTTCATCTCCCTTTGTCTCCTTGCCCTTCCTCCTCACCTCCTCTTTCACTTCTCCTCAGACTTAATATATTGCCTGCTGAGCTGCTTGATCTTTGGTTTCCTCTCCCACAACAACAGGGAGGGCCAGTACTAAGAAAGATTTTAGGTACAGTATGTCTTAGAGCAATAGACACAACAAATAAAACAGCTATATTTCATTTAGATAACAAAAACACAAAGACACCAAATATGTGAATATGTAGTGAATATGTGCTTTACTCCTGCTGTCACTGCATTGCATCTCATGAAACAGAAACACTTTTTATAGCATTTTGCTTTGATGTTTTTCTCCCTGACTTAGATTTTTTCCTTGCCTTGTTCCTCACTTGTAAGTCACTTTGGATAAAAGCGTCTGCTAAATAACTAAATGTAAATGTCACTGTAACGTTTGTTGCTATCACAGACCACAACTCATGCTGTTACCACATAGAGCTTGCTGTCAGAGATATAATAACGTAAACAAGTAAAACTATCCTTATACCCAGGTCTCCATGATAACCCCTGGTTGTGTGACTGCCAGATCTTCATGGTGATGTCCTTGTCCGTGTCACTCGGGAGTCCTGTAGTTCTCATGGACCGGATGCTGATGTGTAGCAGGTCTCTCAGACAGGCACAGATAATGATAATGTTGACCAAGGCTGAGCTGTCCCGCTGTATGAGACCCTCTGTCCAGCCTGCAGCCACCAGAGTCAGCTCACCACTGGGCAGCAATGTAATACTTCGCTGTGATGCCACCGGCTACCCAACACCAACTCTGACTTGGATCAAAACCTCAGCCTATGCTGGTAAATAGTCCAGGGTTATGCTGAAGATTAAAATGTGCTTCTATCACCTGAGCAGGTCATTTATTAAGTCATGTTGTGATTTGGCTCTCTGTACAGATTGTTGCCAGCAAGACATCCTGGAGGAGTCAGAACAGCTACCCAGGGATCTGGCAAGTTGTAAGTGGGTAATTTCTATCAAGACATATTTTGTAGCATATATGATGACAGTTCACAATGTATTCACTCCTGTAGAAGACAATAAAACACAACACAGATTGTCTTCTGGTCTGTCCTGCACATCTGACCCTCTCAGTAATGCGTACCAGCACTGTGTGGGTCATCTTTTTCTCGTGTACACATGTAACGTCATAGCCAAGCATTACAATGCATACAGCTCCACATGAGGTAACTTACACATATTAATTTTAACATATATATATAAATGTAGACCAGAGCCACCTTGTGACTAAATAAAAAAGGTGCATGGGCTGAGGTTTATAGATGAAAACTAAAAAATAATAAAAAAATTATAAATACCTTAAACAAATCTTACAATAGCAGTCAAAACAACACAAGAATAGACATTTAACATAAATAGAGAAAGCTATTTTTGAAGAAATTACGTGAGAGAAAGAAAAGTTGATAAAGAGGAAAAGTTAACAAAAAGAAAAAGCTGTTAAACTGAAAAAAGGTTCACAAAAATGTCATAGATAAATAGATGACATGACCAGATTTGAAGAAGTTTTGATTCACCATTTTTCCATGAATAGGGAGTGAAAAGAGTGTTTTACAGAAAATTTAAAATGACTGGAAAATGTAGTCTAAGTGGGCGTGCCGAATTACAAAAAGTTTCAGAAGCATCCAAACAAGACTACTGCCCCTATACTTCTACCCCTTTTGGTTCAGAAGTTGGAAGCCAAAACGCAAAAACTGCTGTAGCTGTGGTGCTGTAGAGGCATGTTTGTAGTATGTGAAGCAGTTCAGCATGGGTCAGCCCTCCACAAAGTTTCATCACTGTAGCATTTACAGTTTTTGAGAAAATGACATAGACTTCTGAACAATAATAGATATCAGCACTCAAAGTAATAGCACCTAATTTCCTAATAATTAAGTTAACAATAGTCTGAGAGCTGTATTTACAGATATAATAGGAAACAAATAACAAAAAAATATTTTAAATGAAATAAAATTCCCAAATACAAAACAAAATCAATAAATGATAAATCAACTTTACAACATTATTTAGAAATACCAGATTACATTTTTAGCTCTGTTACATGTGCTGAGATGAGAGCTGAGAGACCTTCTTATGTTCCAGTTATGCAAGAATCTCCGCGAGTGGGGGTTCGCTGGTCAATCATCAGCCTGAATGGGTTATCATACAAGGATGCTGGTGAATATCGCTGCCAGGCACGGAATATGGCAGGAATATCTGAAGCCCTGATTAAGCTGAAGGTGGTGGGTGTCACAAGACTATCCCGCCCTGCAAAGAAGAAGTCACAGAATTTTCAACTCAAATCATCATCCAAATACAAAAAGCCAAATCAAACTCCTCCTATTATCAACATCCCTCTGCTGAAGGTGAATCAGATAGTCCAAAACATTACTCCACCTCCCATTAATAAGAGGCAGACTGTCCCCAATAGTGTGTCCAAAGTGTTCCCTGTTGAAAAGACATTAAAAGGCACAGGATGAGCTTACCAGGTGTAAAGAAAGAGATCCAGATATCCACCAAGTCTACACCTGTGTCCTCAGATAGGTCCACAACTGTTTTCTTAGACAAGCCAGGAAGAGAAAAGAACTTCATTGCTCTACTTTTATGTGTGGTTTTAGTATTTGCATTTTTGCTCATTGTACTAGAATAATGTTTTTTGCAAACTAGTCTGACAATTTAACAACTTACTGTAGTTTGATGTGTCCATGATGTGTACTATGGGTTTGAAATCAAGAGTTTGGTTTGTGAACCACATCCAACCCACATGTTATACAATTTACAACTTAATGTTAAATAGGAGACACTTTTTTATTTGAAGGATTCCACAATCAATCATTTACATTTACATTTACATTTAGTTATTTGGCTTTTATCCAAAGCAACTTATAAGAGGGGTACAAAGCAAGCAAATATCTAAGCCAAGGAGAAAAACTTTAAAGTAAAATGCTCTAGAAAGAGCAGTTTCATAAGGTATAAATTTAAAATAAGTTTTTTTTAAGTGCAAAGAAATATTTAAATGCAGAGAACAAACCAGAAGAGTTCTGTTCTCATCAAGTTTTTGAGAGTTGATAGTGAGGCAGCTGAGCATGCAGAGGTGGTAGGGCATTCCACCAGCGTGGAACCACAGAGCTGAAAAGTTTTGCCTGGGATCTTTTGAGGTGAGGTGACAATGTTCTCTTACAGAATGCAGTGAGCGAGAGGGATTGTAGAACTGGATGAGGGAGTTCAGGTAAGCCTGTGCTGTTGATCCCTTTGTGAAGGGTTAATATGCATGTTTACAGTAATAAGTGTGTGTTATTTATGTAAAGCTTGTCAATACCAAAAACACATGGATAAAATAAACAAGCTCCAGCTATTCATGCATGCC
The DNA here is from genome assembly GCF_900324465.2 of Anabas testudineus. Taxonomy (NCBI): domain Eukaryota; kingdom Metazoa; phylum Chordata; class Actinopteri; order Anabantiformes; family Anabantidae; genus Anabas; species Anabas testudineus. The sequence goes on from NC_046621.1 coordinate 19,030,912, forward strand.
ACTACATGCCATTTACTCAAAGAGGGCTATGTTAAAATGTGAAATTAGAACTGTTGTGTAAGGCCCAATCAGATATTTCCCTTCCAAATGAGCAAACCGCAACTGAGGTTAATTTTCCTGTACACCGTATCTGCATTGTTCCACTGGCAGACACCACCTTTATTAAAGTGGATCATTGCAAGCGTCAGCTTTCACACAACCACCCTGATATTACCCTGTAGTGATACTTTGAGAAACTCCAACATCATGAAGCTCCCTCCAACATTTTTCACTGTTGGGATGATGTTTTCAAGTTGAATGTTGATGTGGTTCTCTTTTAACACCCTACATAGTGTTGTGAGTTCTTCCTTAACAATTATATAAGGCAAGTGGATTTAACATGGCGTTAAATCCACTGGGTGGCTGTGGCTCAATAGGTAGAGCAGTTGACTGCCAATCATAGGATTGGTGGTTCGATTCCCGGCTGCCACGTCACATGCCAAAGTGTCCTTGGGCAAGATACTGAACCCCAAGTTGCCTCCGGTGAGTCAGGTCAGCTGCATAGCAGCTCTGCCATCGGTGTGTGAATGTGTGTGTGCTTGTGCGTGTGAATGGGTGAATGAGAAGCAGTGTAAAGCGCTTTGAGTGCCTGCTAGGTAGAAAAGCGCTATATAAGTGCAGACCATTTACCATTTAACATAAACAAGACAGGATTCACATTACAGATATCTGCAATGTATTCATGACTAGTCAAAACTGTAACTGGATACACACACATTTTGACTACTGACAGTTACATTAAAGATATGTGTATATCCATTTTGACTAGTCAGAATTGCTCATTGACTGGGGAAAACTAGTTTAAGATATGTACAGTTCAGTGTTTCCTATACATAAAGTGAATTACAGATATCTGAATCAACATCAGTGATGTAGTCTTGTGATTTTAGATATCCAAAATATCCAAATACACGTTTGTATGTCACTTTAGAGTTACCTCGCAATACCTTTGCATTATTGCTGATCCATAGCGAACTATTTTAAAATAACCCATTCTCTGTGGCCACAGCCAGCGGGGATCTACTGCATGACAAGGGCTATACTATCAGAATAGATGGCTATGGACCAAAGAAGTAGTAGCAGTAGTAGTAATTCATCGCCATGACCCTTAAGGGGCTCTGTACCTTTGTCCTTATGCTGATTTAGCATTTATTAGATATCTGAAACCATGTCAGTGACATCAGTCACATGATTTTTAGTTATCCAAAATTAAAATCCAAAATTATATCACAGATGTCATTGCTCCGATTTACTATTGCCAGTGATGAGGGAGCCATAAGATTGATGAACATTGCCAACTTTGATTGACCATGACTGATTTATAATGTCAATAAAAGAATAAAACATCCAACAGGGTGAATACTTTTTTATAGGCACTGTATATTCAGGATGAAGGATAAAAAGATGTGACTGAGATCAGTTTTCAGAGTTGTGTAATCCCTCCTCACAGTATTACACATGTAAAGTGTCATGCACTTGGTGACTTGTGAAGCTGAGAAAAACTTCAATATATTACTCAAACTGACTTTCCTTGATCATATTTCACACTTTCTCTAAATCAAATCAAAGTCAAATTAAAGTCATGATTTCTACAGCCCATTATCACAATTCACAACTTTGTCTCAAGGGGTTTTACAGTCTGTGCAACATGCAATAACCTCTGTCCTTGAGGTGAGACGTGAGGTGTTCATTCTCTTGGTTGCATCAGTGTGCTTAGGAAGTTATCTGATTAAGCAATATCACATGAGAGGGAGTGCTGTTGTGTACTGTATATTAGCACAATCTACAACTGTATCACAGCCATGTTGTGACTGTTCTACAGAGGCTGGTAGACAGAAATAAGCGACAACAGATTGTGATTTGTTTGTTTATTTTATCAGTTATTTGGCTGCTCTAACACAAATGGTTCTGCTGCTGAACTGGCACTTTACTGTTACTATTACTCATCATTGCATATAATAATGAAATTCCCTCTTTAAGAAAATTTATTGGAAATTAATTTGGTCTTATAACAACAAATATGTATTTACTGACAAGGTTAAAGAAGAACTAGCACAGAGACAAATATGCATTTGTTTGATAATTTTCTGGACTGAGATTGAATACGTATTTAATATTTTTGTGTTGTGTGGAACACAAAAATATTGGCGCTATACAAATAAATTGAATTGGAACTAAGATGAATTTACATTTAAGAGATGTGGGTTGTTTTTTTTAATATATATGGATAGAAAACATTCATAAATGTAAATGTTTGTCCTACACCAATTCAAGAAGGAGATGAGACTTTTCTTTGAAGCACTTAATTGACAGTCAAACCAGAAAGCCTTCAGAACTGAATATTTTCAGTGCCTTAGTTTCTCTTTTTCAGTCAACTTATTTTACCTCTTTGTTGTTGTTGCTGTTATTGATATTGCTTTCTAAGTTACAGCAAGCCATGATCTGCTACTTTAATTCATGTAGCTACATAGTTTTGTGTATGTTTCCATTTCTTGTGCAACCAGAAAACAAAGTGTCTGTTGAGTCTGTTTGGTAGAAAGTATGTGTGAATCCACAGCAAGTGAACAGCTTGATCCAGCTGTAACATTAGGCCACTCCATCTTTTCCTGCTCTCAGTAGGATCTCCAGTTACAAACAAGTTTTTTTGTTTAGGCCATTTTTTTTTCTTTTGTGACACATTGTGTGTGTTTACTTTGTAAAACTTATAAAATAGTTTTCTCACCTGACTGTATCCTCTCACTCCTGGCTTCTTTTGTTCTCCTCATCCTCTCCTGACAACTGTTCATAATTTATTTAAAATGTTTTTTCCAGAAAAACCTCCTTCTTTTCTTACACTGTAGAACATAAAGGTGAAACATATGAAGCACAGGAATACATCTGATTAAATATCCCTGCATCAGAGCCGTTATACTCATGCCACTCATGGAATGACTCTTGACAATCAAATTACTTGGTTGAAACTAATTGTTGTATAGTAAATTTTAGCGTAACAGTAGGGATTTTGGCCTGATGGTGGGCTAGGTAAAAGGTCAGGGGACCAAGAAGGGGATAATTCATGCTGAAAATCATGAATATACACACTAAATTTAATGTTCTCAAATAACTGACCAACTGACTCATTACCAACATCATTATGCTTAGGCTACACTCTTACTGAAACCGTACAGCGCATACTTCTACATTGTCAATCCTACTACTGTGGTGCAACAAAATACATCAGTTGAGTCTTTGTGCAAATGCAGGTGCAGTCATGTTTATATCTATCTAACACACTTAGAAATTGAACTCACCCTGAGACAGACACACACATTTTTGGATGGCAGTCAAGTGTGAGGATATTCATTGACATAATGCATTCTCTAGCCCCCTACTGTTGCCTAGGCCTTGCTAATCTACTCTGGTTTAATTTTTAATTTATCACGTGTACTGCCTTACCCTAACCCTAACCATCACAACTAAATGCCTCACACTAAACTTTGCCCTAACCATAGCCATAACCATAAAACCCAGAAATCCCAGAAAATGCTCTTAATAAACACCCTTCTTGTTTTAACTATCGACTAAATTGTTCTCACTCAAATGTTAAAATGTCTTCAGTCCAGTAGTTAAAAATTCATGCTGGTCCTGACAATGATAGCAATACAAACACACACACACACACACACTGGCTTTGATTTTGTGCTCAACAGAACAAACTGTAGCATATCTGAAATACAACACAGTTAGATGCTGATTTACAGACAGATGTAGATGTTTAACAGGAGAATGCAAGTTAACAGCACTGGGGACAACATAAATCTCTTGCTTAATGTGTGAGATTCTCTCCTCTGACAGATTCCCTCTAGTCAATTCTCCTCCCTTTTTCTTCTCTCTCCACCCCTCAGCACCACAGAGACAAACTCTGGATCAGCTCACAAAGCTAATCTAAACATTGTAAGAGTCAAAGCTCAGAGCTCAGATTTCAGGCTAGGCTTTAGAACTGTTAACTGGAAACAAATATTTTAGTTCAGTGAAGCTTTCAGGTTTGCAAGTAGCCATGTTTGAAAGCATGGACATGGAGAAGCAACAAGCGCGTTACTGCATCCGCCGTAAGCATGTGGTAATCATCTGTGTGACTGTGGTGGTGTGCTCATTGGCAGTGGGCCTTGGAGTGGGTCTCTCCACAGCTGACACCACCACTGCCACTACCACCCCCACACACACCACTTCCAACCCAGCACTCACGACAGAATCTACCGAGACTCCTCCATCTGGCAGAGGGCCCTGCACACCTTCCACTGACTCTAGTGGTGACTGGAGAAATTTTCGTCTGCCCAGCTATGTGAACCCTGTCCACTATGACCTCCACCTGGAACCGGATCTGGTCGAGGACACCTACACAGGCACTGTGGATATTCATTTGGAAGTCAGTAGGCCAACGCAATATCTGTGGCTCCACATCAGGGATACATTTGTCAGCAGCATGCCCAAGCTGAAGATACTGGACAGCCAGAGGCAGCAGAGGGAGATGGCAGTAAGAAACTGTTTTGAATACAAACCTCAGGAATATGTGGTGGTGGAGGCCACAGAGGAGCTGCCCGTGACCAGCCCCGGGGAGGTATACGTACTCAGTCTAAACTTCCAAGGTTGGCTTAATGGGTCTTTGGTGGGCTTCTACAGAGTTATCTACACCGAGGAGGGGGTCACTAAGTAAGTTCTTTGATTTTATTGTTTGTCTTTTTCATCCTGTACAAAAACAACTCATACATTGCACTTATGTGGTTAAGTGGTATAGAGACAGCAAAGTCAGTGACAAAGGCAAGAGGAAAAGAATAAGTAAAAACATCAACATTACAAGAAGTCTAAACCCAGAATGTCTGTATGTATGATGTTTTGTGGCCATTCTGGGAAAAAATAGTTAATGGACAGGGACAGGAATTAAATGTTACACTTGACTACAATTATGATTTAAAAGAACATTGCTTCTTCTTTAACCCTTATTTTCCCTGACTATTCCTACATCATACATTGTGTATCCATAATTTTGTGGCTCAGAATTTGGTGATGTACATGGGCTCCAGATTTTCATTTAAGTATTCAAAATTATGGTTATAATTACAAATATGTCACTTTGTCCAAATACATTTGAGTCCCTAAAAAAAGAGGAACTCTGCTTAAAATGGCTATAATTTCTAAATGGTACCTCTTTTTGTGAAATATCTTAAAATAAGTCTGAAAGTCTAAACTTTGATCACATTTCTGTGATTGTTTCATTGATTGTTTTATTTCAAATCCACTGTGGTAATGTATAAAGGCAAAATCATAAAAACTATGTCATAGTCCAAATTCTTTTGTATTTTGAAATGAATTATCATCACTTCATTGTACAAACAGCCAAAAACAAGTTACCCTAAATGAACTTGAAAAACTTTGTGGTGCGTTGTTGGATTTCCAGCAATCAGGCACATTGGGGGTATAATAATCAGATTAGTAGACTCTATAAAGCTCTAAAACTCAATTCAAATTCTAAAACTCTTCAAACAGACAAACAGATATGAATTTATATTACACTTTATCTCTCTTATTGGTTAATAGGCAACAGTATTGCACATTGTAAACTAAATGGAGTTACAGTAATTGAATCTGGCAGAAATCAAAAAATAAATGACCCATACAAGAAGTAGAATAAAACTTAAAACACACGTTATGTGGACTCTCTTTCCTCTCTTCCTTATTTCTCACTCCAGTATATTCGCAGACATGAACATGGACGAAATTATTGGCACCCAAAACAAACCAATGGAACTGGCCTGGACAAAAATGATGGCATGCTTAACTTAATATTTTGTTGCACAACCTTTTTAAGCAATCACTACAAGCAAGTTTGAAAGACCAGTTTCATTAGTTTGTTTTTTTTATAAAACTTCTGTTGTACCACAACTCAAAAGTAATGTTTGATTTTCATTCATTTCAGTTAATTATTTGTAAATCTTTATTTATTATTACTTCTGTCAGTTTAAACATTTTTTGTGATGTTTGTGGGTTTTTCTTCCTTTAAGAGAGGTGTGCCAATAATTTCATACACATCTGCAATTAAAATATGGACAAAACAAAACTTTAATGAAGTTCATTCTTAACAGTGTGTAATGTTTTTTTTATCATTAACACACAATAACCTCAGTTACTGCATGCATTTCCAGAAAAACCTCCTACATTACTGTGTAATCATTAACTCCCAGCCAACAATTAATGATTCATTCTAATGACTATTTAAGTTGGATTGTTAACGCTGAAGATTTACTTTTTACTCTGGAAGTTATATAGTAGTTTTACAAATCATTCCCAGGTCAATGTCCGCTCAGACTCTTTTTCTGGGGGTTTACATACTGCATGTCACATGCTTGTCATCAGTGTGGAATTTGCTCAGTTGTCATGGAGATGGAGACAGAATGCTTTAGGTGAAATAACAGCTTCATGTCTTCAAATGTTTGCTCCGTATTGTAGTAATGACAAAAACATTCGTTACTTTAAGGATGACTTTATGTCCTGGGCTAAAAGCTAAAACAAAAACATGTACAAACAAGGAACTGCCCTCTAACACTAATAATTTGTTCTTCATTTGATAAACAGAAAGATTGCTGCAACTGATCATGAGCCAACTGATGCTCGCAAGTCATTTCCCTGCTTTGATGAACCCAACAAGAAGGCCACTTATAAAATCTCCATCACTCATGATGCTAACTATGGAGCACTGTCCAACATGCCAATTGAGGTAGGGCTCAAGTCAGCAGTGCTGAACATTGTGTGTGCATAATAATCATTATTATAATAATGATTATAATAAGCATTATTATGTCATAAAACTAGTTTAAACTTTGGAATATGTAGGTAGGTAGGTATTTTATCTTAAGGTGTAGTTGAGAAAAAGGAATATTACCACGTAGCCAAATGACTCACATTTGAAATATGATGTTTTTGTCTTGAGACTTCTGATCCCAAAATTAAAGTCAAAGCATGCTGGAGGCCCTGTAATAACTAGGCCTGTAGTCTAACTAAACACAAGCATAAGAAAATGACATTATATTTTACATAACAACCTCAATTAGTCTATATAGGGCCGGCTGCTGGTGAAACCATTAGCACTGCAGTTTCTCAGCTAGACGGTCAGTAGTTTGAATCCAGGCTTGCTGGTGGTAGCTTTTCTGTGTTCTCCACAAGCTTGCGGGTTATTTTCCAGTTTCCTCCCTGTGTGGCATGTAAATGCAAATGGGAGCATGAATGGATCCAGCACCCCTACAAGTCTTAATAGGGTAAGAAGGCTAACACATGACTAAATGAATTGGCCAATATTTATATCACATTTATAACATTGTACTGCATCAGTTCTACACACGAACAATGCTGCTACTAAGACAATTTCCATTGCCACACAGGTCTCATGGACAAGGAAAGCAACGGAGACAGAGGAAGCCAGACTCAGAGTCAACACTGAAAGCCAAAGCAGAACAATCAATCTTCCATCCTCCACGCAGCTCTACAAGATGAGTGACATTCACATTAACCCACTAGCCTTTTGCTCTGCTTTTCCAGGGTGTCCCTCAACAACTGGCTGGCAATAAATTGAAGACCTCCTTTCAGAACTCCGTTCCCATGAGTACCTATTTGGTATGTTTTGCTGTGCACCAGTTCCAATACGTGGAAAGAATGTCTGCAAAAGGAATTCCTGTGAGTTTATTACTCTTAATGCCTTCACTTTACAAAAACCATTAAAGTACCTGAAATTAGCTCATATTAATAGCACACAAACACGTTTGTGTGCTTTGTCTTTCACTGCATTTTTAGTTGAAAATTTATGCCCAACCAAGTCAGTTGGCAACAGCAGTGTATGCAGCTGACACCACCAAGGTCATTTTCGACTACTTTGAAGAGTATTTCAACATGATATACTCCATCGGAAAACTAGGTCCGTCCCAACAGACTCTTTGATATTCATTCAACTCATTCTCTTTCTACGATGCACATTAACATTGGTGCTCTGATCAGATCAAATAAATTTGGACAAAAATAACAATACGTTACTTCCTAAGTGCCTCTCTTGTGCAGTGCAATAATGTAATTAAACGTCTCTGTGCTGTTTTGATCCAGATAAAATAGCTATCCCTGACTTTGGCACTGGTGCCATGGAGAACTGGGGCCTCATCACATACAGGGAGACCAACCTGCTGTATGATAAGAACCAGTCTTCCTCATACAACAAGCAGCGAGTGGCCAGTGTTATCGCCCATGAGCTGGTTCACCAGGTACTGCGATCTACATACAGGATGTAGTTTTTCACTATGTTGTGTTGCATAAATTAACAACTTTAATGCAGTGGTGGAAAATAACTCACAGAATCAGTGGCTGTACTTACAGAAATATTTTACTAAATTTACAGGCCAGAATTTGGCAATGTATTACATTTACATTTAGCCAGGCAGACACTTTTATCCAAAGAGACTTACAAGGGCGGTACAAGGCAAGAAAATTTCTAAGCTAAGGAGAAAAAATTTAAAGTAGAATGCTCTTGAAAGAAATGTTTTGTTTTTGTTTGTTTTATTAAGTGCAGAGTTGCGTTCTGTTTTCAGCACAATTTTGAACATTGGAAGTAAGGCTACTGAGTGTGCCGAGGTGGGTTGGTCTTTCCACCATTGTGGAACCACTAAGTTAAAAAATGTTTAACCTGGATCTTTTGAGGTGAGGTTAGGAGACCACAGGACGGCATTCGCTGGCAGAACATAGTGGAAAGTGAAAGGGAGCAATTGTAGACCCTAATAAGGGAGTTCAGGTAGGCAAATGCTGTTGAGTTGACCACTTTGTAGGCAAGGGTTTAGGCTTTAAACCTGATGCGGGCAGCTACAGGAAGCCAGTGCAGAGATCTAAAGAGTGGTGTGTCCTTTTTGACTGATCAAAAATTAGATGTGCTGCTGCATTTTGGATCATCTGGAGGGGTTTGTGAGTGCATGCTGGTAACCCTGTCAGCAAGACATTGCAGTAGACATGATATGACTACTGCACAATGAGTTGGGTTGCATATGCAGAAAGGTAAGGTCTGATCTTTCTGATGTTGGAAAGGGCAAATCTCCTTGGCCTTGAGTGTTACAGTGGCATCTGTAGAAATCCCCTTGACAGAGACGCCCATCTCCACCCAGCAAAAATGCAGGAACCAGAAAACCCAAAAATAATGTTTAAAGGAATTTGTTTCACCAACACATTTATCTTGATCTTAAATTAAATTGTGTAAGATGTGTAGCTCAAAACAATTAGTCTACTGTATGATATGTATTGAAATCTTAGACATATAAGAGACAAAGATAAGCTTCGATAGTATGAGTTACCATAGAAACATGCAGGTTTATTTTGTTGCAATGTCTGACACATTTTCCAAGTTACTTGAGGTGGTGGTGGTGAAAGTCACACAGGCCAGTAAGTTTACATGCAGATACACTGCCAAGATTTGTCACGATATGAAGGAAAGGATGAAATGCCAAGCAGAGAAATTTACTATACACAATAAATGTGATATTGTGTTTAGTAAACTAATCATGTAGCTTAGATAAGCACATTGTCTGTGCCAATGTTTCTAGTGATAAGAAAAACAATAAAGATTTAAAAAAACTCCAAAGCAAGTCATCTCAGTAATAAATTTTACAGTTTTACAGTCACATATAAAATTTTATATCTTAGCTTAGCTCATTGTTCTTTTGGAAATATGATGATGATATCAGTATTTCACATACAAATGGTGTAATGTCCACAGAAAGAGCTCAAAGTTCACAACTGCCAGTGATTACAATCCTTTATGTGCTATTGTTTAAACTGTTTATGATGCAGAAACATTTCTTTCTGACATATCAGCTATTTTTCTAAGAAAAGTATAGGAGGCCTGGAGACTGTCAATAAAGTTTTATCAAGTATTCAAAGTTACAGTAATATGATGTATGATAGGAAGGAACTGAGGGAGATGAAGGCATTAATCTTCTGACTTTATTTAACCTGCAAATCCACATCGACGTGCTGTGCATACTTTAGTGTGGTGTGTCACTGGATGTAATGTACACTATGTAACACTCCAAATTAAATGAATTTCTCACAAGCAAAAACCAATTCAGTTGGTTGGACTAATGACTAAAACCATGTCCTACTGTTATGCTAATACTCATCAGTATCTCTCTTGGGGAAAAATGTTTGATGACTTGTAGCTCACATCAGTTGTGTTTTTCAAGTGGTTTGGGAACATTGTGACTATGGACTGGTGGGATGACCTCTGGCTTAATGAAGGCTTTGCTAGTTTTTTTGAGTACATCGGTGTGGAGAAAGCTGAACCTAGCTGGGGCATGGTAAGTCCTTAAAAATCTACAAAGATGTACCAAATTATTCACACTGACAGCAGACAAGTCTTTCTGAGGACTTCACCCTGAAACTTTCCTTGTGCTACAGCGAGACATCATGCTCATCAGTGACATGCTTCCTGTAATGGTGGATGATGCTCTCCTTTCCTCTCACCCAATCATTGTGAATGTGTCAACCCCAGCAGAGATCACCTCTGTGTTTGATGCCATCTCATACAACAAGGTACAACTGCTGGATAAACTCAGATGGCAAAGGGTTCAATCATGGTTTCAGAAAAGCAACATATTTCCAGCAAGAACCATAAAGAGAAAATTTATCATATAACATGTAACACAAATATTTCTCATCAAATCAAATGACTTTTTCCCAGGGAGCATCTATTCTCAGGATGCTGGAGGACTGGATGGGAAGAGAAACCTTCAGAGATGGCTGCCGTGTAAGTCTGAGACTGTTACTGCTGTGAACACCAGATTTATTTATGTTTATTAAAATTTCAAGTGTTCAGCAGACAAAGTGACATCTTATTTTGTTTTTCTTCTTTCACAAGAAATATTTGAAAGACTACCACTTCAAGAACGCCAAAACAGCCAACTTCTGGGCATCTCTTGCTAATGTATGTGTGAACTTCTTGAACTGTCCTTTTTATCCTCAGTTTTTTTGCCAATACAGATTAATACCTAGTTATCAAATGAAAGGTTAAATGCAAGGAATGCTCATTTGTTTTTTTTATGAACGTAATGCGATGAATATGTTCATGATAGTGAGCACAAATTTTAGTCTTGGCGTCTGTACAGGTATGACCTTTACTGACTTTGTTTCTGTGTCCAGAGTCCCATTGTCTCATTTTATGATACTGTGGCTGGCTGTTATTCACCAGCAGGTCCCAGCACTTAAACTATAAATTGTAATTTTTATATCTCTGTACCCAGGTGAGTGGATTGCCGGTTGAAGAAGTAATGGACACCTGGACCAAACAGATGGGCTATCCTGTGCTGAACTTGTCTGTCTCAGAGACAAATGCCAGATTAACCCAACAGCGTTTTGTCTTAGATCCTAAAACTGATGCCAGCCAGCCCCCTTCACCTCTTGGGTAATGGAAACAAAGACGATAGAAATCAACCTGAAATTGATTTAGTATTCAGAACTGTATAAAGTGGATAACAATAATATTGCTTTATTTTGACCTCATTATCTGTTAAACAGCAGAAGTACAAAGGCTGCTTAATACTGTCACTTTCTGCTTATGAGCCACATACACTGTGAAGAACAGAAGCCTGTTGAGTTAATAAGACGTCTTATTAGTTATATCTTATTGAATTTCTCTTGATAGTATTCAAATTAGATTAGCTTAGGACCTCTCTATATATCTGCATCAAAATGGATTACTTCAAGTTCTGCAAAAGTTATTTTAAAGTTACTTTTGTGTGTCAGAATGCATTCAAGCACAGTATTGAGTGTGCGTTTTATTCTTGCAAAACACAAGCTTGGAATGGCCTGTTTCAACATTAAGAATGGTCTGAACATGGAATGACAGTGTATTGATTACCATGACAACCATAACCATTTTTCTTTCTTAGGTACAAGTGGACAATTCCAGTCAGATGGCACTCTGTGAAAAGCAATAAGAATATGTTGGTTACATTTAAAAACAGCAGCACAGGTAATATGCTATGCTGTCAACTTAGACACTAAATCAGCATTGTGCCTTTCAAGCCACGAATGACATATGGCAAATATCATCTTCTTTTGACATGACCTAACAGAAAGATAAAGTTAAATAAAAATTAACAAAAAATATATGGACACTACATTCTTTAATAAGTTAACTCAGAGGGTTTATATTTTACTGCACAAATTGACTGATCGAGTCATAATATCAAAAATATGTCAATGTGTTCATATCCAGAACATATCCTCAGCGACTACTCGCCCTCAGAGGACGGGCTGCTGAAAGTTAACAAGAATCACATGGGATTCTACAGAGTCAATCATGATGACCACATGTGGAACACCATCAGTCAGCACCTTCTGAACAACCACTCGGTAAAGCTCTTGGTCATTTTAATTACTACATTGTAATAATAATAATAATAATAATAATAATAATAATAATAATAATAATAATAATAATAATAATAATAATAATAATAATAATGAATACTTTATTGATCCCCTTCGGAAAATTGTGGTTGGACAGCTTATCATATCTACTTTATACTGTAAATGCTTTTATTTATAGAATACTTTTTATTTCATATGGACTGCTATTGTTTCATCAGACTCAGTTTTCTTTCTTAAACAGGAGTTTGATGCAGCTGATCGCACAAGCTACATTGATGATGTTTTTGCTCTGGCAAGGTAAGATTTCCCTAAAAAGTACATTTTTTCAAACATATGGACAGACTATAAAATTTGTTTCATTACCCTACTTTAGGGCAGATGTCGTAGATTATGGTAATGCCTTCAATCTTACCAAGTACCTAATAAATGAGACTGACTACATAGTCTGGGAACGCGTTGCCTCCTCTATTGCATATGTTCGGGACATGCTGTCTGGCAATGCCGCACTCTACTCAAAGTTTCAGGTAAGTTGTCTGCTAGTTCTTAGCTGTTTAGCTATTAAATTTCAAAACTATAATTATTATATTAGGATAGCAACGCATGCATACAAGAGCATTCAAAATAATTTTCCTGCATCTATAGTCAGAATTCTACTTATGACATATAGTTCCCAACAGTTTCAGCGGTAACAGGAGAAAGCTAACTTATAGTTTGTACTCATAATATTGGCAATTTTTTAAATGTGAATTTGAACTGATAACCATTGCAGAAGCATCACTTCACTTTTTTCTGTAATTGAAATAATACATTGGTAAGGTTTTGCTTGTCTTGTTTCCCTGTGTTGATTGAGAGTGTTGTTTCTTTTCTTTAGAAACTGTTTCAGAACCATGTGAAAGCAATCTCAACACAGCTTGGATGGAAGGATGAAGGAACACAGACTGAGAGGTACAGCAAGAATAGAGCATAATTAATAGTTATAAGGACCTATGTCATATTTCAGATCTGATCCTTCTTGGTCTCCTTTAAAATGTAATGTTAAACTAAATTTGTTGTGTTTAAATAGTATATGCCCCCAAGCCCTAACTTCTATGCGGATGTAAAATGGGTTGTTTTATGTGTTTGACAGGTTACTAAGGGAAACTGTGCTCAGTATTGCTTGTCAGATGGAAGATAAAGAGGCTCTAAACGAAGCCTCCCGCATTTTTGACCAATGGATTGAAGGAAGTCTCAGGTATCACACTCCACTGTTACTACACTCCAGACTAAACACAGATTTTAGGGCCTTACAGACAATGTAAAACTTTAGTGTTTAAGGTCATTGTCCTGTTGTACTTTAATAAATTTGGGAATATTTGTTTGTTCTAACTTACAACTCAACTGTACTAATAATTTCATTGATTGGACTCCAGGTTTGCTAACTGAGTCTTATTAGCTTAAATCAATAGCCTATAGGGGTTCACTTACTTTTTACATTACCACGTTTTTCAGATGTGTTCAATAAAGACCTTAGAAGTGTTTATGCTTTTTGTCTTGTTAGCCCATTAGCTAAACAACTTGTATTTCTCCCATATTTGTAACTTAGATCAGTTTTTATGTGTGTAATTCTAATTCTTGCTGCTGTATTTTTAGAAACCACATTTTTTTTTATTCTGACATCACAACCTGCCATTTATTATTAATGTTTTAAAAAGATGAAACATTGCAAACAAAAAGATGACTTGATGAGAATGTGTGGCATCATAATATCACTACTATTAACCAGTTTTCTGAGAACAAGAAAAGAAACCCCATCCACACAACACATATTTATAGCATAGGTGACTGACAAGATTTTGCTGTCTAATCCATTATTACTGACCCTTTGACTTGCAGCAGTGTAGCAGTGAACCTGAGGCTGCTGGTCTATCGGTATGGCATGAAGAACTCAGGAAATGAAACAAAGTGGAACAACATGTTGCAGAAGTACAAGAATACTACTTTGGCTCAAGAGAAGGACAAGCTGCTGTATGGTTTAGCTTCTGTGGAAAACATAGACCTCCTGTACAAGTAATTAAAATATTGCACCTTTACTGGATGATGATAACTGCAGACCAGATAACCTAATAAACAGACACACAAACACCCTGCTTTACCTTCAGATGTCAGAGATTTGGCTTTTATTTTACTTTATGGCAGCACTTTGTTTAGCCAGCCAGAAATCCTGCACATTGCTGTAACTACTGAGATCTTTGCTGTAAATCCTTAGCTGCCAGTCATTGCAAACACAGATTAATTAGCCAGATTACCTCTCACCCTATTTAGTGGTGTTTAGTGGTGACTTGACAACATATTGACTGTTGTTTCACTGTTAGTACAGAAAATCTCAGTTGTTTCAAGGATTGTGATGTAGCTGTACATGTCATGTCACATGAGCCTGGAGCTTTAAATAGTAATACTATGTCATTAAATTTATAGGCAATTTCAAACAGTAACAGTTACAGTGTTTCACTGGACAGATGTGTAGCACCACATGTTGTTTTATTCTGACAAATTTACTATATAATATATATGGAGAGAATGTTTTTCTTCTGTCGAGCAGACTCCTGGAGACTACTAAGGATGACACTGTAGTAAGGAGTCAGGATCTGTTCACTGTGGTTCGATATGTATCCTACAACCCTGTGGGACAGAGCATGGCCTGGGATTGGACCACACTAAACTGGGACTATCTGGTCAAACGGTCAGTGCAACTAGGCAACAATAAGAGCTGATGGTAACAGGCTGACACATACAGTAAATTCAGGGAATACTATTCTACATCTTAAAAGCTGCATTAGATTTAAAGGTCACTTAATAGTGACAAAACAAACTAAGAACAACACCTGACTTTTTATTAGTTTAGTATAACAAACACAATGTAATTGCTATGCATGGACCAACAGCAGAATCTGCAGGGTAACTAGCTAGCTGATTAACTATAAGGTAACTTTGGCTATGTTAAGGGAAAGGTCTTGTGGACTACTGCTGTTAATATTATTGTGTGACAACACAATATCAACAGTTTGTCTTAATCTAACCAAAAGAAAGAAAATGCTGTATGTTTAAAAAAAGAAGCTCTGAAACTGCAAGTTGAAAAACTTTTACTACTACAATTAGCAACTGTCAGCAGCCCACAGAGATGTAATTTCCAAAATAACCACCAGCAAACATCTGATTTAAGTGATGATTTACTGAATTTTACTTCTAAACAGATACACAATCAATGACAGGAGCCTCGGTCGCCTACTGAGTCAAATCACCACCACATACAACACAGAGCTCCAGCTATGGAAGGTTAGTACTGTAGTTTTTAGATTAATTTTAGCATATTTATTTTAAGCAGTTTTTGCCCTGAAGAGCTGGTACCTGTAAATCTGTCTTCACAGATATTTCTTATTATAGTACTCTGTTTGGATGAATCACTAAACAACTTTTGTTTCAGTATTAAATATTCAGGCTGCGATATATCATCTATGATACACCAGTATCATCAAATCAGTAATTTCTCCCTATTAAAAGAATTTGCAACATTTCAATGTCAACAGTAGAGCATTATGCAGTGTTGGCATATGGAATGCGACACAAGAATTTCACGAGCCTACAAACACAAGAAGAAACACAGCAGACAAGGCAAGAGTCATAGGTTAAGTTCATTCCAATATAATAGATTTTTACATTTAGTTCAACAACAACTCTTTCACATGCAAATTGTGTGGAGACATGAAACAAATTTATTTCAGAATATGAAGGAGCCTGTACGTTGTGTGAGAAGAACATGTGACACTTTGTTGAGTCAAAGACATGAAACCAGTCCAAAACTTTGACAAGAAGGGATTCAAGCAAAGGATTAAAACATTTACCCTTATACTACAAATCTGTTCCCAAGATTTTTCCTGTATGCTGTCAAATATTAACTTATACTCAGAGGTTAATTTCTATGGATATTTGATGTACTTTGTGACCAACATTTATCCAAAGTGACAATGACTGCTATTTTGCTTCTTATAAATATAATCTACATAAGGTTTTGCATTGACCATTATTTACTGAAGGGAATAAACATGTTAGATTTTTCTCTGCTGGTCTCACAGATGGAGCATTTCTTTAGCCTAACACCAGATGCTGGTGCTGGGGAGATGCCCAGGCAACAGGCTTTGGAGACTGTGAAGAACAACATCGAATGGATCAGAAGGAATGAGAATGAGATTAGCGTGTGGCTTGAGAATAATTTAGCCTAAAAAAAAAACCCAACACTGCAGGCATACAGAACTAGCGCACTGTAAACTGTTCTTTAATTCTATATATATATATATATGTATGTGTGTGTGTGTGTGTGTGTGTGTGTGTTTGTGGGTGAAATTTAAGAAATTGTATTAAATTTAATAAAATCTTATCTCACTCGTGGTTTTCGAGATGAGTGATATTATACTGTATGATGATGCATACTCTGTCATCTTACCTGGTGTCCATGTGTGCCTTCAGTATGTGCTAACATAATGGGCCTGATTTACTAAGATCACAAATTTTGAGTACTAAATTGCATGTGCAATGTATTTTTCATTCATAGGCATTTTACAGGTGATCTACTAAGATTTAGTGATTCAAACAGGTTCACAACGGGTTCAAACATGATAGAGAGATTTAGATAGAAAGATTGCTTGTATAACTCTCGGGAAACCAGAGTTATGCAGCCCATATTGGGGGCATAACACACACAATTATCTACATATGTACTGTTTATTCTTACATCAATGGAATTAAACATATGGCTTACTTTCAAAAGGTGAAACTTCTTTAAAAATGTTTTTCTTCAATTCAGTTTTGTGTTGAGTTTTAGGTTAAGTCCTTCTCAACATTTAGCTTATCCAGATAGGATTTTGTTTTGTGGCGCATTGCACGCCTATAGCCCAAGTGTGTTTGTCAAAATAAAAATTTAAGTCTCACATTTTGCTGTGGATGCATCCAAAGTCAAGGCAAGAAGATAAGTTGTAATTACATCACATGTATTACTATTTTTTCTTTAGACTTTTCCAAGCACAAGATATTATTCAAAGTTGAAGCATCCAGTCCATACACAGAATCATGCTAACACCGAAACTAACACTGTAAACACCATAGTACAACAGGTTATTAAAGATAAAAGTAACTACAACACAAAGCAAAACACTAAGAGTAATTGATGTTTGTTTGATTTTGTTATAGTAACTTAGGTTATATATTAATACAGTGTAATACTGCAGCAGATTTATCTCACTGGGTCAGAGGTTGCTGGGAGGTTGTCATGGGAACCTGGGTATTGATGGTGATTCTCTGCCTGGTTTGACATCGTATCAAGCCAATGATCGCTCTTCTGAACCTAAAGGAAAGGATAATTTTATGTCCTTGAATGCACTATATACACAATACACCTGCTCTACCCCACAGTGCTCCATGTCATGGTCATTTTAAAAAGAAGTACATGTAAGAACAATAAAAAGGAAAACACTCACTTTTTGTTGGCAATGACATAAATGCAGGGGTTGTAAAAGGTAGACGACTTAGCGAATAGTGGAGCGATGATTGCCATGGGAGCAGGTATGGTCTTAGGGTCACCAAATGATGCCCAGAGACACACCATGGAGTAGGGAGACCAGGCCACCAGAAACATGACAATCATCACTATGGACATCTGCTAACCACAAACACAAGCTTCCATGTCATATGGGTAGGAATACTGTTATACTTTATATATGAGGGTTAAATAAAAGGGATGGCTTGCAAAGTCTAAACTGATCCAAAGAGACCTTCACCTTAGTCACATCCATCTGATCCGACCAGTCGATGTTTATGCTGTCCAGACAGTTGCTGGCTTTGTATCTCTTCACAGTGACAGACACATTGTAGTAGCAGTAAAACATGATGGACAGAGGCACCACAAAGTTCACAGCAATCACAGTCATTGTGTAGGAAACAAAGGAGCTGGGAGGGGAAAAACAGAGTGAGTTAGAAATTAACTGGATTATGGTTTATCTTCCAACATGCAGCAGAGCACAGCCCTCGTCATCACAGATCCTGTCTATTTATTACATTTGACCAAAGGTAAACAAGAATGGAGCCAATTTATTTAATAAGGACATAGCAAATAGTAGTACAAAAAGTTCAACTGCATGTGCTTGGCTGGATATTTTTTAAAACAGATTAAAAATGAAGAAAATTGCTTTCCTTGCAATTCAATTGAAAAATCTCACTATATATAATTATGTAGAAAACACACCTTTTTAAGATTCAAGATTAAAAAAACTTTATTAATCCAAGAGGGAAATTGTTTTACCAATGACAATGGTATAAATTATCACCAAATCATGCTAACAGGATCATTATGGTAAAAAATAAAATTCCCATGGTGACATTTTGTCAACTCACCTACAACTGTGGCCCTTGTGCTATTGATGTAATTGGTTTTAATTGGAAATCAGAGAGAGAATATTTCAAGGGAAATTACATTTTATTGCAGTGATCCCAGCATAAAGTCACCACATATGTGTAATATTGTAAAGATGGTCCAATTTTGAATAATTTAACACAGTGTGAAGCATATTCACAGATTTGTTTTGTACTGTAGGTCTGCCTAACATTTGTATTATTAAAGGAACATGAGAAGCTTGAGAAATACCAAGGGCTAAGAGAAGAGCTGATGAAGACCACAGTCCACAGACTGCAGTCAACATGTTCATCACATGTGGCACCATAGGCTGCCTATGCACAACAGTTTTATAAATAGGCAGCAGATATCCCCCCTGCCTCCCCTGGGTGGCATGCAGCTGCACAACACTTGACACTTGGTAATCACTTGTCATTTACCTTAAAGAGAAGGATTTAACAGCAAAGTCAACTAAAACCTAAAAGTCACGTTTAATTCCAAGGTCTATGCTAATTACAAAACCTGCCCAACAATAAATTGAAGTTTTTGACTGTATGGGCCATATAGCATTAATCACTCACGCTTCTACTTCATGGGTAAAACACAGTCCAAATATGAATAGTCCAAAATATTATGAATTGTGTTAACCTACGCCCTGTTTATTATGCCAACATTCTTTGCGTACTTAGGGTCCTGCACGGGTCCAATTATGCAAACCCCATACCTATAAAGCTTGGTACCAGACCGCACTTTTGTCTAAATTGAATCCGTACCCCACCTGACCCATTAATGCAAAAGCCACGACCTGATACAAACCCATAGCCTAGTTTAACATATAATTTGGCGGTTTTAACGCTATGGTGGATCAGGGTACTCTAACTGGTGTGCAGCTCCACAGTCAAATATGCAGCAAGCTGTGAACGACCATGTGTTTTAATACTAATTTGTTAACCGTTAGAAATGATTTTTAGGAAGGAAGTTACCTGTTGTGTATGCAACCTGGTCCACAGTCCTCATCAGAGATCGACATGGATCGACAGGGATAACAAAACTCTAGCGGTTTATTCTTTTTAAAGAAGATGCTCAGGTGTGAGTACTTTGGGTTAAAAATGTGTTTATGTACAGTAACTGTGTGAAAAAAGTTTCTTCTGATAAAATCAGTGCTTTCACCTCATCAAACATCTGTGGAATGAAGATTATTAATTAAAATGTATTTTCTGTCATGATACTGCCCCACACTTCCAGTCCCTGGCTTTTATTTTGACTTTTCCTCCCAGTCCCTGCCTGTTTTTCTCTCTTTTTCTTCTTCCTTTGTTTTTCTGTTTCTCTGCTCACTCTGATTGCTCATCGGGTTTACCAGTCCATTCTCTCCACTCTCCTCTGCCCTATCTGTTCCACCTGTGTTTTCCCTTCTATTTATGCACCTCCCTGACTTCACTACCATGCCAGATTGTGTTTCATTTCCAGCCACCCAACTTGTGTTTTGAACCTGAACTTTGCCTCTGCCTTGCCCCTTGTATGACTTGAGTTTTCATGGTTTTTTTTGCCACTATAGACCAAGCCAGAATTATGTCCCGAGCCAAATCCACCACTGTTCCAAGAGCCCCTGTCTCTCGTAATTTTAAATACCCAGACATCACATTCCCTCGACAAACTCATTTGCAGATTATGACATCAAAAGGGAGCTGTTTGTCAAAGACCCAGAGTTTCTGGGATCCCTGGCAATATTCTAACAACAGGACCCAGAGTTCGCCATAAAGGTGGCCTGCTACCTCACTCCAGCCTCTTCAAACCACCTGAAGAGACTAGTCCTGCTAATCCCAACCCTGCTCTGTCTCTGCCCCTACTTAATCTTAATTCTGTGCATTTTATCTTTTTAAAAACACAGACATACTAACGTTCAATACAGATGTGGTTCAGAGATGCCTGTTCTCAGCAGAGCATCTTGCTTCATCTTAGAAACGTAAAAAGTTGTGTGGATGCTGATTGATCTGGTAAGACTGAGATGGACTGCCAAACTGTGGTGATGATCTTGGTGATGGGGAACAGGCCTATTTTTTATAGGAACAGTCTTAAGTAGAGTGGCTCTACCTCTCCTTCAGGTGAGGTGGCAATGACAGAAACAGGCTTGGGCAAATGGCACGACTGATTCTTTTTCCTGACAGACCACATTTGGTGACAAAGAGGCTGGCTCATGGGAGCACAGAAGTTGGAGGACGGCCTCCAAATCTCTGTCTGGCCATTGGTCTCAGAATGAAAACCAGAGACTGACAGATCCCTATTAATCTTTAGAACTCAGATTTAATTAAGCGGTAAATTGGTGACCTCTGTCAGAGACATCTGCCTTACCAGTACTGGTTCCAGGTCTGTATCATAGAGAAATGTTAAAACAACGGGAGTTCAGCCGCTTTGCTGATATCAAGTAATTGAGATTTTGGATGCTCAGTTCCCTTCCGCCAGTGTTGCCACTCCTCAAGTGCCAAATTCATTGCCAAAAAATCTCTGTCCCCGATGTTATAGTTTGTTTCGACTGGGCATGTCCAGCAAGAGAAAAAGGCACATGGATGGATATTGTGGTCGCTTTTGGCCCTCTGGGAGAGCATTGCTCCTAGTCCCATGTTGGAGGCCTCAACCTCCACAATAAGTTGACGATTAGGACCTGGCAGAGTCAAAATATAGGCAGTAGTTAACAGTTCCTCAAGTCTCTCAAAAGCCTTCTGGACTTCAGGTGTCCACTCAAATTTGGATTTGAGTGGACAGTGCATGTGACTAGTGAAGGTGCTGTAACCCTGGATGAACCACCTGTAGACATTTGGAAAATTAAGGAATCATTGCGGAGCATTGCAGTTCTATAGGGTCAGCCATTTCTCTACCGCCTCCTTTGCTGGGTCCATCTTAATTTCTCCTGTGGAGAGGACAAAGCCAAGGAAGAAGAATGAGTGAAACTTGCATTTTTCGGCTTAGGTAATTCTAGAGTAACCCCTGCAACACGCTCTTGACATGTGTTCGGTCTTAGATTTGGAGAAGATAAGGATCTTGTCTATGTACACAAAGACAATTTTGATTGTCTTGTCTCCAAAAACATCATTGACCAAATTCTGGAACACAGCTGGCACACTGCTATGTCTGAATGGCATGACCAGGAACTTGTAGTGTCCATCAGGAGTCTTGAATGCAGTCTTCAACTTATCTCCTTTCCTGATTCTGTCCATGTGGGGGAGTGATGCCCAGGATAAGATTAATGGTGCAATCACATGGATGATAAGATGGCAAGATGGCCTTATCCTTATTCAACAACTCTTTGAAGTCTACTGTAGATATTTCTGGGTACCTTGAGATTTGTATAACATTCGGCACATGCGCCCTAGACAATCAAATGGTTGTCTAGGGCAGTTAACTTGACTGGTGGCTGCAGGGCTTTGGTCTGGACACACAGATGAAACCTGTCATTTGCTAGACAATACTGGATTTGATGACCCGCACCACTGAAAAACAGACAGATTTTCTCTGAATCAAGCTCTATGGGGCGTGGCTTGATGTGCCACAGGTTCCCAACTATACTGATCTGCTGATCAGTCATTGACCAAATTGGTTGCTGGGTCTTCTCAAAACAGACTGGGGACATTTGTCAGATCTCTAAGGGAGATGTAAATTGACTGGAATAAGGCATCTTGATTCCATTTTCCATTAGGTGCAAAATTTGACGCCGTATTCAGTTACAGATCTGATTTCCTGATCTAAACGTGCTAATGGTTTAGCAGTCTCCCTTGCAGGTTTAGTCAGATCAAAAGCCTTTATAAACTCTTTGACTCAATGAAGAAGTTGCATTTCTGTGTCCATTCACTTTGGCCCCAGTCTCTTGTAGGACCTGTAAGATGGGAAAGAACATAGGTTTGTTCTGAAGGGAAAGCAGAGGGTTGGAGTATGGTTGGAATTGCAAGGAAAATGGGAAAAGAACAGAGTGGCAGCTAGAGGGATCACCTGCATAACGGTCAGGTCGACTGACTGAAGGCATACTGGTCTGAACAGCAGAGTTACTAACCATGCAGGGGGTGGTGATGCTGTTTGGAAGAGAAACAGAAAGCTGGAAATGTTAAATTAATCAATGGAAACGGCAGTAATTTGATTCTCGTAGTTGGAAAGGGCTCCCTCAACCTGAGCCTCCCAGTTGCATAAGCCCTCCGAGTTTATGGTTGTGGTTTGGCCAGATTGGACTGTAAGATTTTGACCACAGCCAGGCTCAAAGAGGACACAAGGCTACTACTTGTTAAAACAAGTTTTATTTCAAGAAGTTCGAGTGTAGTGAGGGAATTCCAGGGCTGAAGTGAACTGAAGGTCAGGAAGGCATGGGTCTCCAGACAGAATGTTCAATGAGGCAGATATGATGAACCGACTAAATTTGCAAACTGGGACTCACTGTGGTTTATGGAGAACCAGGAAGTAAA
This sequence comes from Anabas testudineus, assembly GCF_900324465.2. Taxonomy (NCBI): domain Eukaryota; kingdom Metazoa; phylum Chordata; class Actinopteri; order Anabantiformes; family Anabantidae; genus Anabas; species Anabas testudineus. The sequence continues at coordinate 19,054,243 of NC_046621.1, forward strand.
AAGGAAGTGGTGACAGGGGAAAGGGTGGTGGCAGTTGTGTAGTGTAGTCCTGGGGTACTGATTGGAGAATGGTGGCGATGGAGATGGAGTTCCGGAAGGTGAAGGCGCATGGTGCAGGTTTGTTGATACATGACTGGTAAGTATGAATATAGGAGTGGAGCCTGAGAGAGATCCACAACAAGCAACAATATCCAGTACCAGAGGGGAGGTTCGAAATCAGGTCAAAATCACAATTGGAGAAAGGCTGGCAAAATCCAAAATCCACAATCCAGAAAAGAGGTAGTCCAAAGGGCAGAAAACTGGTCAGATCAAGCAAAGACTTTGATGACCCCTGATTGAGTCAGGAAATCAGTGGTCACCAGGCGGGTCAAGTCAGCAACTGGGTACGGATGGCTGGAGTGTGGCATAATCTGGCGGATGTGAGAGAACTGCAGACCTGCTAAGGGCTATGCACAGGTAAAATAGTAAATAAATATAAAAATAAATATACGGGCATGGGAGGAAGTGAGGCTGGAGATTTTGACAACCACAGATGTAGGTGATCCCATTCGCTTACAATAGAGGTTAGCCTTCTGTCATATGTCAGAAGGACCATCATGTACACACAGAATGAACACACATATGAACACTTAGATTACCATTTATAGTTTGAAAAAAACTAACAAAAACAAACTTACCACCATGACCCTAGGGGTCCATATACTGTATTATCAACTATGGAATATTACCATCAGTCTTTTGTTAACTCACGCGTCATTTTGTCTCCAATTAATGGTGCATGTAGCTCCAGTGGGGTCAGGAGCATAACCAGCCCATCCTACAATAGGCATAGAGGACCAGAACACAGCATTCAGCCAAGCAGCCAGGATAAGAAGGTTGTATGATCGCACTGTCATTTTCTGGCCTGGAAAGAGGAGTGACATATAGATTCACAATGAATTTTCAGCAAACTGTAAATCCATTATTTTGTTAATGGGATTGATTATATGTTCTATTTAGTTTCCAGTTGTTTTAATGAGGTTGATACAAGATTTATGTTTATGTTTTACAGCTGCAAAATTGTGCTATTTGATAAAACTGGAGATAATTTTTTAAGTAACAACTAAACATTTGCAGAAATAAATGTAAATCACAGTACCCACATTGTACCTACAATTTAATAGTTGACACTGTAAAATATAACTTTCTTTAAAAGTCAACAATTTAGTTCATTCTTTTACTACAATTCTTAATTCAGTATCACATGTGGTGCAAACTCAATTTTTAGCTTATTTTATTTAGATTTGTTACTACAAAAAATAGTACAGGTAATGGATGGACTGAATTCAACACCAACCTCAACCATCATGTTTCACTCTTATTCATTATTGTTAAGACAAACAGCCATAAACTAATTTAACATGTATTAAAGACATAGCAACTTTTTACCATGACTGTTTATCTGTTTATTTTTACATTATTTTAATGTTGTGAAGTCTACAGATACACTAGTTTTGTTTTTAATAAACATAATTAAATAAGTTAGTAATCTCTAAGAAACTAATTAATTCAACTCATCCTTTAAAGTAAAAACACTTTCAGTCAGAACTGTTTAAAAGTTTAAGTTGACTAGGAGGAGCTACCTTACTGGTGCATGTCAGTGAAGAATTTTTAGTCATCAAGGGAAAGTGATCTGAAAGTTGAGTCATGGCAACTGGACTTCCTTCTTGTTAGGTTGAGAAGAAAGTGTAGTTGCCATGACTCAACTTCATTTGAGTGAATGTTTGAAGCCTTGATATTTCTGGGGATAATAGAAGGCCAGCATTATAAATTGGAGACAGTCAGTAAGGCCTCCACCTGTGGATTTTTCATATGTATATATAGCCTCTCTGACCCCTCTCTTTTAACACCATCTGTCCAAAATTGTCCTGTGGTGTTGCGCCTTCTGTGCTGCGCTATCATCCTGTTCAGTGGCTCTAAACACTCTTTAATGCAATGGACGCCTTCAAATCTTGCTGTTACCTGGAGCTGGTTCTTCACCTCATTAATAAGTGTTTGTTGTGCTCTTTTTTGACTGGCCGCTGACTTCTTGGTAGAGCAGCCACAGTCCCAAAGTGTCTCCATTTGTAGATTGTTTGCCAAGCTGTAGACTGATGTAGATTTCTAAAGTTCTTCTTGACTTAGATGAAGATTGTATCACATCTTCACATTTTATAACAAATTAATGCAGAAAACCCTGAAATTCAAAAAGGTATCTTTTCTTGCCAGTGTATACTATATTGCTTAAGACAAAGAAGCCTAGTTGCCATTAGTCAACTGCCAGATATTAATGGTAAATTCATTAAGGTTTTCTGGTGCTGTAGTAAAAAATCATGACGACATTACAATGAGAAACGTAACTGTTAGATTTCACTTACTGTACCTAACTGCCAACTGATTGTACATGTAGTCTGTAGTCATGTTTTACATGGCATGAAGAGCAGAATAATATTAAAAACATACTTATGTCTGGTCTGCAGATGGTGAGATAGCGGTCAATGGCCACCACAGTCAACAGGCCGATACTGGCCATGCCAAAGAAAATGTTGAGCGCTGCATAGATCTGGCAACACATACAAAATGTTAATATTTTTAACAAATAGAGTCATCTATGAAAATGGTCTACTGCTTTCATTTTACTTTCAGGTTTTACTCGCTGAAACTATTGTTTTTGTGTTAACAAAAAACAAAAAACATTTATGTTTAGAATGTAGTTCAGAATATATCGATTAATTGAACATGGTATTTGTTTGCTGCTGGTGACTGTTAGCTGTCCTATTTTTGAATCGTCACCCACCCCATATTTTTTTATTTTTTATAGTTAAATGATTTTTAGGGCAAAAACCACTTAGCCTTACTTAACCCTGACCCACCAATCATTTTCTATATGTCTTTCACAATTTTACTACAAATGCAAACTTTGCATTTGTAGTAAAATATATTCAGTAGAATATTTGAAATAGTACAACACATGGGCTCAACAAAAACTGTTGGACATTAACCTAATACTATATTTTGTTGCATAACTTTTAAAGGCAAGTAAACAAGCAATTTCTGTAGCTGTCAGTGAGACTTCTGCAGCTGCTGACAGGTTGCTGTCTCAGCTTTCTTCTCTTTCTTTCTTTCTTTAAGAAAAAATTGTGGGTTCTTAATTTGTTGTAGAAAGATACCATCAATTAAGTCCACATCTATATGCTGTAGTTCACTTCTGTTGCCCCAACAGTGCAGTTCAATGCAGGTTTCCTAGCTCTCTTTCACACTGTCACGTGAATCAATATCACTGTGCAGTAACAAGGACTGAAGAAAAAAACATAATCTGTCCCAATAATCCCAACACGTGGCATGCTGCAGTTATTAGCAGCTGAAGTGAATGTGCGTCAGGCTGCTAACAGCTTTAGATTTTTTTACATTTAGCAGCTCAAAGAAGACGTAGTGCCGCTTAAGGTGAAATTTAAAAACCTTTTAGACAACATGATGACTTAAACTGTAGCTTACTCGTTTTCTGAATACTATTATATGACATAATTACATATTATTACCATATTACTTATATCTGGGTACTGTTTGATTGCATAAATACATTCCTTTAACACACCAGAAAACATTTTATACATGGTGAGAGCATCAGGAAGCTAATTGCAACCTCATAGACATGACACTGTGGTTCAGTAACATGTCTATGAGAAAAACCCACAACGTTATTGGGTGGTGGGCTTTTCTTTTTTACTTGTTTTTCTATGTGTGCAGTGGAACAATTAAGTAATCCACATGTAATGCTGCTGAAAGAAATCGGGGAATCCATAGTATGTGGTAGCTGGTACTGGTGTCTAGTAAAATTCTTGATTTGGAAGAGGCCCTGGGAATTGCAGGAGAAATTCCTCTTCCAGGATGTAGAGAGCAACAGGTGTCCTGTGTACAGAATACAATTTAGTTAAATTACAGTTTGAACCCCTCACATATACCAACCTGACAACCAGTGTATCCAAATTTCCAGCTGCCATGGATGTCTGAGGCAGCTGACATGGGATAGCCGATACCAGCCACTCCAATGTCAGTAACAGCCAGGTTGATGATAATGAAGTTGGTGGCAGTCCGGAGCTCACTGAACTTCACAAACATTAGTAACACCACAATATTGCTTGTTAAACTGATGACCCCTGGGAAGACAATAGAAGGTGTGTACAGTGTAAGTAAATGTCACACTGACTTTAATAACTGGTCCAAAAATAAATAAATAAATCTGATATCCAAATGGGACTAAACTTACAACAAGTGGAGAAATGCAGAAAAAAATCAATTTACCAGTGAAAAGCAGATTTACATAGCAGACACTGTGACATTATAAACACAGTAGTCACTGCTAACTGGAAAAATGACAACTCATGTCAACTTTTTCCTGCTTTGTCAAGTCTCCACCGTGACAATCATCTGTACATCAACTACATCTACAACATGATCCGTACAGGATGGGTATTATTCCATAGGATAAAAAAATTTACTGACACTCACACAGAAAAATCCAAAATACTGTATGATGACAACAGAGGATAACAACAGACATATTACATTTTACCATTTTACCAAATTCTATTTTTTATTCAAAATGTCTATTTTGAATTGTAAACATATAATCAGAGACAGCATCTGTCCAGATTACTTTCCAGCACTTTCCTTCAGTGCTGTAATAGTTGGGACATGAAGCAACTGCACATTATATGTCCACAACCCAACATATAGCATATAGTGTGTACCCCAACTCTAATGATCAGTCTGACCAGTCTGTGGCTGACACAGCATTTGGTGATTTACTCTATGTTCTTTCTCACACACACAGACACATACATATGGACTCATATGTACAGTATATGGTGTATGTGCTTGTGTGTGCATGTCTTTCTCTCTCTCTCTCTCTCTCTCTCTCTCTGTGTCATGCTGTTATTCTTTCTTTATGGTAATTTATGATAGTTGATAGAGTTATGATAAGTGTGTACATTTTAACAATGCCTTTGACACCTGACACTTACATTTAACTGTACAAGATAGCCAAAAGTATAGTCTTCACACAAAAGTATAAAAATCAAATACAATACAAATCACAAAAAGTATAGGAATCACACCACAGTATAGAAAACACACAATTCTTACTTATTTATCACATTCTCAGTGAAACTGACCCTTTTTAAGCAATTGTTTGTCTTGTGTATGTTACCTGCAGTAATCAGATATCCAGCCACTATGTTGTGTTCTAGTTGGGTAAAAGCACTTTCCCCCCCATAAGTTGCAGCATTGTCTGAAATATTTAGACCAGAGTCATCCTCCATTTTCTTAGTTGTTAAAAAAGAAAAACACACTTAGAAGTAGTCTTCCTAGTAATCCCAACACTCAGAGAACTTCACAGAAATATAATAATAATATATCAGATGTAATTCAAAATCTGAACAGAAGACATGTAGAGAGTCAGTACTGCAAACAACTGCTTCTCTTTAAAATTTGTAGGGTATTGTGGAGAGGTGGGGTTTGAACAGGGATTATCACATACCAATGCTCTTTGTAACATGGGCAGCAGAAAACAGGATTACCACTCACATGGAGCTGGTTCAGGCTGGACTCTGACTAATGACTTGAGTTCACACCTGAATCCTCATACATTTACATTAACATTTACATTTAGTAATTTGGCAGACACCTTTATACAGCAACTTGCAAGAGAGGTACAAGGCAGGCAAAATATCTAAGCCAAGGAGAAAAACTTGTGCTCTGGGTATAACTGTTTCTGTTTTATGACGTGTAAGTGCAAGATGTTTTTTCTTTTTTTTTTTAGATCTAAGAGCAAAATAGTATGCAAAATAGTTCTCTGTTCACTTCACAGAGGTTGTGGGCACACACAACTTCACTGTGGGGCAATTTGTTTGATTATTTCATAATAATTGTTGTGAAAAATCCCTAAGATTGTGGATGCAAATGTACAGTTGCACAACCAAATCAGTGACAAACTGGACCATCTTCTTCACTACAGTTCAGCCTGACTTTACTTTGACCTGTGGACTCCTGAGGTTCTATGATGTCCAGTTGGCTTGACAAGGAAGGTGAAAATAAGCTCTCATTCAGGAATTGTTTGCTTCTGTTCTTATTTTAGAGACAGAGATGCTGTTTGGTTTTCGTGAGTGTGAGGACAGTGACATGTTGTTGAATTTAACTCTGTCAGCTGCTGTTGTCAATAAAATACAATATTTCAAAGGTAAGATGTTAAAAGGTGCTGGCGCAAGGTAGCATGAATACATTTTATGAAGATACAGACTTCTAAATACAGTTTTTGAGTAAATCTACTTTTCACCAGTTCAGTAGTGATATTCGCCACACTGTACACCACAAACCAGAACAGTAGGGGGCACTGTGAAAATCGCTCGTGATACTCCACGAAGAAAAAAAGACAACGAGCTGAAGCACTTCCTCTTTGTACCATACCAGCTTCTTCGGTTGAGAGGACGTCTGTTACTGCAGCACATAAAGATGCCGGGGCTCTTGAGGACCATTGCTAGGCGCGTTGCTCCTGCCCTTCGGGGACACACCATCATTCAGAGGGCTAACCTCCAGACTAAACCGGCCAAGGAAAAGATCGGTCCAGTTGTAAGTGTCTGTGCCTTGACCTCATGCTAACCGACTGACAAGCTAGTAGCTATTGGCTGTCCTTGGCTGACGAGGTCAAAACCGATATTTCTAAAGTCAGTGGGAGTTTTTTGTCTCCATTTCACAAAATAAATGAATTCAAATATCTGCATGCTGAGGAAAGTATATAAAATTACCATTCGTTGTAGATGTAGAAATATATAATCATTTAGATCTAAGCTAACACGTTAGCAACATTATGTCATGCCGTGCTAGCGTTACTAGAACAGAACCGTGAACTAGGAAATAGGGGCGGACATTAACGTTAGCTACCACAAAAATATGTATCCATGAGAAAATTAGAGATACCAGACCTGGATCCAAGATGATGACACATCTACTACTGAAAACTAGTGTTCTAACGTTTTTACCAAAGGAAAGGTTTACGAAAGGAGGTTGATGAAGAAGTCATGATTGATGAGGCGATTTCATTTTAAATATGACAATATAAACTCTGAATGTGTACTTACATCTTTAGAAAATAATTTATCATGAGACAATTTATTCTACTATTGTCTGGTTATTTTTTTAATTTAATATTTCTGTTAGTGAATCCTGTGTGTGGGTGAAACCTGCCTCACCTCTGCTGCCATATAAAGGAAATACAAAACTGAAAGATCGGGTTTTATTTTATTAACGGTAACGTTTAAATTACAACTTGAAGCCTGAATGGTTCGACTTGACATTCCAAATCATGGAGTTACTTATTTTAATTCTATCATGTAGAGAATAAAGTAGCAATAATCTACTTTGGTTTGGCTTTGTCTACTTTAATTTGGGCAAACCAGTATTCACATCTTTCTCTTACTAAAATGGAATTCTTTCAAACTGGCCTGTGAAATGTGTAAATCTGAGGCCTGTTTGTGTGCCAACAGGAAAACAGAGCTTTGTAGAAACTCTGTTATATTGGTATATAACATATGGTGGCAGTAACACAGCAATTTTCTTGAAGTCACAATTGCTTGTTTTCTGATTAAGCCATGACTCTAAACATTTGAACATTTGAACAAGTGGGTGTTGCCTTTCATCTATTCAGCACAACACCAGAAACTATAGGAGATATATACCAGGCTTTCTGTTGTTAGATCATGCTGTCCTTCAGGAATCCTAAGTTATTTTATATGTCATTCCTAATCATGTGACTTGTTCTACTGATGCACTGTAAACAAAACACAATTGATTTGTGTGGTTTACTTTTTGTGTCACATCAAGCCTTCTGCACACTCTACCACTCCTACAGCCCGAAATCAAACTGACTTTCTCCTGCTGTGTGCTCGCACAACTTTGTGCAATGTCCAAAACTGATTCTCCAGACATAGTCCGGAATGCATATGTGAAAAAGGCTTAAGATGATATAAGTCTTCTTTAAAAGGCTTCCTGTCAGCACAAAGGGTACACTTGTTTAGAATTCTGGGTACAGTACAAGGCTCAGTGCATCAGTTGTCAATATTCAACACAGACCTTAGTAGTATTGATAGTTTGAGGTTTGAGCTACCTACCCCTAGTTTCTAAAAGTCCCTATGTGAGGACAGTTTTCAGAAGCTGTTGTACATATAGTGCATGAGTGAAAAGGTAATGACATAATGTTTTGATAAGTTAACATTAGCTACATACCATAATTGAAGCAGAGCATAATGTTACCTATTTACACTAGCACTGAATAACTGGATATCCCTGTCTCCCTCGCAGTGTCACAATGATTCAAAACACATCAAGTAAACATTTTATCAGGTCCACTTAGTGGAGACTGATACTCTAATGATTTAACAGCCCCGCTCTCAGTTTCCCTGAGGTTAAGCCTCAGATATTGATGGTGTCTGCATCAACAGCGTCTGTATATCAACACTAAGCTTTTATGGGGCCGACAATTAGTCTAAATTAGTGGAAGCACAAAAAAATATGTAAAGAAAAAAGCCACATAAAGCAGCAGAGTAAATAGAGGATCTGTATTTAGTTATTTCTCTCAATACCAATCCATTAAAATACATCTGTGGATTTTCAAAATTTGCTAAATATTTGTTTTCATTTGATTTTTTTTTTTTTAAATCAAGTAATTATTTCAGTGCTACAACATGTATTTAACTATGTGCATTAATGTACAATAAATGTTTATGAAAAAACACTACACATGCAATGTATTGAGGCGGGTTTTTGCTCTATGATGTGAATGAAGACACCAATGAGACTATGTACATTTGACCATATTACTGTCAACATGTGCATAAAAAAGTATGATATAAATACTTTTTGTAGGCAACCCAAATAAACTGCCTGTAGAGCAAATAGAGGGAGAATTCTCAAAAAGCCTGATGTGAGCAGCAGTAAAATTTATATTGGCAGTGTAAACAGGCTCAGACACAGTTTGATTAATGGGTGCTGCTTTATATTGATGTGAAGATGAGGATGACTGAACGCCCTCTGTGTCTGTTGTCCAGGAAACTGTTGTTGGAATGGGAATGTTCTCCATGACCATCTTGGCACCATCTGGATGGATCCTGGCCCACCTGGAAGACTACAAGAAGAAAGAGTAAACTGGACATTTCAACCATTTCATACCTTGTGTAGTCAGCTTCCTGTCTCCAGCAACAACCTGGGACCCTCACCGTTATTTTCTGCAGCAGGGATGAATGGAATATGGAACAAGTTTTACCCTCAGTCTTCTACCTCTCCCTTCACTTTCATTCCCAGATACAATGCTTAGATACTTTAAATATTGTGTTGTACATCTTCCCTTTTAAGGAGTATGTTACAAAATTAAATTTACAATTACAACTTACACAACCACATTGCCTGTGATTTGTATATTTTGTCTCCTTTAAACAAGGCTTTTGGGGTCTTGGTTGTCAGTTCTTGATTCTCAGAATCAATTCTTCTCACATACAGCAGGATTATATAGGGTATTGTATGAAGCCTGATGACACTTCAAACTAAACAAGTACAATGACATGACGTGGCTTCTAAAATCCATAGCTGCCCCGAAAGCCTGTGGCTGATGCACTGCTTGTTCAGCACTATATGTAAATTTCCAGGTGCTTGTTCGACCTGCCTACCTGCATAAAAGAAAAATACAGTGGCAAGAAAAAGTATGTGAACCTTTTGGAATTTGTTTTGTTTTAAAATACAAAAAATTCAGATCTTTTATGTCTTAATTGAGAACAACAAAAAAATACTCATTGTGCTAGTTGAAAGAGAGTGTGAGCCCTTGGAATACTGACTTTAAAAAAAAAAAAAAAAAACTAATCAAAGTCAGAAAAAGAAATAAAGGAACATAATGACACTCCACAGCAGTATTGGCAAAATGTTTTGTGGACTGACGAAACTAAGATTGAACTTTTTAGAACGAACACACAACACTACATCTGGCATAAAAATGGCAATGTATGACATTAAGAAAACATCATCCTAATCGTAAGGTATAGTGGAGGATACATGATTTGGGCCTGCTTTGTGGCATCAGGGCCAGGTGATGTCCAGTAATGTTCATATACATGGTTAATTGGATTTGGAAGTAATAAAAATATCATTAAAGGGAAAAAATGTCAGCAACACATGATAATAATACTGTTTTAGTATTGCTATGGAAGCTGATGCTGCCCCAACATTGTTTAGAGAAACATGGACACCTATGTAAAGTAACATTATTAGTGGTTTATTTACACGTGTTCAAAATTTAATTGCCATTTTAATATGGTTTTTGTTTAAAGTGATAGTGTCAGGGCTACTTGAAAACATGTTTCAAATTTAAATGTCAAATATTTGGCCTACATGAACTTCCATATATTCTACCGTTAAATCACTTGACCGGTAGTTGATCATGTGATGCGTCGCGACACAACATCTCACTTGTGGTCAAACAAACAGCAGATTTCATCAGGTAAAACATATTGTTGTTACTCTGTAAGTTAATTATTCACTGGCAGTTACATGTTGGCAGATTGACATGAACTGACTCAGCCGTAAATGTCAACTAAGGTATAATAATTCAGAATCCGCTGTTGCCATATTGCGACACACTTGCTAACGCCGGTGCTTCGCTTCCAAACTCAATTTAAGTATATCACAATTCACCAGAGTGCAGCTTATTGATATTGGTAACTGTTACGGACCATTTGTTTCTGTGTCAGTCGTAGACCGCAACCAATCCTTTTTGGGGCAAACTTATTTTTGGAAAGTGACGCATAACTTAGGTCGTTTGGTAGTCAGCTAGCTAAGCACACAGTCATTTGCGTGCGCTGGTAGTGTGTCAGTTATGGAATGGAGTTTGGCGTGTTTTTTTCTTGTGCCGCTGTATCTTCCTCACTCAGCGCACCTTACACCTGTTTTTCAAGCTTTGACTTAATCGCATTTTTCTAATTTCTAGAAAACCATTAAAATGAGGCTGGTCATTCTAGACGACTATGAGCTAGCCAGTGAGTGGGCAGCAAAATACATCCGCAACAGAATCATCCAGTTCAAGCCCTCTGCTGAAAGGTACTTCACCCTGGGCTTACCCACAGGTCAGCACTCCTCACAGAACCACTGGTGGTAGAGATGGTATAAAGACTATTTTCTGCAACAATATGGCAGTGTTAATAAGCAGAATGTATATACACGTCTCCTTTTCTTCCAGGGAGTACTCCTTTTGGCTGTTACCAGAAGTTAATTGAATACTATAGAAGTGGAGATCTTTCATTCAAATATGTGAAAACTTTCAACATGGATGAATATGTAGGTGAGTTAGAGGATTTTAGACTTCAACTTTAGAACTAAGCACTGTTGTTTTGGGAGAAGTTTGATTCTTCCGCAAGCCTTAGGTGAAAAATAAAAGCTGACTTTATTGTTCTCCAGGTCTCTCTCGTGCTCATCCAGAAAGCTACCACTCCTACATGTGGAACAACTTCTTCAAGCACATTGACATTTACCCATCCAATGCTCACATTCTGGATGGGAATGCCAAGGACTTGGAGGCAGAGTGTCAGGCCTATGAGCAGAAGATCACAGAAGCTGGGGGAATCGAGTTGTTTGTAGGAGGTTAGTAAATCCTTTTGTAATGTAATTTTGTCTGTCATACCTCATTAGTCACCCTGTGGCAGATGCCATGAGGATCATATAATCTATTATGTGTTGTAAAACATCTCTCTTCAGTTCAATCTTCATGGTTTCTTCTCAATGTGTTTCTGTAGGCATTGGGCCTGATGGTCACATAGCATTTAATGAGCCAGGCTCCAGCCTTGTTTCCAGGACCAGAGTGAAAACTCTGGCTAAAGACACTATTGTTGCCAATGCTCGTTTCTTTGGTAACGACCTCTCCAAGGTTCCCACCATGTCGTTGACTGTGGGTGTAGGAACTGTCATGGATGCCAAGGAGGTCAGATGGTTTCCTCCAATGTCCTACAGTAACGGATTACATTTGACGATGTTAAGATACTCTGAGAGTATATTGCATGTACTGGAGATGGGAGGATTGACTGATTGTATTGATATTATTATGAATATGCACAGGCATCTTCCAATATTGAGTCAGATGTGAATACAGAGGCTGATTCAGTTCCATTAGCCATTAGAACTGCTGTTCATATTTCTCACAATGAAGAAACATAAAAGAAAATCTGGGACTTGTTCTGATTGGCACAGTGTTTGTGTAAGTGAGGCAGAGAATGTCCTGGAGATAAAGTCTCTGCTTTTTTACTATCTCTTTTTTATTATGTGTATCTACTGTCCTGAATCAAAAGCAAGCTGTGGATGTACTGAGTGTAACAGAATTATTGTCCTCTACTCAGGTGATGATTCTGATCACAGGGGCACACAAAGCCTTTGCACTCTATAAAGCCATAGAGGAAGGCGTCAACCACATGTGGACAGTCTCAGCCTTCCAGCAGCACCCTCGCACCATCTTTATCTGTGATGAGGATGCCACCTTGGAGCTCCGAGTCAAAACTGTAAAATATTTCAAAGGTATACTATACTACTATACTATAAATTACACCTTCTTTATTCTAAGTGGAGGATAAAGCTTCAGTTTTTTATATATATATATATATATATATATATATATATATATATATATATATATATATATATATATATATATATATATATATATATATATATATAAACTGAAGCTTTATATATATACAGGTGGGATTTGTTGCAGGACTGTTGGATCAGACTGTTTTAGTTTTAACTAGGTGGATGTAGTTTGAGGGGATAGATGTGAAGGCTCAGTAGTTATAACAGGTCATCCACTAATGACAGGTTGGATTCCTGGCTTTTCACTTTCACATCCAATTGTTCCAAGGTAAGACACTGAATCCCAAGTTCATGAATTGTTCTCTATGGATGTTCAGGAATTTGGAAAAAGTGCAGCTCTGCTTTCACCTATAACTGAAACTGAAGCAGACCCACCACAACATTTTTGTGATACTAAATGTTTTATATTATTCAAAAGGAACTGCTCTAAAATCCTGCGATCTTTGCTCAGTATATTCAGAATTATTCAAACCCCTTTGCTGTTTATTCCAAATTGGGGTCAGGTGCATACTGTTTGCTTTAATATTTCTTGTCTCTAGAACTTGGCTGTAGCAAATAAACCCCTCCATCCATTTTCTTAACTGCTTGTCCTCTTAAGGGTTGCAGCAGGGCTGGAGCCTATCCCAGCTGTCATTGTACAATAAGCAGGGTACACCCTAGACAGGTCACCAGTCTATCACAGGACTGACATACAAAAACAGACCATTCCCACACACAGTCACATCTATGGGCAATTTAGATTCAATTACCTAATAACCTAACTTGTATGTAAGGATGAATTGTTTTAACTACCTTATAAGTTGGTGTGAAGAACCAGTGAGAATTGCAATTGCATTGTAAGATTGCTGCCCTGTGTGCGGAAGACTGGGGTTTAAATCCCAGTTGTGACCTACCCTCCAGTAGGTGTTTTTAGGCAAGGCCTCCTTACGCTTACCTTGGCCTTGGGCCTTGTACCTTGTACCTCACTTGTACGTCGCTTTGGATAAAAGCATCTTTCAAATGACTAAATTTAAATGTAAATTACTGTTGTAGAATTTAAAATACTCAGCACAGTTACATTTGTAAGATGGGAAGTGAATCAACTTTGAAAGAATTTGAATTGACCTGAACACTGTCACATTCATGGGTGAATTAAACACTGATAAAATGTTTTGACTTTTACATAGCAACATCAGTTGCACAGTAGTGAATAGTAAAAAGTTAACACTTTTCTGTATTTGTTTATGTAATGTATGTGTTTTTTTTGTTTTGTTTTTTTGTTTTTTTTTGTATTGTTTCTTTTTACCATTTTCACTTTCATTGTAGGTTTAATGCATGTTCATAACAAACTGGTGGACCCAGTGCTCAGCATAAAAGACCAGTAAAACAGGAAGGAAACTGAAGAAAGATCCCTGGATCCACCATAGATGGAAAGAATGATTCATCTAAGTTCTTCACCAGACTCACTTACAGCTGAGCCAGTGTTTGACTGACTGTCCTGACTGGGTATATGGTTTATTCTGAGACTCAAACTGTCTTTAAGAAATGTTAGCCTTATTAGACTGTTACAGATCGTGATGTTACTGGTCATAATGAGGATGTTACATTTCATTTACCGTAATCATGAGTCACTGCTGGTGCTCCAGGTTGACCCTCTTCATTTGTGTCTGATATCAGAACTTTACAGGATAGATTTGAAGCTGTGACAGTAAACTTATTACTTCAATTTGTTTGCTATCTCAAGTGAACTTTGTGAAACAAAATATGAAGTAGACCTTCATGACATTGTTTTCTGCAGCAACTGTCCAATTTCATATACATGATTCTGGACCCATGATTTCTCTGTTTAGCACTTCATTTGTATGGGCAGGATCCCTTTGCAGCCCTTGAAATATGTTCAGACTAAACAAGTGATTCATGCTCATATGTTTGGTTACAACATTCCTACTTTGGTTTAGTTTGAATCTTATGTTACACTTCCTGTTTATGAGGCTGTTGATATTTTATTATTATTATTTTGTATCTAAAAAATCTAAAAAGAATCCTTTTTGTTATTTTTCTTTTTTTTTTTTATCTTTTGAGAAAACTGGGGGTGGGTGAAATGGTTATGACATCCTTTCCCCCAATGAAACATCTGTAACATTGTCTGTGTCACAAACCACATTTAGCATGTTGTGATGTAGTTGTTTTCCACAGTGGGATAATCTCATATAAAGGGTTTTTTTCATCAGATACAATATGATGTAGAAAATACACTCACTGGCAACTTGTATAGATGGATATACTAATACAATCTTGAATCTCATCATTAATGTTAATAGGGTGACCAAAACACAACATAAAATCACCTCTGAATATATTGTACTCCTGTATGACTCCATCCCCCACTTTGACCTTAATAATAAACCTAGTAGAGTCTTCATCCTTCTGACAGTTTCACCGTAAACACAGAGAAGCTTGTCAAAATAGAATCCATGGCAGAACTCCTGCATTAATCTCAGAGTGTAAAGGTGCACCTAATAGAGCAGACAGTAAGTATATCACAGATGGGAAACCTCACTTTTCATACAATGTTATGAAAAAAGTTTTTATCCCCTTTCTGATTTTATGAAACTTTAAGCTGATCTATTTCTTTCTTCACTTAAGTGGGTGGTATTTGTGTAAAGGTAGGATGTAACATGAGATTACTTTTTAACTGTATACAATCAGAATTGTATTCTGGAGCAGAAGTATGACATGACATCACGTGTAAATACCACTGGTCATATCAATATAAAAACATTTAACAATTATCTCACACATTAGTTGCATGTCATAGACACTAGATGGAACCAGTGTAACATCACAGTAGGTTGTACACAACATATATCATTGCATACTCAGATTGTTCTGCTTCCAGGTTACATCATAGTTATGAGTTCAGTGTGTCTTTTAATATTATTAATAATAAATGTATTTATAAAGCACTGTTCAAACAAAGCACAAAGTGCTGTACAATAAAAACGGGCAGAAATTAAACAAAGTTTAAAATCACACAATAAACAAGTACATAAATAGCTAAAATAAACAACTTCAAACTGAAACATTTATCTCAATTAATGGGAAAAAGCAATAATGTCTGAGTCAGTGTCGTCTAAGTCTTTTCTTGGGCAGGTCATTCCAGAACTTTGGAGCTCTGATAGAAAAGACAGGTACAGACAGAAGCCTGATACCTGAGGATCTCAAATTTTGTTAAGGTTCATATAAAATCAAAAGAAGATATGTATGCTGGAGCCAAGCCATGTAAAGCTTTATAGGTAATCAATAAAATCTTACAGCCTATCCTAAAATAAACAGGGAGCCCATGGAGACAGGCAAGAATAGGTGTAATGTGGTTTGACCTCACTGGTCTAGTCAGTAGTCTAGTAGCTTAATGCTGAACAGTTTGTAGACGTTTTAGGTCTTTTTGATTAAGGCAGGAAATAGGCTGTTGCAATTATCAAGGTCAGAAGAGATAAAAGCATGAAAAATTATTTCTGCATCACTTAAATTCAACTGATCTAATTAGCAACACTCCTAAGATGTAATATTTAAAATTGCAATTGTTCATTGGCATAATAGGGAGGTACAACAGCATTCCATCAGCATAACAATGGAAGAAATGCCTTTGGATAACATCACTTAAAGAAAGCATATATAACAAAAATAAGATTGGACCAAGGATTGACTCTTGGGGTACACCATACTTGGTAGGAGAAAAGGATAACAGTAAATTGGATGTTGAGTCATGGCAACTGGACTTCCTTCTTGTTAGGTCTTTGGTGTGGACGAGTCTCTGCCTGAGTGTGTTGGTGGACTGGTGCTGCCTTGTTAAAGGCCCACTTGGGGTATCCACAGATTTTGAAAGCTGTCTTGAGTTGCCTGTCTTCTTTCAGTTAGGCTTCTGTGGAGGTGGGGATGTTTTTCGCTATGGTTCAGGGTCCTGATGACTCCTAGTTTGTGTTGTAGTAGATGATGTGAGTCAAACAAAAGGTACTGGTCATTGTTGGTGGGATTCCTGTAAACCTCTATTTCTAGTCTGCCGCCTGTTTCAATGATGACCGCACAGTCCCACAAATTAATTCAATTCAATTCAATTCAATTCAATTCAATTCAATTCAATTCAATTCAATTTATTTGTATAGCGCTTTTTACAATTGATATTGTCACAAAAACTAAACTAAAGCAAGAAACCATGGATGTTTACATGAAAAGTGAATGTATATGAATCGTAATAATCAGATTGTCCCTGTTGCGCAAGTCATGGGCGTGACGGTGGCAAGGAAAAACTCCCTAAGAAGGCAACAGGAAGAAACCTTGAGAGGAACCAGACTCAACACGGAACCCATCCTCATATGGTTAATCACATACTGTGTGTTTGGCAGCAGGCAGTCCAGTATAATAGTATAATATATAATAATATACAACTTAGTGGGCTCCAACCAACTATCGTCAGACTGAAGAAGCTAGTCCTGTTGCCATGACTCTACGTCAAGATAACTTCCCCTGGCCGACTAAGAATCTTCAACAACATGACATTAAATTGCTAGTAGCTATAAATATCATGAGAACCAGTCTAAATTTCATTCAAAAATGGTGTTAGATTCCAAGAGAGCATATAACTGCTGAGGAACTAGACATAGTCATAGGAGAGAAATGGCTTAGGCAGCACCTAATGAACTCTACAATAACTCTAATAAGAACAACCCCAGGTTTCTTTTCAGCACTGTAGCCAGGCTGACAAAGAGTCATAGCTCTGTTGAAGCTAGTTTCACATTGTTCCCAACTCTCAGCAGCAATGACTTCATTAATTTCTTTACAAATAAAATTAACTACAACTATCAGAGAAAAAATTGATCAGATCCTCCCTGCAAACTGCATGGATGGTTTTGCATGCACAACAGCTCTAGATTCATTTGTCAGACCTCACTCATACTTAGTTCACACGGAGCTTTGGTGACTTTGAAGAAGAAGAAAATCATTTTGCCGTCTATGTGGAAACTGCACCTGTGAAGATTCAGATGGAGCTGATTGAGCTGCAGTGTAATGACTGAAGGTAAAGTAGGACACTGCAGGACCTGCACAGTTTATTCACTCCATTCCCGCAGAAATGTCCCAGCTCCGTCCACATGAGGCTCGAACCTTGTTTATGTTTGGTAGCACAAATCTTAGTGAGAAGCTCTTCTCAGTGATGAAGACTAACAAAACAGCACACAGGAGTCGTCTCACTGGTGAGAACCTGCAGTCCATCCTGAGAATCTCCACAACACAGAACCTCACAACAAATATAAACGAACTTGTTGACAAAAACAGATGCAGCTCTGATAAAATGACTGAAGAACAAAGACTGAATGATTTGATTTGTTATTGCTGAAAAGCACAAATTAAATTTATATTTCCAGGTTTTGTTATGCAGCATGTTCATATTTTGAATTTGTATAATTTTGACAGGAGATATTTTTATAGAGAGCAAAGTTTTTTTTTATATAAAATGACATAGGATTAAAGAAATTTTAACGTTTGTTCTTTTAATGTTTACTTTATTTCTAACTTGTTTAATTTAGAGAGGATATTTTTATAGAGAGCAAAATAGTATAAGTTATTTAAGGTTTATGTAAAAAAAAGTTAACTTTTAAAAATTTTAGTGTGTTCAATAAATGTTTATCCTGTTCGGCCCGCGACCTAAAGTGTGTTTTGGATTTTGGCCCCCTGTGCAATTGAGTTTGACACCCCTGATCTAAACCATCAACATGTCTCACAGGCCCTATCCTGATTAGACTGCTCAAAGATAACAGGCTACATACCACAGGTTTTTAAGGTTGCTGCATGGTGGCAAAGAATTCTTATTTTTCTTAGTTTTTTTTTTTTTTTTTGGATGAAGTTACTTATATTGTGCTATTAGCAAGCAGCAGATTTCTGAATTGACTCTCTGTGTCTACTAGAGCTTATTATGACAGTGGCTGGCCAAAAGAAAAAAAACCCGACTGGTATTGGTACTGGTCTGGTTCTGCCCCTAGGAGGTAGGCATATGCAACTTTACCTCCTAGCTTGAGTGGCTCTGAACCATCTCTTAGTTATATTACATACTACAATGCACTTAGACCCTCCTCTTCTCCTTAACCTTTTGTTAAGGAGAAGAGGAGGGTTAATTTTCAATTAATTCCAATTTTATTTGTATGGCGCCAAATCACAACAGAAGTCATCTCGAGGCACTTTACAGTGTAAGGTTTACAAAGTATATTTGTATAAAGAATTATGTAGAGAACCCAACAATCGCATTTGAGCAAGTATTAGGCAACAGTGGAGAGGAAAAACTCCCTTCAGAGGAAGAAACCGCCAGCAGAACCAGACTCAGGGTGGGCAGCTGGCTGCCATGACTGGTTGGAGTGAGTGGAAAGAGGAGACTCTCCAAAGCACTAAGGGTGATGTCCAGAACTAGAAAGATCACAGGGTGTAGTGAAGGTGAAGGAAGATCAGGAGGATAGGGCAAGGATATTACTGCAGTAAATACTATGATTTTTTTAATGTTCATGAATGCTTTAACCAACAAAAAGAAAAGGTTCCGGTTGTTGAGCTTGTGTTGAGCCTGACCCAAGAACTTTATGGTGCAGGATTCCAGTCTGTGCAGCTCCACCAAGGAGGAATGTCATAAATAGTGAAGTCTCTCATTATGCAAGATGCCCTTTTTTGAGTGCTCTCAACCTCATCCTGCCCGTATACAGGGCCTATAAAAAGTATTCACCCCCTTGAAAGTTTCATCCTTTAATTGACATTATAAATCAATCATGGTCAATAATGATTGATTTATAATGTCATCATGAGCCTTGGCCTTGGTGGTGGTGGGCAGTGTTTGGGCCGAGCCTGAACAGGGATTTGGTCCCTGAGACAAAAAAAAGTCAGAGCACAAAGAGCACAAATTTTGAATGGACCACTCCAAACCTTGTTTCCACTAAATGTGGAAAAAAGGGAGGGGGTGTACAGGGTGGTTGTATCCACGGGAAAGATACTGAATCCAAAGTTGCACCCCAGTGAGTCAGGCCAGCTGCATGACAGCTCTGCCATCTGTGTGTGAGTGTGTGTGCGATTGGGTGTAACAGTGTAAAAACGCTTTGAGTTCCACTAAGATAGAAAAACTCATAAAAGTGTAGACCATTTACATTTAGTCACACATCTGGCACATTTATCCAGAGTGAACTACAAGTGAGGTACAAGGCAAGCGAAAAATCAAGGAGAAAATTATTAAAGCAAAGTGCTTTAACACTGTTTCCATTTCATGAGGTGCAAGTGCAATATGTATACATTTTTAAAGCTTTAAGGGCAGAGGAAAGTGCTGTTTTCAGCAGATTTTTCAAAACTGGGAGCTGCTGAGCTTGCAGTGGTGGCTAGGTCGTTCCACCACTGTGGAATCACTGTGCTGAAAAGTTTTGCCTGGAATCTTTTGACGTGACGTGAAGGGACCACAAGACGTCGTTCGATGGCATTGGATGGAAATTTAGGTAGGCAAATGCTGCTGAGTTGATTACTTTGTAA
Source organism: Anabas testudineus (assembly GCF_900324465.2). Taxonomy (NCBI): domain Eukaryota; kingdom Metazoa; phylum Chordata; class Actinopteri; order Anabantiformes; family Anabantidae; genus Anabas; species Anabas testudineus. The sequence continues at coordinate 19,074,463 of NC_046621.1, forward strand.
GCAAGGGTAAGGGCTTTGAAACTGATGTGGCCAGCTACAGGAAGCCAGTGCAGAGATCTGAAGTGGTGTAAATTGAGCTGAAGGGATTTGATGGTGCATGCTGGTAACCCTGTTAGTAAGACATTGCAGAAGTCCAGATGAGATATGACCAGAGCCTGCACAATGAGTTGGGTTGCGTAATCCAAAAGGTAGGGTCTGATCTTTCTGATATTGAAAAGGGTACATTTGTATGACCTTGAGACAGAGGAGATGTGGTCAGTAAAGCTAAGCTGGTCATCTATGATAACCTCCAGGTTTCTGGCAGACTTAGTGGGGACAGTCACTGAAAGTCCTATGTTGATGCTGATGTTGTGTTGTGTTTTATTGTAGGTCTGGCTGGAAAGGTAAGAACTTCTGCCTTGGAGAGGTTGAATTGAAGATGATAGATAGATAGATAGATAGATAGATAGATAGATAGATAGATAGATAGATAGATAGATAGATAGATAGATAGATAGATACTTTATTGATCCCCAAGGGGAAATTTTGGTGTTGCAGCAGCCATTACACACAAAAACATTTGAACATTGAGTAACATGGTCTACACAACAATACACAAAACACAGTACAAGAATAACACAGAGAATAGACAGTAATACCAACAAAACACACAGTAGGACTTGAATGTAAAGTGACTAAGTTACACATTGTTAAACCATCAGCGTGGACACTGACTCTCTGTCAGGGAGTCATTGTACAGGCTGATGGCTGTTGGCACAAATGACTTCCTGATCCGTTCCTTGTCACAGCGGAGCTGGAGAAGTCTAAAGACTAAGACTAAAACTGCTCCGCTGTTTGACAAGTGTGCTATGGAGAGGATGTGAGCTGTTCTCCATGATGCTCAGCAGTTTGTGCAGCATCCTCCTCTCCACCACCTGCTCTAAAGGTTCCAGAGGAGCCCCCAGCACAGAGCCAGCTTTCCTGATCAGCTTGTTCAGTTTCTTAGTGTCGCTGGCTCTGATGCTGCTGCCCCAGCATACGACAGCAAAGAATATTGCACTGGCTACAACAGACTGGTAGAAGATCTGCAGCATCTTGTTGCACACATTAAAGGACCTGAGCTTCCTCAGGAAGTAGAGTCTACTCTGTCCCTTCCTGTATACAGCCTCTGTCTTGAACTTCCAGTCCAGTCTGTTGTCCAGGTGAACACCCAGGTATTTGTACCTCTCCACCACCTCCACCTTCTCACCCAGAATGGACACAGTGTCAAAGCCAGTTTTCTTCCTCCTGAAGTCCACAACCATCTCCTTGGTCTTGCTTACATTCAAGGTGAGATGATTGTTCCCACACCACTTCACAAAGCTGTCCACCAGACCTCTGTACTCGGTCTCCTCCCCACCGCTGATACACCCAACCACTGCAGAGTCATCTGAGAACTTCTGCAGATGGCAGGACTCAGTGTTGTACTGAAAGTCTGAGGTGTACAGGGTGAAGAGGAAAGGTGAGAGGACAGTCCCCTGAGGTGCTACTGTGCTACTGACCACCCGCTCAGACTCACATCCCTGCAGTCGTACAAACTGTGGTCTGTCTGTCAGGTAGTCAGTGATCCAGGAGGCTGTGGAGGAGTCTACCTGCATCTTCAGGAGCTTCTCTCTCAGCAGGACAGGCTTTATGGTGTTAAAGGCACTAGAGAAATCAAAGAATGTGATCCTCACAGTGCTGTTTGCCTTGTCCAGGTGTGAGAGAGCTCGCTGGAGCAGGTAGACAATAGCATCATCTACTCCAACCTGGGGACGATAGGCGAACTGCAGTGGGTCTAGTGATGTCTCAACCTGAGGTCTCAAATGAGTCAGAACCAGTCTCTCCAGGACCTTCATGATGTGTGAGGTGAGGGCGACTGGTCTGTAATCATTTAGAGCAGAAGGAGATGAGGTTTTTGCTTCTCTCTTATCCAAGCAGAGATGTCAGTCAGACATGCAGAGTTCTGATTGGAATTAGCAAGAAAGACATAGTTCTCCTGCATTAGCTTCTCTCCATTGACTTCCTATAAAATCTAGAATAGAGTTTAAAATCCTCCTACTCACGTACAAAGCACCATACAAGTGCCATCATACCCTTTACTGTTCCTGTACTGTTCTTTGGTTGTGTAAAGCTGCTTTGTGACAATGTCAATTCTAAAAAGCGCTCTACAAATAAAATTGAATTGAATTGAATTGAATTAAAGACTTCATAGTGCCATATTATCCCAGCACTTCACTCCCAGAGTGCTGTAGTTCCAAAGGTGCCAAATGTAGACTGGGAGGAAGAGCCCTTAGCTACCAAGCTCCTCTCCTGTGGAATAGGAGAGGATCAGCCATAAAACTTTCTTTTTTCATAGAGCTTATAGTTAGAGCTGGCTCAGGTGACTCTGAACCATCTCTGTGTATTTTTATAGACTATACTATGCTAAAGCTATAGAGTAGTCTCCTGGTGGACCTCCTCTGATACAAAGTCATTGCATCACAATAAATTAATTCCCACAATTGGTGGGCCTTGTGTTCTGGAGCAAAACAAAACAGCAAATAGTATAATCATTCTGAAAAAAACATGGCTACAGAAAGCCAAAGAATTCATGCTTCATGTCCTTTACCCTGCCATTTGGTGTTTTGTAACAGCAACGGATGTTTATAAATGCTGTTGAAAATGACACTTGCCATTTATGAGCTGTTCAATGCCACAAATCATGTGCCAGAGTAGCGCATGTGAGGTGCCATAACAGCTGGCGAAATAAACAACAAACAATAGGGAAAATAAGATCATGAAATCTTTGGCTTTTGATACTGACGAGTGAGGATCCAGACCATCAAGGTGCAATTGAACAACTTCACTTAATAAAATGGATGACATTTTTCAAGTATTTCTAATACATCGCTCTGAAGCCATGTTTTTCCTCCAAATGTAGACAGGCTCCATACATACAGTATTAGAGTTCTGTCCCACATTATTACTTATTATTACTGCAACTTATGACCAATATTTTCAGGCACTGTTTTATTTTTTCACAGTGTATTAAATTTTAAGTCACGAAACAATGAGCAACATTTACACATAATGACATTGTACACACATAATAGATGCATTTATATGGCTTGAGGTGAATGCAATACATCACATTGTGCCAATCTTTAATAATTAGTACAGAAAAACAACCTTGCTGTCATGTTCAGAGGATTACTGAACATTTTTTTTTGAGGTTGTTAGATAAAAAAGGACAGCATGTAAATAAAATTATAAGAATAATATATAATAATAGATGATAATTTATGAAGCAAGGACAGACAAGTGTTGTAGAAAGGAGAACTGAAGAATGTGTTATGAACCTAGAATCTACTACACTTTCCTACCATGTGTAGGCCAAAGGCTTAGGGCTATGGATAGCTGACCTGACACAGCTTTGTCAAAACGTGCAAAAGTCTTGAAGATATACTGAGCAATGTGGCTACATTATTTGAGCAAAGAAGCTCAAACCTAGTAAACCAAAGGTTCTTACAATATGTTAGACAAACAATAGATTAAAATGCAAGCTTGTGTATTCAAAAGTATTGTCATATGAGAATAAGGCTAATATTTCACAACCCATGTTCCTACAGAATCTCCTTTTGGTACAATACGAACAGGTGTACCAAGACTGCTACAAATGCTGCTTTAGAAGAATGTTTATCATTTGCACATGTTCCTTGATGTAAATTAGTTTTTTCTTCCTGCTAGCTGGTAAAATAATGTAATTGGACATAAGAAATATGGGGACAGGTAAGTATGGCTGTAGAGACTCAGCCTTACTCTGGTGGCTGGCTGCTTCAGATCTCAATAGCCTTGCAGTGTGCAGAGAGAGATTAGATATTTAACCTGGCCTATTATAAATCCTCACTTTAAATCACTGGTATTCATTGCTAAAACAAATACACAAATTACACATAGCAAATTCAATATTCTGCTGATGTTTATGTTTCCACAACAATCCTATGGCTGAATCCTATTAGTTCAACAGCCATGTCACATTACCCATCTACTTTGTCTAAAGTAGATGTCAAAATGCTGTAATAATAATGAAGACATACTTTATCGATCCCCTTGGGGAAATCATGGTTGAACAGCTGCCAGACAGTGCATATCGGCATTACTACAGGGTTTCAGTGTTTATTCTAAGGGGCACCTCGACAAGTAACTAGGAGGGACTAGGAATTGAACCACTAACCTTTAGGTTTGTGCTCTACCACCTGAGCTACATGTTAGACAGATAGAGGATCTGTGTTTATATTATCCAAATAAAAATGACACATTTAGATGGGCTATCATTCTCATGTAAAGCAGATATCTGTCTAGTTTGCTGCTTTACATAGCAGTAATAAACAGTAGCTCTAATATAGCTGACAAACAAGACAAATACATTTCTATTGTGTAAAATCCAATTAATAAAATCCAAATGACAGCAAACTAGAACTGACAGCACTTAATCAGCAAGTGTGCACAGTGTTTGTTTAAGAAGAGATACTTCAGGAGGACAGCAGCATGATGAACAGTAGTGGGACTGATGATGTGGAAATGCATTTAATGCTGAATTTATCAACAAAACGGCTTGTATTCTACTTGTATTTCTACCTGTATGTATGATCCAGGGTATGTCCTCATTTAGTTGCTCCAGAGCTACAAGCTGAAATATTGCAGAAAGACACCTGAAAATGTGTGTCTCTAAACTATTATAAGACAACTTTTAACACATTAACATTTTAAAAACTGTTTTTTATTGTAATTAGGAAGTAAAGTATGAAGTTGTGAAATATTCTTCTTGTATGAGTCACATTTTTATCAGTTCATTTTGGAAAATGTCTTTTATTGTATTGTATTTGCTACTTTATTAATACCATTATATATTGTAAGAATGTAATTAACTATACATCCTTTCTCTTGACCAAAGAACGCAAAGTAGTGCTCTCATCCTAAGATAACAATTGCAACACTGTTCATGTTTGCATAGATTTATGTACCTTTCAATATAATCGTTGATAATTGAACAGTTCGAAACTACTACTTGTTTGGACACCTCAACCTTTACTTTTTTGGAAATGTGGTTTAATTTGTGGCTATGTCATCTTGGAATACAAGAATATTCTGTATCCGATGTTTTACATGGTCGATTTACATTTTTGATCAGAACTGATGCACAACACAACATTTGTACAAGACATGCTAATAATGTGTCTGGCGGCTTCTTTGGTTTATGTGAAAAGAACCTCTCGCTTGCAATTCATGGTTACATGTGACTGTAGCTTGGTACTCTTTCTTTCTTTGTTAATAGCACGAAAAAGCCATATAAATGTAGCAGTCTAAATGGATACACATTATACTGTTAGCTACATTTTAAAAGAGGACATCCATTTTAAGGCTTAAAGCTGATTTTTTGTACTATCATTTTCTTTGTGAAATTTTCTTCAACTTCAAATGAATAAACAACCATCATATTTCATTTGATTTATACTGATCTAAAATAAACAGCTTGATACAGCAAGAGACTGTGCTCCAATCTGAGCTAAAGTCTGTCACAAATAGTAGTGTCAATGGAGAAATTAATACTGAATCAACAAGAAAGAATATTCAGCATCATAGTTTCCTTTTAAATCACGCTAAACAATATCACGTCAAACTAAATGAACCTCTGCCATTCCAGAACAAAAACTTTACTGTAGCTAATTTCTTTAAAGCTTTGTAGCTGAATTTTTAAAGTTGGAAAAAAAATCAGCTTTAAGTCTGTAGTAGTTAAATGTTATTATTATTGATATGATATTAACTTTATGTTAGCTAATTGCTGCCATTTAGAATTTATTTTTTAAACAAAATTACATTTTGCTGGAATGTGGTAAGTGAATCTTTTACATGCAACAGAATTGTGTAAAAGTAATTTATGGGTTGCACAAGAAAGGTTATAATGTTTTTTTCAAACTTTAGAGCAGGGCATTTTCAGTTTAGAACTGAGAAATCTTAGATTATATAAGCGTTTGCCTGAACAGTTCATCAATCACTAGTCTCCTACTTTTTGTAACTTATCATACTTCAGAGTGTAAAATTTTCAAGACAATTCACTGTTTGATAGAAATTACAAATTAATTTCATGCAATAGCACTTCAAAGTAGGGACTGGCCCAGTTTGACCTAATTGTTCATAATGCTGTAAGGTGCAACTGCCCGCCCTATTAAATTGAAGTGACCAACACTGTCTCAAATCACAAAATTCCTCAAAACTCACAGCTGATCTCAATCTTAAGTGATTTTCAACTTTGGCTTTAGGAAAATCAGAGAATATACTGTATCCCTAAGAGAAGAAAAAATTCCCTCCATTCTGTATTATAATTACAAAGTGTATTACACCTCCCCTTTTCTGGTTCTCAATGTCAATAGCACGGTGGCAAAGAGTAAACAAACATTTGAGCTTTTTTATTATTACATTTGATGGCAATATCTCCTATTTGTAGATTGGAGTTTCACCAATGCAAACATTTCTCAGTCAAAGCTGCTACAGATGGGGTTAGGGTGACACAGCTTGTTAAAAATAACGCAAATACAGTATCAGGTCTCCTTATGCAATCTGAATAGTTGCTTTAAATATACAAATGAGGTTTAAATTCCAAAAATGCAAAGGAAAATGCTACCTAAAATTGAAGACTATATGTTTTCTATGCTTGTCTTTGCCAATAAAAAGAACGAAAAGATGACAATGTGAGAATTGTTGGTATTGGAGCTTACACAATTAGGATATGAACCTTAAACAAAATCTAAAATGGAACACATTTGAAGAAAGAATATATAAGATATAGTAATATCCCACACTAATTTTAGGAAAAGTAGTTAGCTAACCCTATCCCTAAAGAGCAATTTTTAATTGGTACTAGATAAAAGGTCATTAGTTATTATCTTTTGGGCACAGGGAATGTTCATAACATTCTTAATGGTATATTAGTTGTTAGTTGTTGACCTATGCTGTTCTGGAACATGGTTTTTGACAAGCTGAAGGGCTGAATGTCATCAATTTGCACTTCCATTCATGAAAATGTTTAGATTTTAATTTAATTCCTTTTGTGCTACACATGTTTTCCAAGTAGCTATTGTTTCTGCGTCATGAGCAGCTCTGCTTTTGCTGAAATGCTGGCAGTTGTGAAACTCCAGTCAACCGTCTTTGAGAACTACTGGTTTTATAGATACAGATACCCTATCCAATAAACCAGATTAAAAAGGCCAAAAGCAGTGGGGAAGAATATTCGTGAGTAAGAATCAATCTTGGAAACCCGAACATGCATCCTGTTTTCACGCCAGGCACCTGAGCGGCAATCATCAAAGCAGCAGAAGAAGCTGGTGCAGTCTTTTCCATCCAGACACTCATAAGCATAGTCATCCTCCTCATGATAGGGCACAATGTTGTTCATCTGTAGCAGCGATGTGCCAGGTCGGATATTCACCATGCTGGATGCTTTCTGCTGTGAAGGAGAACCCACACACATATTTTAGTATGGTACTGTTACATTCAGTGAATATGATACACTGAAAAGAGAAAAAAAAGTGTGTGCTGGGTACCTGGGTGTTATTATTGGCTTTAGCCTTTTTTGTCTGTCTGTTACTGGTGAAGTAGTGCAGAGTGCCATACTCCATAAGAGCAGCAAAGGTGAAGATGAAACAGACAGAGACAAATAGGTCCATGGCAGTGACATAGGAAACCTTGGGCAGGGACTTCCTTGAGATGGTGCTTAGAGTCGTCATTGTGAGCACTGTGGTAATACCTAAATGTATTATCACAGAGGAAAAATCAATAAAATTAGTTGTTGTGGATTTTGTATTTAGCACCAAATAAAAAGTCATATCAAAGCACACAGTACAGCGTACTTTACAAGACCTTACAGATTATACCTATTTATAGAATTATGTAGAAAACCCAACAATTCCACTTGAGCAGCACTAAATGGTAAATGGTCTGCACTTATATAGCGCTTTTCTACCTAGCTGGTACTCAAAGGTACTCAAAGCGCTTTACACTGCCTTGACACTGCTTCTCATTCACCCATTCACACACACACATTCACACACCGATGGCAGAGCTGCTATGCAGCTGACCTGACTCACCAGGGGCAACTTGGGGTTCAGTATCTTGCCCAAGGACACTTTGGCATGTGACGTGGCAGCCGGGAATCAAACCACCAATCCTACGATTGGCATTTAACTGCTCTACCTATTGAGCCACAGCCACCCACTAGGTGACAGTGCTGCTTAATGGAAGAAACCTCCAGCAGAACCAGCCTTAGGGTGGGCTGCCATCTGCCTTGACCAGTTGGGTGAAAGAAATATTGATACTGTAGTACTGTATTACTTTACAGTACTACAAGTTAGAGTGGAGTTTTTTGCATATGATTGGGAGAGGTGGCTTCCTCTGTGATGTCCTATCATGGACACTGTGCTCCATGCAACCTTGAACTATGATTTTTTATGCTAGTACAAAGATATTGACCAGATCCAATTTGTTGTATTGTGTTGGTATTCTGTTGTTGTAAAGTGGTTGCACATACTGTTTTACTGTGTCTCTCTCTTTTTTAGTTTTTCCCATTGCTCAGTCAGATGAGGTATTCCTCTTGCTGCCACTTACTGTCAAGAGTTTATGTTTTGTACTGTATCTACTATATGTGGAACATGTTCATATATCGTATTGGTTTGGACCCAAATATCTGGACATCTGGATATTTTTCAGCAGCCAGTGTACCACACAGTGATGTAGTAAGTCAATGGTGGAGTGTTTCCAGCAGATCTTCCTGCAGGTTTCTTTTGAAAACCATCCATGTAGTCTCTGCTGGGACTTTTTAACTGGTGCTGTGATGTTTTATGTCCAGGAGGGATCCTGAAAAATGGTGGTCCCCAGGAACTTAAAGGTGGAGACCCGCTCCACCACAATCCCATTGATGAAGAGTGGGGAAGGCTCTATTCTAGAGTAAACAAATAATTCCACATTTCTTTTGTTATATTTCATTTTCTTGTTTTAAGAACTGCAAATCACAGTTAATCACTATTTATTTCATCTTTTTGGAGTTGAGTGACAGGTTGTTGCACTTGTCAAATTGTAAATGAGTGATTCAGGGAGCATGACACATCATTTTCACACATGGATTGATCACCACAGAGACCAGACGGTCTAGACCTTAACCCTATTGAGACTCTTGGGGAAGTGCTGGGGAAGAATTTGCGCAGCGGTCGGACTTTCCCATTATCAATACAGACAAAAAATGTATTTAACTCTGGACAGAAATGAATGTTGTGATATTTCAGAAGCTTATTGAAACAATGCCATGGTTTTGTAATCAAAGCTAAAGGTGGCCCAACGAAATTTTTGTGTGTGACTTTTTTTGAAATTTGTATTTTAAGAGATTTTCTGATCTCCTAAAATTGTGCTTAAGAAATAAATGCTTCATTGCTTTATAGAAAAGAATCCTCACTACTCTCAGTGCCTAAAAGTCATAAACCAGTTTAATATTTAGACACATTTTTTTTACATTTGGTCACTTGGACAGCTTATTATTTACTTATTATTGTTATTACATTAATTACACATAACAAAAACTGTCTCAAAGATATTAATATTCATAAATACAACTAATATGCTTTATGAAAATATGCAGGATGTTTGATCACTGTTTGAAGGATAGTGATCAAATTACCTACCATTTGTCAACACATTATAATTGTTGTTAAATCCTGATTACTGCAATGTACAGAGTCATGCCCACTCTAAATCAGTGACCAAAGTAATAATTAAAATGACTAATAATTAATCAGTAATTTAAACCATTAAAGCCTTCATTGGCCTATAATATTCAAACGGCCACTAAAGAGATTTACAGAACAAGTACAAGGAAAATCAGTACTCTGAAATTTGATGTATGACATATGAACATATCACACCTAGGGAAGTGCGGGCTGGAACGGCATCCTTATTTATCCAGAAGGACACCCAGGACAACACCACAATCATACTGCAGGGAATGTAGGTCTGGATGGTGAAATAGCCCATTCTTCGACTCAGGTCAAAAAAGATTGTCATGATTACATATTCACCTGAAAGTTAAGACACATATGGAAATAAAAGATTAATAAGCCTATGTGAAAATGTGACATTTTATACTGTATGTGTGTTCTTCCTCAATTTTTCAAGCTTAGTTCAACTAAATATTTTTTCAGGCACATTTTTGATGGATTTAAATGTTGCATGCACTAATTTGTGAATTATTGTAATTATACTCATAAACAGAGACATCTTTAAAAATAAAAAGCAAAAAAATCACATGCACATACGTGTTCACAGCCTTTGACATGACACTAAAACATGATGGTAAATTATTTTTCTACTAACCATCCTTAAGATGTTTCTACAACTTGATTGGAGTCTGCCTGTGGGAAATGTAATTTATTGGACATGATTTGGAAAGGTTTACACCTGTCTATCTAAGGTCAGAGAACAAACCAAGCCATGAAGTCCAAGGAATTGTCTGTATCGAGGAAAAGATCTAGTTAAGGGTACAGAAAATAGTCTGCAGCAATGAAGGTCCCAATAAGCACAGTGGCCACCATCATATGTAAATGGAAGATGTTTGAAACCACCAGCACTCTTCCTAGAGTGGCCCACCCAACCAAACTGAGCGATCAAGAGAGAAGGGCCTTAGTCTAGGATCAAAAACCTGATGGTTACACTTAAAGAGCTCCAGCGTTTTTCTGTGGGGAGAGAAGAAAGTTCCAGACGAACAGCCATCTCTGCAGCACTCCAATACTACCAATCAGGCCTGAATGGTAGAGTGGCCAGACAGAAACCACTCCTCAGTAAAAGTTTGCCAAAATGCACCTGAAAGGACTCTCAGATCATGAGAAACAAAGCCTGATGAAACAAAGATTAGAGTCTTTGGCCTAAAAGCCAAGCATTACGCCCGGAGGACTACAGTGAAGCATGGTGGTGGCATCATTCTGTTCATTCTGGATATATTTCAGCAGCAGGAACTGAGAGACTAGTCAGAATCACAGGAGCAGTTGACAGTTGAGTGCAGCAATGACATCCTTGATGAAAACCAGTTCCAGAGTGCTCTGGACCTCAGACTGGGGAGGTGGTTCATCTTGGTTCAACAACCCTAAGCACACAGCCAAGATAACAAAAGAGTGGCTAAGGAACAACTCTGTGAATGTCCTTGAGTGGTACAGACAGAGACCAGACTTAAACCCAATTAAACATCAAAATGGTTCTGCACTGACGCTTCCTGTCCAACTTGATGGAGCTTGAGATGTACTGCAAAAAGTAATGGGAGAAACTGCCCAAAAATATATGTGCCAAGCTTGTAGCATCATAGTCAAAAAAACTTGAGGCTGTACGCAGTGCTGAAGGGGCGGCAGAAGCTCAGGGGGTAGAGCAGTTGCCTACGAACCCAAGGGTGAGTGGTTCGATTCCTGGCTACTTGGTGAGGTGTCTGTGGACAAGACACTGAAACCTCGTAGTAGTGCCGACTCAGTCTGGCAGCTGTCCAGCCAAATTTCCCCAAGGGGATTAGTGAAGTATACATTATCATTAAAGGTGCTTCAACAAAGTATTGAGCAAAGGCTGTGAATACTTATGTACATTGGATTATTTTTAATTTTTTATAAAATTGCTAATAATGTAAGAAAAATGATAAATTTCATCAATTTTGGAATGAAGCTGTAACATAACAAAATGTGGAGAAAGTTAAGCGTTGTGAATACTTTCTTGATGTACTGTATTACTAGCAGACTGCTAATTTGTGTGTCTTGTGTAGAACAAGGAGATTGAGGGTGGCAGAACACAAGAGCACTTGGCCACAATTTCTTACCTGACTGGGTGTGTGCCACATCTGAGCTGTTCCTCAACCCCACAAAGGCAAACTGGTAAAGTCTCCAGTAACGCTGATCTGCGACTTCCACTGCCCGTCTCTGCCACCGGTACATGATCTCATTCTTAGGATAGCCATCTACAGGAACCCAACAGAAACATAATGGATACATTTGAAGTCATACTGAGGAAATCAACAGGAAGCTCACATCTTTTGTTCAGTTTACGTTACATCATAAAAGAACATGGCACCATGGCAAGGCAAAAACGTTGACTGGTCCAGTCTCATAAAATTTCTTCAAATGAGCAATATATAATCAAACAATAATAATAATAATAAGCAAATAATTATATACCTTATATGGCTTGATAGATTATAAGAGGCTCATATTTGTAAGGTTTGCAATGGGATACTTGTTTGCAATGGGATGCTTGTTTGCAAGCAAAATGCCAATTGCTTTTCATGTGAGTTCTTTCTATTAATGAAATCACCAAAAGCGCTCATTTGATGACATTTATTGTGACTGTAATAGCCCTAATAATTGTCCTCCACACCATGAAATGATCCGTAAGGTCACGACAAAACATAAGCAGTTTTAGTGAAGCTAAAGCACAAGGCAAGAGACAAATGAAGGATGACGCAAACAGCATGAATCAGACTGAAAGAGGGTGCATAATTTATTAAGTCTTTCAGAGAAAATGGGACTGGGTGACCTCTCTCCGCTGGTGGAGCAGATGATAGATTGGCACAGGCTTGGAGAGGGCAGTTCAAGCAGATGGGCCTTGTGGCAAAGAGAAGAAACAAGGGCTTAGCCACTATGCTAGCCCACATAGAAGCCTCACTCTCTCTGGGCAAGTTGAGGTCAAAATGACAATTTAAAATGGGAGGGGAA